>NC_072433.2:65880530-66183560 GCF_028878055.3 Symphalangus syndactylus
TAGAAAAGAGGCCTAAGGGAGCTTGTTCACCCCTTCCACCATGTAAGGATGCAGCAAGAAAGTGCCGTCTATGAAGCAGAGAGCAAGCCCTCACCAGATGCTATATGGGTGAGTGCCTTGGTCTTGAACTTCGCACTCTCCACAACTGTGAGAAATACATTTATGCTTATGAACTACCCAGTCTAAGGTATTTTTTAATAGCAGCCTGAATGTGCCAAGGGAGTTAGTTTTTGCATTTCATTGACCCATACCATTTGAAATGCTTCCATGGTGTTTCCATGAAATCATCATTTAGAATTCAGAATTTCTGTCCTGGAGTTATTAACATAACTGCACAATTCTGTTTGTATTAGTTACCTCCATGGTTGCTCTTGGGCAGGCACAGTGTCTCATGCCTGTAATCCCATGCTTTGAGAGGCCCAGGTGGGAGCATTTCTTGAGGCTGAGAGCTCCAGACCAGCCAGGGCAACATAGAAAGACCCTATCTCTACAAAATTATTTTTAAAAGTTAGCCAAGCATGGTGTTGGGTGCCTGTAGTCTTAGCTACTTGGGAGGCTGAGGCAGGAGGATTACGTGAGTCCAGGAGTTTGAGGCCACCGTGAGCTGTGATTGTGCCACTGCACTCCAGGCTGGGCAAGAGACTGAGACCCTGTCTCTAAAAAATAAATAAAATAGTTGCTCTTAATCTTATCTTTAAGCCTATTCTGACCAAAGATTTTAAGTGGCAATCTCTTTTATAAGTGAAGACGCAATTATTTATTCAGCACCTAATATGAGTAGGATGCTGATATGGTTTGAATTTGTGTCCCTGCCCAAATCTCATGTTGAATTGTAATCCCTAATGTTGGAGGAGGCCTGGTGGGAGGTAACTGGATCATGGGGACTGACTTCCCCCTTTCTGTTCCTGTGATAGTGGGTGAGTTCTCATGAGTCCTGGTTGTTTAAAAGTGTGTAGTACCTCCCCCTTCTCGCTCTGCCCCCTGCTCCAGCCATGTAGGACGTACCTGCTTCCCTTTCACCTTTCACCATGATTGTAAGTTTCCTGAGGCCTCCCCAATCATGGGCCAATTAAATCTCTTTTCTTTATAAATTATCCAGTCTCAGGTATTTCTTTATAGCAATGTGAGAACAGAGGAATACAGAAGCTGTGCTAAAAAAATGAAATTTCTTCCTGCCTTCAGAAGCTCATATAATGGAGACAGAGAGACAGATACATTCATTCATTCGTTCACAAATATTTATGGAGAGCTCACCATAATCACTGGCATGTAGTAATAACTTTATATTCATAGGAGATGGGTCTATTATGAATTCTATAACAAATTGTTTTATATACTATAGGGACAGGAGAGACAAATTTGGGTTATGGATATCTAGTAAGAATTTCTATAGGATGTATCATTTGAAACTGGCCATGAGGCATTGACTGGACTTTGACATGTGGAAACTGAGTGACAGAAGGGCATTCTCGGTAGAGAAGACTATGTGCATGTATAGGTAAATGGAGACTCGAAAATATATTTATTTTTGTTATGTCTATTGTGTTCCTGTGATATAGAATACTTTAATACAATGAATCATAAAGGAATGCCACTATGTTGTAATTATTTGGGGGATACTCAGACCACTCAGTCTTTTGAACAACATATAATCACATGGGAAAGGGTGGGTTGCCGTAGACAGCTGGTTGGACTGGGCTTGGCTTAGGTGATGAGCTTGGAAGGCAGCCAGCTGGATAATGGGTGGTGGCGTGAATCTACGGCTTGCTAGTGGTCAACTCATTAAGTCGAAGATAACCCATATAAATATACCAAAGCACCTGCAGAGAAAGGAGAGCACCTCTTCTCTTGCTACCTTTTCTCCTGACGTCTCTCCCACAGTAAATGTGAGATGGTGAAAGCGCTTCTATCTTGTGCTCTCTCATATATGTGCTTGTGCGCAAGCTTTTTGCCCCAATGGGTATGCTCTTTTGTCCTTTCCATGCTTCATGCTGATAGCAGTATCATCAGGCCTTCGAGGCCCGAGTCAAATCTTTCTTTTTCTCTGAAGTTTCCACAGCCCACTCCAGCCACAACCACCCTACTCCCCTCTGAATGCCTCTACTGTGCCTGTCGCCTTTGCTCATCTTAAACGGCCTTTTTTGTACTTTTTAACCTTTTTTAAGTTATTCTTTAACTAATTTCTTGAGTTCTTAATTGTGCCTTAATCATAATAGTTACCATTTATTGAGCATCCTCTAATCTAAGTCTCATAATTCTAGGAGAGGCTATTATTATCCCTATTTGATTCATTCATTCATTCATTCATTCATTCAACAGTTTTGAGCCCCTATTCTTATGTCTTAGCCATTGAGATCTCTGTGATCAAAACTGACAAAAATTCTTATCCTCAAGGAGCTTGAGTATGTCAATTCTACTGAGAGCAGAGTATGTCAAATGGTGCAAGGCATTTTAGAGAAAAATACAGCAGGGAAGGAGAAAGTGCTAGAGAGTAGAGGGCTAACATTTTTTAATGGAGGTTAGGGAGGGCCTTACTGAGAAAGTAACAATTGAGCAAAGACTTGCAGGAGATGAGTGAATGTGTGAGCCATGCAGTCAGAGGCGGGATTTCTCCATGTTGGTCAGGCTGGTCTCCAACTCCCGACCTCAGGTGATCTGCCCACCTCGGCCTCCCAAAGTGCTGGGATTACAGGCATGAGCCACCATGCCCGGCCTCACTTACATTTTAAAAGAATTAGTTTGGCACTGTGTGGAAAATAAATTGTAGGAGCACAAGGGTGGAGGCAGGGAGGCTAGTTAAGAGACTATGGCAGTGATCCAGGTGAGAGATGTTGATGGCTTGAATTAGCATGGTAATGAAGGAGGTGAGAGGAACCTGAGGATTAGGGAGGATAAGCAATTTGCCTGAAGAGTCGCACAACCCAGAACGCAGCAGATCAGGAATCTGAACCCAGGCTGGCCTTCCTGCAAAGCGCCTGGTGCTTCTTTGTGCTTGTGTGATTTCGCCAACTTGGTTAGAAGACAGGGAAAGGACTGAATGCAGGGTTGCTACTTGCTCGACCCTGAGAGTGAATGTCTCCTTAAAATTGGTGCCCTAGAAGCCTCTGTGCCCTCACCCTCATCCTGGTCCCAGGACTAAGCCTCTATATTTCAGGTTTCTTCTAGGTCAGAACCCTACCCCAGAGACGTTCCATAGCAGTGTGTGAATTGATTGGGAGGCAGCAGTGGAGTTGCCGTTGGGACACAAGTACATATGCTGTGATAATGTGGGAGAACTGAGGGCGTCCTGTGGAGACAGGCAGACTGGCTGGATCCCTCGAGGAAACCCACACTACTTGACTTCGTGCTGTTGGCATAGCTCTACAGTCCTTAACTCCAAAATACCCTTAGTTCAGTCTGGTTCATTCAACAAATAAACAAGTTATAATTGTTTTACCAGCCATTGTGATAAGTACTGGGAATAATAAAAGCCAACAGTCATAATAAAATAAAACATAATCTGTCCTTGAGGAATTCTTAGTTTAGAGCCATGACCACAATAAATAAATTTTAAGCGTGACACGCATGTACACACAACTGAAACAAAGGTTTTGTGCAGCTTTCGTTTATTGTGTGCCACATACTTGGATATTTTCTGTTCTCTTTTAAAATGTGCTGGTCATAGCCTTCTAAATTGAGTTTATGACTGACTAGTGGGTTGCACTACAAGTCCTAAAATTTGAAAAAAAAAAAAAAAAAAAAAAAGGGAGAAGGGGAAGCAGATACATAAATAAATGCATGTAGAGAGCCAGTGGGGGAAAGGTACCGCTGAAAGCAAAGGCTGAGGCCATGTGAGGAAGGACCGTGAGTGATATACTGAATTTAGTGTTTCTCCTATAGCTGACAAGGAGATCATAAAGGTTTTTAGGCAAAGGAGTACTTAATAAAAACGTTTAAGAAGACAGCATTTGCAATGAGGGAAGAGTCATTCAAACAGTATTTTAGTAATGGAAGCAAAGATGTTAAGCCTCAGTTGGAAGCTGTAGCATTTATTCATTCATCCACTAATTATTTGCCAGCACCATGTCAGATGCTGGAGTGACAATGTTGGAAAACATACAAACCCTGCCTTCAAGGTTCCTATGGCCAATTGGAATATATATGATGACGACATCAATTATAGGACAGAGTAATACACATTCTGAGAGTATTGCAGAATTTGGTGAAGAGTTAGAGTGGAAAATCTGCTTTTTCCCTTTATTAATAGTAAACTTTGACTCCAAAGCCAAATACAGTTGGTTTGTGTATTCCTTTTTAAAAAGAATACTGTCTTCATGCTATTTACATAGTTAATTAAAAGTTGGCTGTAACTAAGGGTCTTCACTCAGGACAAGTCAAATGACATTCGCTTTCATCAACACCCTTTGCATTTTTCCCTTGGTTCTGCTGCTTGGAAGTCTCCTGGCACACCAGGAAACTGAGTGTATGTCCCTTTTCTTTCTTCTACTTTCCACACCCCAGTAGTTGGACAGGTGGTCCCTGACTTGCAATGGTTTGATTTATGGTTTTTCGACTTTACAATGGGTTTATTAGGGGTATTAAATGCATTTTCACCTTACGACGGGGATTATCAGGGTATAGCCCCATTGTAAATCAAGAAGCATCTGTATCAGATTTTCTGTCTGCTGAAACAAATTACTACCAATTTAGCATCTTAATACAAAAATTTGTTTTTTTTCCTTTTTTAACAAAATAATCTGTACAACCAAGAAATTTATTTATTATTTTTACAACTCTGTAGGTCATAAGTTCAGCATGAATTTCACCAGTCTAAAATCAAAGTGTCAGCAAGGCTAGGTTCCTTTCTGGAGGCTTGAGGGAAAATCTATTTCCTGGTATATCGATCATTGGTAGAATTTAGTTCCTTGAGTCTATAAGACTGAAATCTCCGTTTCCTTGGTGGCTGTCAGCTGACGGTTCTTTCCAGCTTCAGAAGCCACTCACATGCCCTAGTTCATGAACCTCTTCCTCAATCTTCAAAGTCAGCAACTCTTCTGCTTTCCTCTTCCACTTTTAAGGACTCGTGATTACATTGGGCCTACTTGAATAATCCAGGATAATCCCCTCCTCTCAAGGTTCTTAATCTTAATTACACCTGCAAAGTCTCTTTCGCCATGTAAGGTAACATATTTACAGATTCTAGGGATTATAGCATGGACATCTTTGGGGGAGGGGGGCATTATTTGGCCTCCTACACAATGCCTGCATCTCCTCTGTTATCTCCTGAAAATGTAGCCAGTGGCAGAATAGAGAGCCAGATAGGCTGGTGCTGGGGTGTCGAGGGTATCAGCAGACACAGCAGCAAATCTGGAGACTAGACCCACTGCAAGAGATGATGGATTTCAGTTCTAACCCATCAGTGAACCCAGAATCCGGTGAACCTTTTGAGGCAAGAAACGTAAATATCTAACTTGGCATTTTCCTAGCATTCCCCAGCTATAAGCTAGGCAGTTTAGAAAACAAGGAATTCAGACTCTAGAACCTGCTCAATAGGTTCACCAGTTAAATGTGTCAGTCTGAGGAGAAGCAGCATGATGATGGTGTGAGGCACACTCTGAGGGAAAAAGAAATAGGGTTAGGGAGGAGTGAGCCACTGTCCCAGATTAATAGAACGTTAAAACTGTCCAAAGGATCTGAGATATCATTTAGCCATGTTCTAGACCTTTTAGGAAGTTTTCTGGAGCAGGCCTTACCCTTTATACCTGGTTTACTGCTTTATCCACAACATCACTGTTTTAGTTGCTCGAGAAATACTTGAATGATGTACTAGAGTAGAAACTCTGGTTAGAAAGGTGAGTTGATATGATCAAGATCAAACGGTTGGTTTGCAGGAGAGAGGGCATAGACTGGTTTTGAGTCTTTGTTCTACCAAATTTAGGAGGTAGCTTCCGTAAAATGAACTCCTGCACCAAATGAGGCTTCTTGTATACTTTCTCTCTACCTTGCACATAGCATTTCTTCCTTCTATATGAAATTATTCATACAGAATAATTCTATTCATTTAATAACCTATTCATGTAATGTCTAAAACATTAGTTAAGAGACCTGAGTTCTGTTCCCTGTTTCCCCATTCACTTCCTTGGTGTCTGAGACAAATTACTTAAACTGTCCAAACTCCAGTTTCTTCAATCATGAGAGAGGCTGAGGTTCCTTCTCAGCTCTCACATTCTATAATTCTAAATTTCATGGAGGCTAATGAATTAATAAGCTCCCTGCTGTGGTTTGGGTATGGCTTTGGACCTGCAAAGTGTCACGTTGAAATACGAGTCCCAGTGCTGGAGTTGGGGCCTGGTGGGAGGTGTTTGGGCCATATGGGTGAGTTCCTCACAAATGGCTTGGTGCTATTCTCCTGAGAGTGAGTTCTCACCCTTGAGAACAGGTTGTTGAAAAGAGCCGAGTGTCATCTTCTCCCTTTCTCTCCCTTGATGCCCCATCTTGCACTCTAGCCATGTGATCTCTGCACGAAGGCTCCCCTTTGCCTTCTGCCATGAGTGGAAGCAGCATAAGGCCCTCATCTGAAGCTGACAGCCTGCAGAACCATGAGTCAAATAAACCTCTTTTCTTCATACATTATCCAGCCTCCCATATTCCTTTATAGCAACACAAACAGATTAAGACCCTCACCCATGGACCATATATCTGCATGTCCTCATATCAGTGTTCCCAAGTGTGGTCAGCCACCACCAAAGTCATCTGAGGTCGGCCAAGCATGGTGGCTCATGCCTGTAATCCCAGCACTTTGGGAGGCAGAGGCGGCCTGGATCATTTGAGGTCAGGAGTTCGAGACCAGCCCGGCTAACATAGTGAGACCCTATCTCCACTAAACATACAAAAATTAGCCCGGTGTGGTGGTGCATGCCTGTAATCCCAGCTATTCGGGAGGCTGAGGCAGGAGAATTGCTTAAACAAGGGAGGTGGAGGTTGTAGTGAGCCACGATTGTGCCGCTGCACTCCAGCCTGGGTGACAGAGTAAGACTCAGTCTCAAAAAAAAAAAAAAAAAAAAAAATCACCTGAGATCCTTTACATATGCTGATTTTTGCAGTTGTTAAGAATAATTAATTAAATGTATGGTTTCCATTAGGCCATGCTTCCCGTTTCACTCTATAGGCATGCTACACATAAAAAGTGATAATATTTATGTGGCATACTAGGGGAAGAAACCTTAAGATTGTCTCTCTGCCAATGCACATCTTGCCGAGAAACTGTGCCATAAGTATTGAGTGAGAAAAACAGCTGCAGAAAAATATGCACATGATCTCACTTTTTCAAGACAATGCCAAAGCTCAGTATTAGAGTGTATGTATATCTGCGTGAATATGTATTATGTTTTTATACAATTACATGTTATTTTATGTAAGTGTAGATATACACTATTATAAGAATATTTAAAGAAATGCACTAGGTTGTTAATGTAGGAGAAGAGGGAATACACGGAATAAAATTTTTTTTAAGTGAAAAATTCAATATGTATGACATGACTTCATTTATACATTTATGTAAAATAATGTATAGAGATGTAAAAAATAAAAAATGCAAATCCAGAGCCCCTCCCTCAGATCCCTTCAAGCGGAATCTTAGGAATAGGAGGTATGGTGAGGTGGGTGTCTGCATCTTCAACAGGTATTCCAAATGATTCTATAACAGTAAAGTCTGTAAACCTTTGCGTTAGATGCAAATATCATTAGCTGTAAACAGAACACAGTTGGAAATTTCCATCCTGCAATGCAGGCTCAGCTGATCCTCATTGTCTTGGAACGTAGTAGATGCATAATAAATAGTGCTGATTATTTTGAGTCATTTGGAGGACAGGTGGAGGGAGTGAGGGCAAAAGTGGTGAGAGAAGCAGATGAGCTGCGCAAGGACATGCTTGCTCAGGAGAAGGTAGGCAAAGCGTCTAAGAACATATTGAGCCTCCTTGCCACTTTCGACGTTCAACCAATATTTGTTAGGCACTAAATATACATGCAGGACACTTTTCTGTATCTTGTTTCATTTAATTCTTAAATAATCCTTTACAGACTCAGAGAGGTGAAGAGAGTAGCACAGGTAGTATCAGAACTGGGATTCAAACCTGACACATACACTGAGCACTAAGTTAAAACCGGGCACTGGGCAGCTGCTGAGGATGCCATGGTGAGTACCATAGACTGCTTGCTCTTTTTGATAGATAGAATCTTACAACTCTGCTGTGATCATCCTTGTCTGTTGTCATTTACTAGTTGACATCTTCGTTGACTACCTAGAAGCAGCTGCTTCGAAATCTATCCCAACCTGAATCTCGTCAAAGGGAGATTACAACAAATGTGCTTTTTGTCTATCATCTCTAGCTAGTGTTTCACAGTGGGGGAAGTATCATTTCCTAGGTGACTTTGCATAGAGCAAGCTCCCCAAAAGCCACGGAATACTCAGTCTAGATTCTTCCAATCCTCTGGTACCTACCAAGTCAAAAGAATTCTGGCTCCCTGTAGCTTCATCTAAGTGCTTTTCTGTTAGAGGAGAAGAGAAAAGTGAGGAAAGCGATGTTCTTTCAATAAGGTCGGGGGGGGGGGCAAGAAATGGTACAAATGAATTTATTTATATTTTTTTTGAGACAGTCTCGCTCTGTCTCCCAGGCTGGAGTGCAGTGGTCTGGTTTCGGCTCACTACAGCCTCCGCCTCCCGGGTTCAAGCGATTCTCCTGCCTTAGCCTCCAGAGTAGCTGGGACTACAGGCGTCCGCCACCACTCCCAGCTAATTTCTGTATTTTTAGTAGAGACGGGGTTTCACCATATTGGCCAGGCTGGTCTCGAACTCCTGACCTTGTGATTCGCCGCCTTGGCCTCCCAAAGTGTTGGGATTACAGGCGTGAGCCACCGCGCCCGGCCGGTACAAATTAATTTCTTAACACATCTTTTGATCATCTCATCCTTGGTGTTGGAAAAGACGGGAAAATCCAAAAGTGTCTATTTTGTACCCAAATGCTCGAGTTAATACTCGAGGGCCTTGATCTCTGGCCTCCTGCCATCCCTCTCCCCATTATTTCTGAAGTAGCCATTTTGCAAATTCCGGAGGATGGGAGCCAGGGCCGGCCCCTGGTACTGAATCTCATCTCCTTCTCAAGGCTCCTTGGATCAAGTTGGGACCGGCAGCGCCAAGGATGCTCTCCGTGATTTAGCAGCAACCTAGAGTCAGAGAGACCGGAAGACGGGAGGCCAGGATTCTCAGGTGGGGTAAATCCGTAGCAGCGGCCGCGGCCCCGCCCCCGCCCCGGGGAGGTAATTGGAGGAGGGCGGTACAGTGGCCTCTCCAGTGCCCGCGTCCCACGGTGTAACGGCACTGCTCCCGGGGTGCGCGGCCCGCGACTCAGGCTGCCTCCCCCAACCTGGCAAGTGTGCGTCCTTCCCACAAAATGCCACCACTTCCCTAAGTCATGCTGGGCCCCGGGAAGCTGATTTGAAATCGGTGTTCAGAAGACCGAGCCTGGCTGGACGCAGCCGGCCTCCGGCTGAGAGCGTACGGGAAGCGTTCCGTACTCTCCGAGGATACTGCGGGTTCCTGGCGTGTGGGACGCTTTTCACCGCTTTGAGTTCTCGTTTCCTTCGCCCCGACTACCTACTCGGTCGCAGGCAAAGCCCGGATCGTGGGATCCGGGCCTGGAGGAACGGGACGGCGAACGCGAGCGGCGCCGCGGCTAGGAGCCAGCCGCACCGGGCATGCTCAGTGGCGCGGCCGGCTGGGTGGCCCGCGAGCTGCACCCGGATCTGCTCGGCGGCGGCGACGACGTGAGCGCGCAGGGGGGCGGCGGCCTCGCCTCGTCTCTCTCTCTGCGCCTGGGTCGGGTGGGTGACGCCGAGAGCCAGAGAGATGTCGGATTTCGACAGTAACCCGTTTGCCGACCCGGATCTCAACAATCCCTTCAAGGTGAGCTTCGGCCCCAGCATCTCCTGCCGCCGCGACGCGTCGTTGTTTGTGAAAACGGACGAGTTCCTTCGCGCCTACTGCGCCTGCCCCTCGGCTCCCCTTAGCCGCCCAGAGAGGGGCGCGGGGCCGCCGTCCCCTATTTGGGGTCGCGTCCCGGCCCCCGCGTCACTCGTTTGGGTTTTGGGGCTTGGGGGTGGAACCTCCTCAGCTCGTGCCTGGCCGCCCTTCCACACGACCCCGACTGGTGAGGGTCGTGCCTGCAGCCGGGACTGGGCCCGCGCGCCCGGAGGGGTCCTGGTCCGCCTCTCAGGAGTGAAAGCAGAGGGCAGGTAGAGTCGCCCCTTGCCAGGCAAGTGTGGCTGGCAGGGCCGGGAGGCGGCAGAGGGGGGCCCGCCCTGGGGTGGGGTTGTCATGGGGACCCGAGGTGGGGGCGGCGGAGAGCTGCGTGGGGTGATGGCAGAGGTGTGGAGGAGGAGAGAGGTGAGGGTACCGAGTATGCTGCAATAAAAAAAAAAAAAGGTTGTGTTTTTATTTTTTAAACTTGTGTTGCACCCAAATACCACCAGTGGCGCTGCCATCCCCCCTCTTCCTGTTAGGCTGAGGTTGAGGGTATTGATACCAAAGCAAAAGTTAAAAATAAATAAACATATCTGGAAAACAATAGTGCACGTGGACGACCTCTTCCCTACCCAACTGCTTCTAGCAAGGTAAACGATGGGATATTTTCCAAGCTCCTAGTGCGTCACCGGTTCTCTGGGCTATATGAGGATACCATTTCCCACTTGAGCTGCTTTTCTTCTTGGAGTCGACCTTATCAACCCCGGCTTCGGAAGGGCTTGGCACAGAATCCTGCAAAGGAAGGCGGCTGAGATATTCATCGTCTGCGTTTAAATGAATGCAACATCTAAATAACTATCTCTTTGAAAGTATTCTGGATTTCCTAATGAGTGTAACTGTTAGCACGTGTAATTTGTTTCCAACTGTTGGTTGAAGTTGTTTCTCAATCCCCCCGGCCGTGTGCAGTAGTAACTTTAATTTGCAGTCACACAGAATAAAACAGGAACTCTAATTTGTGGTCACACGAGTGTCACTTCTGGCTTGTTGAGTTTACATCTTTTTACTCCTGGTTTTATCTTTCATTAAGAATCCTGGAAGAGGAAAAATATTTCTGCTCATTATTAAATGCCTGATAATTCCAAGGAGGATTATTTTAATGAAATGATCCTGATTATTATTGACAACTCGACTCACTTTGTAGCAGTGTAGAATTAGACTCAGTCACTGTTTCATTGTCCCTGATGTCACTTAAGAAAATTCAGTACAACTGGCCTGTGCCTTTCAGTGACATGGTTGCATTTTAAGACTTTTTTTTTTTTTTCCTGGCAGTTTTGTTTCAATTAGTTTTGGATTTGCTTCCATGTTGTGGAAAATCAGGTTATTCTTAAATGGTAGACTTTCCAAAGAGACCGTTCATAAATTGTTAAATGGGTGTTATTTTAAAATATTTTGAAGATAAAACATCAAGAACCTTTTAGCCTTTCCTATTTCAGATAATTCACTGACGCTGTTTATTCAGCATCTGACGATTTGGCAGTGTATTTTCTACTTGGTCATTCCATTTCATGGTTCATTTCATATTAACTGGCTCTCTTGTTAGGGCAAAACATTGTCTTCCTCTTAGCCCAGACTGTCCTTTTGTGACATCTAATATTGCCATGACACTTTTCGTCTTCTGACATTCGTAAAATTGCTGTAGTAATTCTAAACCCAGGAGTTGTTTTAAATATTCATTGTGGCATAACATTATAAATCTTTTTTGTTCTTTTATAAATGGATGTACTCATGACAATGATTATTCAAGTTTGTAAAATGCTTCAGGGACAGATCATTTAGCTCTAAAGGAGACTTGGTTGCACACATATTTCTGCTTATGACCTTTCTCTGCTTTTGGTGACTGTTATAGCACTGTCAGTGTATCTGACCCTTTATTTTTCCATTTATGTTCACCTGCCCCTCCTCAAAGTATAGTTTTATATCTATATTTTGTCTTTTTACTTTTGCTTATATTTGTGTAAAAGTGATTTTTGAAATAACATTTCTGACACTCAAATCTGAAATGTTTCTAGACTCATTTGAGTTACTTTATGATCATTTTTCTTTTTTTTCTTTTTTTGAGATGGAGTCTTGCACTGTTGCCCCGGCTGGAGTGCAATGGCGTGATCTCGACTCACCGCAACCTCTGCCTCCCGGGTTCAAGCGATTCTCCTGCCTCAGCCTCCCTAGTAGCTGGGATTACAGGTGCCTGCCACCACGCCCGGCTAATTTTTTGTATTTTTAGTAGAGATGGGGTTTCATTGTGTTGGCCAGGCTGGTCTTGAACTCCTGACCTCGTGATCCGCCCACCTCGGCCTCCCAAAGTGTTGGGATTACGGGCGTGAGCCACTGCGTCCGGCAGATCGTTTTTCTTTCTTTCTTTTTTTTTTTTTTTTTTTTTTTTGAGACGGAGTCTTGCTCTGTCACCTAGGTTGGAGTGCAGTGGCGTGATCTCTGCTCACTGCAAGTGCCACCTTCTGGGTTCACGCCATTCTCCTGCCTCAGCCTCCCTAGTAGCTGGGACTACAGGTGCCCGCCACCACTGGCTAATTTTTTGTATTTTTAGTAGAGACGGTGTTTCACTGTGTTAGCCAGGATGGTCTCGATCTCCTAACCTCTTGATTTGCCCGCCTTGGCCTTCCAAAGTGCTGGGATTACAGGTGTGAACCACTGCACCCGATCCATTTTTCAAATCTGTTTTTATTTGCAGTATTTGAAGATAAAGCTCTTATTTTCAAGTATATGATATTTCGCATTTGGTAACTATGCTAATTTTCATTAAATCCTATTTGGTTTCCATTGCCTTTTTCGTTTTTTAACATTTCTTTTCCTTCACTTTTATGTTAGGAATACTTTTGCAAGCATCTTCGTTTGAGCAATATCATGAAAGTAGTTTGAGTCTATTCTCCTTATATAATATAACCATAGTGGTTTACTTGATTTTATTGGTTCTTGTAAGGTTATTTGCTGGATTCAGTTCATTTTTTTTTGTTGAGCCCCTGCTTTATATTCTAGTGGTTGTGCTAGGCTTAGTGAATGGTTTTATGAAATTTGAATGGCTTTCATTGCGCATCAAGAAACTTGGAATAACTGGAAATCTGTAGTGATCCAAAAGAAAATAGATGATTAATTATATAGAAGTTTCTGAGGATCCACTCTTGAGCTGTTAAAATGGGGTTTTAAATCTAGAGAGGAAAAAATATTTTCTATATAGTCAACATGTAATTATTGAAGAATTACTGTATATCCTTTGTTTTCTGTTGAGTTTATTCATTCAACAAATACTGAAGAAGTGTCTCTGTCCTTATGGCTGTTAGTCTAACAGTGAGACAAATATGCTTGGAAAATGAATAAGAGGGGAGAGTTTAATAACCAGCAGAGGTCAGCAATATAGGCTCTTACAAGTCAGCATAAGAGTGTATGGTTAAGTGCCAGAACAAGTGCAGTTTGTTCATAGGAGGGAGAAATTAGTAAGTGGTCAGAAAATCTTCGTGCTTTATGCTTTTGCATATTAACATGATAGTTGATTGAATAAGATAGTTGGTTATGGAAATAACATTTAAATTAATTTTTAAAATATGAAGAGAATTAGAATTTCACAGCTGGGGGGGCAAATTCTTAAAATATATTCAGTCAGATCTCATAGATTAAAAAACAAAGCCCACAGAGGCACACTTGCTCATTGTCTTATGCCCATGTGTAGGTAGTATGGAATTGGCATTAGAACTTAGGTCTCCTGATTTCTAGTCCGTTGCTGGTGACACTGTATGCGCTCCCTGGTTGCATTTTGATACCAAAATTCTTGTTTTGTATTTGGAGGTTAGAGTTGAGGGGAGACAGCAGAGGATAGGATTAAAAAATTTTGGCTCAAGAATTTGAAAAGATCTGGGCTTGATCCTGGCTTTGTCACTAACTGGTTGTGAGACCTTGGAAAGTTACTTAACCTCTTTAAGACTCAGTTTACTCATCGCATGTTCTCACTCATAGGTGGGAATTGAACAATGAGAACACTTGGACACAGGGTGGGGAACATCACACACCGGGGTCGGTCATGGGGTTGGGGGAGGGGAGAAGGATAGGAGATATACCTAATGTAAATGACAAGTTAATGGGTGCAGCACACCAACATGGCACATGTATACGTATGTAACAAACCTGCACGTTGTGCACATGTACCCTAGAAGTATAAAAAAAAAGACTCAGTTTACTATTTTGTAAAATAGGGTAATAGTACATTCTCTATAGGATTGTAAATAGGATTAGATGAACATACATTTAGCATATAGTAAGAGCTTAATGTATAGTGGTTTTAATTAGGTACTGATATTTAGTATTAATAGTAATTTAAGAAATTCTGTTTAATGGCCGGGCGCAGTGGCTCACGCCTGTAATCCCAGCACTTTGGGAGGCCGAGGTGGGCGAATCACGAGGTCAGGAGTTCGAGACCAGCCTGGCCAACATGGTGAAACCCCGTCTCTACCAAAAATACAAAAAATTAGCTGGGTGTGGTGGCGGGCACCTGTAATCCCAGCTACTTGGGAGGCTGAGGCAGGAGAATTGCTTGAACCTGGGAGGCGGAGGTTGCAGTGAGCTGAGATGGCGCCACTGCACTCCAGCCTAGCCTGGGCGACAGTGCGAGACTCATCTCAAAAAAAAAAAAAAAGGTTCTGTTTAATGATTTCTG
Organism: Symphalangus syndactylus; assembly: GCF_028878055.3. Taxonomy (NCBI): domain Eukaryota; kingdom Metazoa; phylum Chordata; class Mammalia; order Primates; family Hylobatidae; genus Symphalangus; species Symphalangus syndactylus. Next base: position 65,895,248 of record NC_072433.2, read on the forward strand.
CATGCTTAGCTATGAATTTAGTGAAATTTATGTTACTTTTGGATCTTTTGGAGTGCTGGTAGTAGCTGTTTGACTGATCATAGTCAAGGAATCAAAGCTAAAAATAATTAAGTGCTTTGCCTACATCAGCCTGCTAGACTAGACCAAGGTTGTCTGAATTCTGGTGCTTTTTCACAACACATAGTTCCTCCCTAATAAAATATCTCCATGTTAAAATTGAGCATAGTGTCCATTTTGTTTTGGCCTCAAAAATTAATTTTAGTCTATTGAATTTTTTTTTAGAAATGACGTAAAATTCAGCATTCTCACTTACGTTATCTTTTAAGTTACAGTAATCTAGTGGCATTGTAAGAGTTGAAGTTGAAAATTGAAAATGACCCAAAATTCAAGTGTGTTATTCATTTGTCTTAGTCTGTTTGGGCTGCTATAACAAAATATAGTACCTCACAGTGGGTAATTTATAAACAACAGAAATGTATTGCCCAGAACTCTGGAGGCTAGGAAGTCCAGGATCAAGGTCCCAGCAGATTCAGTGTATGGTGAAGGCCTCTTCCTCATTGATGGCATCTTCTTTGTGTCCTCACATGGCAGAAGGGGATGGCAGCTCTTTGGGGCCCTTTTCTTTTCTTTTTTGAGATAGAGTCTTGCTCTGTCACCCAGGCTGGAATGCAATGGTGCCATCTCGGCTCACTGCAACCTCCATCTCCTGGGTTCAAGCGATTCCCCTGCTTCAGCCTCCGGAGTAGCTGGGACTACAGGCATGAACCACCACACCAGGCTGATTTTTTTGTATTTTAGTAGAGACAGGGTTTCACCATGTTGACCAGGATGGTCTTGATTTCTTGTCCTCGTGATCCACCCGCCTTGGCCTTCCAAAGTGCCGGGATTACAGGTGTGAGCCACCGCGCCCAGCCTTTTTTTTTTTTTTTTTTTTTTGAGATAGAGTCTCTCACTCTGTTGCCTAGGCTGGAGCACAGTGGCGCGATTTTGGCTCACTGCAGCCTCCACCTCCAGCAATTCTCGTGCCGCAGCCTCCTGAGTTGCTGGGATTACAGGTGCGTGCCACCATGCCCAGCTAATTTTTGTATTTTTAGTAGAGGCAGGGTTTCACTATGTTGGCCAGGCTGGCCGTGAACTCTTGGCCTCAAGTGATCCACCTGCCTCAGCCTTCCAAAGTGCTGGGATTACAGGTGTGTGCCACCACACTTGGCCTCTGGGTCCTTTTTTAAGTAGGGATATTAATCCCATTCTTGAGAGCAGAGCCCTGCTGACCTAATCACCTCCCAAAGGCTTCACCTTCTAATACCATCATGTTGGTGATAGGTTTCAGCATGTGATTTTTAAGGAAACAAACATTCAGACCTTAGTTTTCATTTTGTAACATCAAGAATGCTATCCATCTTATTTCATTTACATTGACAATGATACTTACAAGTTGATTTCACTCCTCCCTTATCTGTTTAAAATTTTGAGGCTGGGCATGATGGCTCATGCTTGTAATCCCAGCGCTTTGGGAAGCCAAGGCAGGAGGATTGCTTGAACCCAAGAGTTTGAGACCAGCCTGGGCAACATAGACTCCCAGCTCTACTAAAATTTAAAAGTTAGCTGGGTGTGGTGGTGCATACCTGTAATCTAAGCTACTTGGGAGGCTGAGGCGGGAGGGTGACAGAGACCGTGTCTCAAAAACAAACAAACAAACTCAAAAAGCCCAAAAAACAGATGTAAAATTTTGAGTTTGGAGATTGGATAGCACTAGGAAAGTATTCTGAGGATTTCCTTTGTGATTGTCACACTTTGAAAACTATCTTTTAACATTAATCTGGAACATAGTGGTTGTAGTTTGGGGGCCTATGTTATTTTACGTTCATGTCAACTGCATGAATTCCTGCTCATTTTTCCTCATGTTAATATTTTTAAAAAGCACATATTGAGCTGCTGTTATATTTCGTCAACTTAAGATGCCATCCTTTGTAAGATGCACCATTATCTTATTTACTACCGTCTCACTTATCTGTTGCTATGTAACAAAACCAAAATATAATGGCTTAAAATAACAGTTATTTGCTCACGATTGTTATTTGAGCTAGGCTTAGCTGGGCAGGTTTTTTCTTTTTTTTAATGTTCTTTTCTGGAGTCACTAAAGTGGCTTCAGTTACCTGGTTTATGGTTTCAGATGTCCTTACTCAAGTGCCTGCTGGTTACCTGGAGATGTCAGTGGGCACAGCAATTGGCTGTCTTTCATGTAGCCTCTCTACTAGTAATAAGTGGGCTTTGTGCATAGTAGCAGCAGTGCTCCCAGAGGTCAAGAGCTGAATCTACAAGGCTTCATGAGTCATATGCCACTTCTGCTATATTCTGTTGGTCAAAACAAGGCACAAGTTCAGCCTAGATTTTAAAAGGAGTGGCAAGCAATAGGCTCCACTTCTTGACTGGAGACAGACCTATGAACTGAAGATACACCTAGTATAAAATGGTGAGGTAGTCATAGGATAACTTCACTAGACACTCCCATTCAAATAGGGAAAGAGTGGGAAGTGTGTAGCAGCTGCTGATCCATAGCAATTCTGAAATCTAGCCAGGCATGTGTTGTTAGGGTCCCCTACATTGGGGACAATGAATGTTTCTTGATTAGGGTCCAGTTCTGCTACCTGGTATTGGTTCCTTTACCTGTTATTTTCTTCTGCTTTTGGCTCCACCCTCTGAGAGGTCCTTTATTTTTTTCTATAAGAATGAGCCCTGTTGCAGCTGAGTAGCATTTTTGGCCTGCTTCTTGCCCATTGAAAATTGGGAGCCTAGAAGTTTCTATTCATTTTGAACTGTTTCTTTAGTCCAGGCTGGCACAACTCTCTGAACAGTTTCTTTTTAATCTTACCAAAGTTCAAACCATGCCTTGAAAACCACATTCGTCATTCTTTTTGAGACAATCTTCAGTTAGGGTGAAGTGTCCGTTGCCATGGTCAGTATTCTTCAGATGTTCAGAAAACTTTTTGTCTAGGTTGAGCATCTCATATGGCCAGTGGAAGGCTGCTGCTATAGGAGGCTGCTGTGCTGCATGACAAAACTAAGATTTGAACACAGTTTTATTTTGGCCCTGTAGCCTTAACTACAGTCATGTGAGATGATGGTGATTATGAAAATTTTGAAAGTAAACTGTTCTTGTGCTGATATTACCAAAAGTTTTTTTGGAATACAATTAATATTTAATAGTGATAAATGCAGATCCAAATAATTTATTGGTTGTTTCCTTAATATGAACCACCAGTGTGATATATGATATAGTTGCTGAAAAATATATATTGGCTTAGTGAAATTAGTGATCAGTTCCTTAAAATTAATAATCCTATAGTATTCTGTTCTGGTGTAATAGCTGGGTGGTGTTCTCAATTGCAAGGCAGATTTAAAGAGTGGTTTGAAAATACTACGATATGCCCAAAGAGGACAGTCAGAATGGTCATGGGACTGAATCAAGTTCTAGGAAGAACAATTTAAGTTTCAATTACTCAGTGGATTTAGTCTACAGAGGGCTAAAGGGAAATAGGAGAGCTCCCATCAGATACTTAAAGGGTTCTTAGTTAAGTGAATAAACTTGTTATTTGTTGCTTTAGAAAAAGAATCTAAGGTTAACTGGCAAAGTTTACTTAAAGGTAAACGTAAATTTTGTCCAAACAGATTTTTAAAAATCTGCTAGCATGGCCTGACAATGCTCTTTTGGTAGGGCATTCTCCAGCACTTGCAGAAATTCAAGCAGAAGTTGGATAACCTGTAGAGATGCTAAAATAGCGATTTTTGTCTAAAGTTTTTTTCTGCTTTGAAACTCTTGTTATGTATATGTGTGTGTGTGTGTGTGTGTGTGTGTGTGTATATATATATATATATTTTTTTTTTTTTTTTTTTTTTTTAGACAGAGTCTTGCTCTGTGGCCCAGGCTGGAGTGCAGTGGCGTGATCTCGGCTCACTGCAAGCTCCGCCTCCCAGGTTCACGCCATTCTCTTGCCTCAGCCTCCCAAGTAGCTGGGACTACATGCGCCCGCCACCACACCCAGCTAATTTTTTGTATTTTTAGTAAAGACGGGGTTTCACCGTCTTAGCCAGGATGGTTTTGATCTCCTGACCTTTTGATCTGCCCGCCTCGGCCTCCCAAAGTGCTGGGATTACAGGCGTGAGCCACCGCGCCTGGCCAACTCTTGTTATATTTTTTGTACCTGTATGGACCACATCGTGAATGCATACAGACATACCTCAGAGATATTGCAGGTTTGGTTCCAGATCAGCTTAATAAAGTGAATATTGCAATAAAGCAAGTCGTGAATTTTTTTGTTTCCCAGTGCATGTAAAAGTTATGTTTATAGTATACTGTAATGTATTAAGTGTGCAATAACATGTCTAAAAAGTGTACATACCTTAATTTAACAATACTTTAATGCTAAAAAATGGTAACGACCATCAGAACTTTCAGCGACTTAATGATCTTTTTGTTGGTAGAGGGTCTTTCCTCATTGTTGATGGTTGCTGACTGATCAGGGTGGTGGTTGCTGAAGGTTAGGGTAGCTGTGGCAGTTTCTTAAAATAAGACAGTGATGGAGTTTGCCACCTTAGTGGGCTCTGCCTTTCATGGAAGGTTTATCTGGAGCATGCTGTGCTGTTTGATAGCATTTTACCCACAGCGGAACTTCTTTCAAAGTTGAAATCAGTCCTCCCAAACCCTGCCACTGCTTTATCAACTAATTTTATGTGCCGTTCTCAATTGTTTGCTGTCATTTCAACAATATTCACAAGCATCTTCACCAGGAGTAGATTTCATCTCAAGAAAACACTTTCTTTGCTCATCCATAAGAAGTAACTCTTTATCAGTTTCATTTTAATCATGAGATTGCAGCAATTTAGTCACATCTTCAGACTCCACTTCTACTTCTAGTTCTTTCAGTGTTTCTACCATATCTGCAGTTACTTCCACCACTGAAATCTTGAACCCTTCTAAGTCACCCCTGAGGGTTTGCATCAACTTCTTTCAAACTCCTGTTAATGTTGACATTTTGACCTCCTCCTATGAATCATAAATGTTCTTAATCACATCTAGAATAGTGTATCCTTTCCAGAAGATTTTTGATTGACTTTTTCCAGATCCATCAGAGGAATCACTATCTATGGTAGCCATAGCCTTAGGAAATTTATTTCTTAAATACTAATACTTGAAAGTTGAAATGACTCCTTGATCTGTGGGCTGCAGAATGGATGTTGTGTTAGCATGCCTGAAAACAATATTAATCTCCTTGTACGTTTCCATCAGTACTCTTGGGTGGCCAGGTACCTTGTCATTGAGCAGTAATATTTTGAAAGGCATCTTTTTTTCTGAGCAGTAGATCTCAACAGTGGGCTTAAAATATTCAGTATACCATGCTGCAAAAGGATGTGCTGTCTTCCAAGCTTTGTAGTTCCATTTCTAGAGCACAGGCAAAGTAGATGTAACATAATTCTTAAGGATCCTAGGATTTTTGGAGTGGTACATGAACATTGGCTTCAACTTAAAGTCACTAGTTGCATTTTCCCCTAACAAGGGAGTCAGCCTGTCCTTGGAAGCTTTGAAGCCAGGCATTGACGTCCTCCCTCTAGCTCAGAAAGTCCTAGATGACATCTTCTTCCAATGTAAGACTGTTTCACCTCCTTTTGAAAATCAGTTGTTTAGGCTGGGCATGGTGGCTCACGCCTGTAATCCAAGCACTTTGGGAGGTCGAGGCAGGTGGTTCACCTGAGGTCAGGAGTTTGAGACCAGCCTGGCTAATGTGGAGAAACCCTGTCTCTACTAAAAATACAAAAATTAGCTGGGTGTCGTGGCATGTGCTTGTAGTCCCAGCTACTCGGGAGACTGTGCAGGAGAATTGCTTGAACCAGCGAGGTGGAGGTTGCAGTGAGCCGACATCGTGCCACTGCACCTTGCACTTTTATGTTATGGAGACAGCTTCTTTCCTTAAACCTCATAACCAACCTTTGCTGGCTTCCACCTCTTCTTCTGCAGCTTCCTCACCTCTCTGAGCTTTCATAGAGTTGAAGAGAGTTAGGGCCTTGGTCTGGATTAGGCTTTGGTTTAGGGGAATGTTGTGGTTAATTTTCTTTTTTTTTTTTTTTTTTGAGATGGAGTCTCCCTTTGTCGCCCAGGCTGGAGTGCAGTGGCACAATCTCGGCTCACTGCAAGCTCCGCCTCCTGGGTTCACGCCATTCTTCTGCCTCAGCCTCTCCGAGTAGCTGGGACTACAGGCGCCCGCCACCACGCCCGGCTAATTTTTTTTTTTATATTTTTAGTAGAGATGGGGTTTCACCGTGGTCTCGATCTCCTGACCTCGTGATCCGCCCGCCTTGGCCTCCCAAAGTGCTGGGATTACAAGCGTGAGCCACCGCGCCCGGCCTGTTGTGGTTAATCTTCTATCCAGACTACAAGAAGGCTGTTTTGTTTTCTTACCATTTGTGTGTTCACTGGAGTAGCGCTTTTAATTTCCTTCAAGAACTTTTCTTTTGCATTCACAACTCTTTGGCCCAAAGAAGCCTAGCTTTGGCCTATCTTGGCTTTCAACTTGTCTTCCTTACTGAACTTAATCATTTCTACATTTTGATTTTAAAATGAGAGATGCATGACTCTTCCCTTCACTCGAACACTTAAAGGCCATTGTAGGGTTGTTAACTGGCCTAATTTCAACATTGTTATGTCTCAGGGAATAGGGAGACCCAAGGAGAGGGACAGAGACGGGAACAGCTGGTTGGTGGAATAGTCAGGACACACAATTTTTTTTTTTTTTTTGAGACAGAGTCTCTCTCGGTCTCCAAGGCTGGAGTGCAGTGGCGTGATCTCAGCTCACTGAAACCTCCACCTCGCAGGTTCAAGTGATTTTCCTGCCTTAGCCTCCCAAGTAGCTGGGACTACAGGCCTGCACCACCACACCTGGTTAATTTTTGTATTTTTAGTAGAGACGGTGTTTCACCATGTTGGCCAGGCTGATCTCCAACCCCTGACCTCAGGTGATCTGCCTGCCTTGGCCTCCCAAAGTGCTGGGATTACAAGCGTGAGCCATCACGCCCAGCCAGGACACACAACATTTATCAAGTAAGTTTGCAGTGTTATGAGCATGGTTTGTGGCGCCCCAAGACAATTACAATAGTAACATCAAGTATCACTGATCACAGATCACCATAGCAGACATAATGATAATGAAAAAGTTTGCAATATTGCGAGTATTACCATAGTGTGACACTAGAGATATGAAGTAAGCACATGCTGTTGGGAAAATGGTGCTGCGAGACTTACTTGATGCCGGGTTGCCACAAACCTTCAATTTATTTTTTTAAAAAAGGCAATATCTGTGAAGTACAGTGAAACTAGGTATTCCTGCATTTTCTCTCTTCTAATATATCGACTATATTGGATATTGGAATTGAGTATGATCATTTCAGCCAGAGAGGATGCTTTATGTTCAGAGACCAGCTATGCCCTGAGCCTCAGCTTCTGCTGAGGGAACAGCCCTCATGGTAGCTTACACATTTGTGATCATGTCCTCTAGGGTGTGACTTCTGCCACCCTGGCCTCAGCTGACTGATCTTAACAAAGGTACTTCTCCAAAGCAGTGGAATAGCAGTTATCTCACTAGGCTTTTGAAGGCCATTTTCAAGAATTCATGTCCCTCATTAGAGCTGTTTTTTAACTAGAAGGGATGTGCCATGTCATGAAGAATTTCAATCTCTGTGAAACCTGGTGTCCTTCTTTCTGTATATATCTTTAAAATATTCTCCTGCTCCCAGCATTTGGGGTGACCTGAGTGAGTCTGTCTGTTTGAACCAGAATTGCTAAACAGTAAGTGTAAAGTAACATTTTCTTGCCAAAACTATGATAGAGTTAAGCCTGTATTTAGACCTACAGTTTTTGGTGGTATAGTGGAGTAATACACTTGCAAATATTGTAAGATGTTTTTAAATCACAAGGGAGAATTTCCCAACTTTCAATAGGTGTATGATATAACAGGCGACATGGAGTTTGGTTAGATTTAACCTTGTAACAGGTCTCCTACTGTTCCTACTGAGGCAGTCTGTAATGTCCTGCAGCTTTTGACTTCATATGTGTAGACTGGTGTTGAAACCCCTGTTCTCCTTTCTGTGCAGAAGCCTTACAGATCTATACCCAGAGAGCAATCCCGTAATCCCCTTCTCCTTGGCATTTGGCTTTAGGTGCTTTTCAGAATTAGTAATGTTACTTTATCCTGTTGCTGGACACCTAAGTTGTTTCTGTTTTTTGGCTATTGCAGATAATGTGTCTATAAACATTCCTGTACAAGTGTTTTGTTTGATCACCTGTTTTAAATTCTTTTGGGGATATATACCTACAAGTGGAATTGCCTAGGCACGTGGTAACTCTGTTTAATTGTGGAGGAACTTCCAGACCCTTTTCCAAAGTGGCTGTACCATTTTATATTCCTGCTAGCAGTGTATGAGTATGTAGATTTCTCTACATCTTCGTTAACACTTGCTAATACCTGTTTTTTATTCTAGTCATCCTAGTGGGGGTGAAGTGGTATCTTGTGGTTTTGATTTGCAGTCTGCTGATAACTAATGATGTTGAGAATCTTCTCATTTACTTATTGGCATTTGCATATTTCTTTGATGTCTGTGCAGATCCTTTGGCTATTCTTAGATTGGGTTGTCTTTTTTATTATTGAGTTATAAGAGTTTTTATATATCCTGGATACATACCTTTATCAGGTATGTGATTTGTGACTTTTTTTCCCATTTTCTGGGTTGTCTTTTTACTTTCTTGATAACATCTTTTGAAGCACAAAAGCTTTTAATTTTGTTAAGTTCAAATTACCTATTTTTTGTTGTTGGTGTTTTAGTGTCACATCTAAGAATCCTTCGCCAAATCTGAGGTAAAGAAGGTTTATCCCTATGTTTTCTTCAAAGAGTTTTATAGTTTTAGCTCTTGAATTTAGGTCTATGATTCATTTTGAGTTAATTTTTGTATTTGGTATGACGTAAGGTCAACTTTATTGTTTTGCATGTGGTTATAATGGTTGTTCCAGCACCATTTGTTGAAAAGATTGTTCATTCCCCATTGAATGATTTTGGCACACTTGTCAAAAATCTCAGTATTCTTAATCTGTGTTCTTGCAAAGGAGATGAAGTATTTTATCTGAAAAAGCCCTCATGTTTCATGCAAAAATGCCTTGCAAATGCCTGGTAGTCACCAGGTTTTGTGAGTATGTATTAACTTGTCCGGCTTCTAAAATTGCCAGAGCTGCTTTTGCAACTGCTTCTAAGTCTTTGCATACTTTAATGCTTAAAAACAAATTTAATAGCAGGTTTTACACTTGGTTTTAGAATGTAATTATGAACACATTGTCAATATTACCAACTTGATACGTTTCCTTTTTTTAAAAAAATAAACGCTTCCTTAAAAGAAATACTTCCACTTATTTTACAGAATACAGTTGAATTAAATAATACATTTTTGCATTTAAGCAGAAACACTGGAACCCCTTAAACTCTTAAAGCAAAGGATATGTGTATAGTGTAAAGCGTTATGCATTTTGAGTATTGCTGAAATCAAATTAGGAAGGAGGGATTTGTGATAGTTATACATTGATAATTATAACTTGATTGATAGTAGAAGAAAGCACAAAACATTTGAATGCAAATAATTTAGTATATGTAGCTATTAAAGGTGTTTGCTTCTCAAACACAGTGAAAACAATGCATATTATAGAAGCATTCTGTACATAGCAAATACTGTAAGTTCCCACTTTCTTCAAGAGAAATAAGCTGTGGCCGTGTTATATACATGCTAATGGCAGCCGTTTAATCCGTGGAAGTCCACTAATGGTGGTTAGAATTCTCATATGATAATTTGGGCTATATGGAGAGCACTGTCAAGTGAAAGTGGTAGGTAATGGGAAAAGAGCATCAGGAGTATTGGCCAGTCATGGCCAGGAGTTGGTAAACTAGGTGTAATTTTACCACCATTTGGCACTTTTTCTTATAAACAAATTCTAAATGGTGGTTAAGCTTCCCAGGCCAGTGCTTAGAATTGTAGTATGTAGCACCAAACCCAAGCATTCTCTACAGTAATGTACCCAAAGAGGGGGAAGGTTCATTTGTGATATCAGGGATTCATCCCCCCCAGCCTCCCGTGACGTTGAAAAGTAATCATAACCTTGAAAACTAATAGCTCAGATACAAAAAAAAAACATTAGATGTCTTTTTCAAAAATCTCCAAGCAAGTGCACAACTCTCCAACATTTATATGAAACTTGCATCACAAGATGATTTGTCATAACAATAAAAGGAGTTCTTACTGTTATCCTCACTTCAAGTCATGATACATAATAGCTTCTAAAATCCCTGACCTTGGTAAGGCAACTAGTAATTTGCATGTCTTGTTTTTGTTTCTATTTCTGTTAATACCAAAAAGTGTGAAAGTTAATAAAAAATTAGAGCCTACTTTAGGAAATACAGGCAACTTGGGGTAAAATAAATAATAATTACGTGTTGCAACAAAAGATAATCTTGCATTATTATTTATTTTCTTTATCTGTTATTTAAAAAGATTCCCATCTTTTTTCCGATTCAAAAGGAAAACTCCTGGAACTATTAATATAAGAAACATAACAACAACAATAACTAAATACTGAAGTTAGAAAATTAATTTGCCTATGGTCACCTAGCTAGGAGGTAGAGAAGCAAACCTTATGCAGTGTGGTTCCAGAGCCCACCTTCTTACCTTCTCCCCTCTACTAGTGGAATACAAACCTCTGCAAATTTCACTTATTCCTTTTCTTAACTCCCTGACACCAGGCTAAGAACACAGAAATGTTTGCCTGCAGTATGTATAGTTTATAGAACTTTTTCTTATGAACTCAGCTCTAAGTGGTGGTGAAGTTCCTCTGAGATTCAGCTATAAACATTTCCATTAAAAATGTTTATATTAAATAGAAAAAGCATGTATTACTACTTGCAAGCTTTGGGAGTACATTAATTTGCATTTTTGCAATATGCTACTTACCTTAGGCTTGCTACATCTGATATAAAACCACAAAGACTGACTAACTCAACCTAAAACAAGCATCCCTAGCTGTAGGAAAGTTGCTATGTAGGAAGGTTGCCACATGGGGATAAAATTACACCTCTATTTTTTAAATCTTTCTTAAGGATTTACTATCCATGTAAGACATGTTTATATTCTCTAAATGTTCAGTTCTTTGCCCTACTGATTGCTTTAAGACGTAATTTGGTTTCTTGCCACTGCTCTATCTTTAGGCATATTATCTTTTTTTTTTACTATAGTTCAGTCAAAACATGTTTTCATGTAGTTCCTATAGTTCAGATATGGTACTACAAAATAGAATGTGAAATTTGGACTAGCAGGACTGCCTTTACCTCTGTGGTATCTGATAGCATTTGGTATCTAATTCTTTTGCCAGTGGACCATCTAATTTCTGTTATTTTGGTTAGTGACTTTGAGTGAACCTAATGGTGTAATTTGAAAAACAAACAAAACATATTCTCAGTCTTTATCAACCATTATATTTAAAATGGAGAGCTTGCCAGTTTAATAGGTCTTTATGGTTATTTAAAATTTTATATAATTACTGTGACTGCATTAGAGATTAAAGTGGGCCAAACGCAATTGTCTCCAAGGGATTGTTACCATTGAAGATGGAGTAAGAGTAGGTTATTTAGTAACGTATATGGAACTCCCAAAAATCAGACACTGTGATAGTCACTTGGGATACAAGATAAAGAGAAGTTTCTAATGTCAAATAATCCACACTTTAGTTGGGAGATATAATGTGTGATAAATGCTTTGATGCTACCAAACAAGAATAGCATGTTCTTCATATTATAGAAACAGAACTTCCTGAGAAGATGAGGCCTGAACTATCTTGCCTCAGTTCCCCTAAATGCAGAATCTGAGGCAGAAGGCATATGTGTTGTTATACTTCACTTCTCTCATTTTATAGGTAGGGAAATTCGGACACAGAAGTTAATTTTTCTAAGTTTACTCAGGAATGACAGGACTTGGACTACAATTGTTTCATGGAATTGCTTTAATAAGGGTAAGGATAATGTGAGAAATAGTTTCTCATAGCAATTGCTTAAAAGTGCTGCTGGCAGTATAAAATGAAACAAAAAAAGGACCAGACCACTCAATGTCATTTTGGCTGTTAGCTAAGAAACTAGAATTTCTTGCTTTCTATATTATTTAGGTTCATTACGTATATTATTAATTATCTGCAGGAAATTTTTACCAAATTATATTCATAAATTATGTTTGTTTCCAAAGAATTCTTTCTCTAGAATCTATAGAGTGTACTCGATAATCAAACAGATGCCTACTTAGGAGGTAAGTTGGCTTGGGCATGATTGCTTTAGCTAAGTTTCTAATTTACTAAGGACTGATTTGGGTCTATAAACGTGAGTCTCTTTTAGATTTGAATAAGATGGTTATGACCCTTGCCATGATATGAATTTTTCAAAATCATGATGTGTTGAATAATTCCTAGTGATTATTAAGCACGTATCACAGTTATAAAAGTTTCGCTAAATACACTGTTGTCTTAGAGTCTTGTTGAGAGATTTTTAATGGTTTTTCCTAGCTCCTTTTTAAAAAAAGTGGGGCATTTAGAAACTGTAGTACTATTCCAGGTGAGTGAATTTCTTAGTATTTATTAAATTCATATGATTATAGTAACTCTGAGAATTATGGAGTAGGGGAAAAATTGAACTCACTGAGGGGAGGGCCTCTCAGCTTGGGGCCTTTCTTGTGTAATCAAGTTGTCTAGTGTAGTGTATAATCTTGATTGAACCAAGCAGAGCTATTGAAGAGTATATTAATTATGTTTTATAGAGCAGCACAATATTCTTTTTCTTCTGAGGAAATAGAGTTTTGAACATAAATTTATTTTCTTCATTGCATTTTCTTCCAACAACTTGGTCTTTGGATTTAGATTTGGATTTGAATCCTGACCATGTCACTTATTATATGACTTTGGGCAAATTACTAAAACATCTCTGAGTCAGTATTCTCAGCAGTGAAAGAAAAGATATAGAACCCAAGTCATAAAGCTCTTCTGAGGATTACATGAAATAATTAATAAGAGTCTGGTATCATGCTAACCTAGATGAATTTTCTTTCTCTCTTTGAATCTGTAGCCTTCAATTTCCCATTGGCTTCCTTGATAGAACTGTAAATGTGCATTTCCTTATAAATGCTTAATATATTCAAAATATTACCTTCTGTATCTCATGAAAAAGTGTGAAGGAAGTAATGGTGAAAATCTGCTACTGTGTTATATAAAAATACTGGACTGGAAAGATTCTAATCATGTCTCTTGTCATCCTTTGTAATTTTAAACTTAGAGGAAATTTAAGTCTAGTTTGTCGTATTTCTTTTTGCTAACGTAATTGAATTTGTCCAAATGGACAAAAGTGAAATTATTCTATGAGCCAGTCTTGAATAAGTTGTAGTGCCTGGACAGTACTGTCCAATAGAAATATAATTTCTGCCACATATGCAATTTAAAATTTTCTAGTAGCCATATCAGAAAAAAAAGAAAAACCGAGTGAACTTAATTGTAATACATTTTATTTTACTCCATATAAAGAATCTTATTTCAACACCTAATCAATATAAATGTTGCAGGAAGTCAGGGACCCCAAACGGAGGGACCGGCTGGAGCCATGGCAGAGGTTATTTCATTTTAATATGGACATTTGGTCAGCTCCCAAATAATACTTTTATAATTTCTTATGCCAGTCTTTAATCTCTTAATCCTGTTATCTTCATAAGCTGAGAATGTACGTCACCTCAGGACCACTGTGATAATTGTGTTAACTGTACAAATTGATTACAAAACGTGTGTTTGAACAAAATGAAATCAGTGCACCTTGAAAAATAACAGAATAACAGCGATTTTTGGGGAACAAGGGAAGACAACCATAAGGTCTGACTACCTGCGGGATTAGGCAAAAAGAGCCATATTTTTCTTCTTGCAGAGAGCCTATAAATGGACGTGCAAGTAGGGAAGATATTGCTAAATTCTTTTCCTAGCAAGGAATATTAATATTAATACCCTGGGAAAGGAATGCATTCCTAGGGGGAGGTCTATAAATGGCTGCTCTGGGAATGTCTGTCTTATGTGGTTGAGATAAGGACTGAGATATGCCCTGGTCTCCGGCAGTATCCTTAGGCTTACTAGGGTGGGGAAAAAACTCTGCCCTGGTAAATTTGTGGTCAGACTGGTTCTCTGCTCTTGAACCCTGTTTTCTGTTGTTTAAGATGTTTATCAAGACAATACGTGCGCCGCAGAACGTAGACCTTTATCAGTAGTTCTGCTTTTACCCTTTGCCTTGTGATCTTTGTTGGACCCTTATCAGGAGTTCTGCTTTTGCCCTTTGTCCTGTTTCCTCAGAAGCATGTGATCTTTGTTAGATCCTTATTAATAGTTCTGCTTTTTGCCCTTTGAAGCATGTGGTCTTTGTACCTACTCCCTGTTCGTACACCCCCTCCCCTTTTGAAATCCTTAATAAAAACTTGCTGGTTTTGAGGCTCAGGTGGGCATCACGGTCCTACTGATATATGATGTCACCCGTGGCGGCCCAGCTGTAAAATTCCTCTCTTTATACTGTCTCTCTTTATTTCTAGCTGGCCGACACTTATGAAAAATAGAAAAAACCTATGTTGAAATATTGGGGGTGGGTTCCCCCGATATATAAAAATTAGAGATATTTTACATTGTTTTGCTAAATCTTTGAAATTGAAAATCTAATGTATTTTGTACTTTTAGCACATTTCAATTGGACTACATTTTAAGAGCTACATGTGGCTGATGGCTGCCATATTTACAGGTAGCACAGGTGTATAGCACATCTATAAAATGCATTACTACAGCAATAGATGGCTTTTGCACACTGTGGGATGTGTGTGATAAAAGAATGTCATTTATTATTGCCAGTCTAAAGTTTGTCTCCCATTCTTAGCAGTCACTTAATGGTGAGAATTTACCTGTCATTGCAATCTGTTCAATAAATGATTTCGCCAGTTTTCATTGTCCATTCCTAAGTATTTAAAAATTTCAAAGGCCTCAAATATATCTACTTCACATTAATTATATCTGTAGGAATGACATGAAAAGGTTTGTATTTTGAAAAGCTGATTCTGGCTTATTATGAAGAATAGGTTGGGATGGGGTTGGAGGATAGGGAGGGAAGACCAGTAAGGAGTTCATTGCCGTTGACACATGAGAAATACTGGCAGATTGATCTCTGGGGTGGAGGATGGATTTTTTTGTTTGTTTGTTTTTTGTTTTGCTTGTGTGCATTTTAAAGATGATCAAGACTTGAAATGTGAGGTATCTTGCTGGGAAGAAGCAGTTGAACATATGAGAGAAAAGGATAATTGACAGGGTGATCCTAAGAAAAGTTAGGAAGAGATTAAGCTTAGATATGAAGAGGATTTTCCCCCCTACCTTGGGGGAAAGCCTTCCTCCTTGCTTTTCCTTCCCTCCTCTTTTTTGCTTCCCTTTTCCTTTTTTTCCCCTAACCTCTAGACAATGTGGGAGATAAGGAAAAAAAAGGCTGAGGCCCTTCTGATGATCTACAGGACATTGTGAAAACTTCTGTAACACAAAGTCGTTCCTCACCAGTTAAAATAACAGTAACCATGTTTATTGGCTCTGTTTTTGCTTTGGTGACTCATTGGCAACTCTAGTAATTGCTGTTCCCCTCAGATGCTTTACCTGCTGCTCTCTGCTCCCTTTTCTGGCCACCTTCCTGTAACTTAGCTTCTGTTTGTCACTCTTTCTACCATGGCTGTTGTCAGCTTCTACTGCTGCTGTTATAGTTCCCAATTTTATGTCTCAAATTCAGGCTCCTCAAAAATGGGAATAGAATTGGATTGATTAGCAATTGGTCAGTATCGAGTTGCTTCTGTTGGGCCTGCCAGGTTTCCTCGTGTCCAATTCTAAAGATAGTTGCCTTTGGCACAGAGGCCAGTTTCTTATTCTTAGATATGTAGCCAAGTTAATAGGGTCATGTGACACAAAGATTGGGCAAAGAACTGCTTCTGGTTGCTTAGAACGTGTTTTAAGGAAACACAGGTGGTTGTTTTTTGTCCTATTCATTACCTAATATTTGCTATACTTTTTACAATTCTCAGCCATAGGTGGAGAGCTTTTTTGCTTGATCCTTAACTTACTGTTGGTGGTAATGATGATAGCAGCCTCACCTGTCACTTAATTTGAGTCTTTCCCATGTGTGGAAACTATATTAAGCTCTGTACATGTAGTAACTCATGAGTTATATGATACATTTTACTGATGAAAAAACTGAGGTACAGTGAAATATGAAGCGACTTATTCAAAGTTTATAGCTTCTTAGTAACGGAACTGGAATGTGAATACAGGCAGCCAGCAATCCGTAGCATAACATTTCTGAACTATGGTTGACCATTGTGATTATCAAATTTCCCCTAATTTTAAAGATGAGAAAATCGAGAGAGAGTTTAAGTGACTTGCCTGATGTCACAGAATTGGCCATTGCCAGGTGCTCAGTTTCTGATTCCTAGACTAGTGCTTTTTTCTACTACAGAACAAGTACCCAAGACATAGAAGGTTTTGCATACTAATCATGAAACCCAAACCTGTGTTAGCAGATATCATAGTAAGTGGATATATAATGTATAGCTGTACAATAATCATCCATGTAGATTTTTATGTTATTAGACTACTATTTAGCTTAAAAATGACATATGTACAGAGAGAAATAAACAGGAGACTGAGCTTGATTAGTCACATGAGTTGATTGAGTCAGTCTCCTTATTTCCAGCAGGTGAAAGCACTGTCTCCCAGGTTGCATCTTTCAGGTTATGTGTGGCAGTGATTAAGAAATATCCAATTCAATGCATGGTGTAGGAGAGCATTTGGAATACAGTGAAGGTTCATTCCTCTGGAAAATTTGGTAGAGAAACCTAGTATTAAAGATATAAACTAGTTGTGCTAGATGTAAACTTTTATTTTCTTGTTTGGAAAAACATTTGTTTTCATATCCATATTGATATTTTAGTGAAATATGAAGTAAACACTATGAAGTAACACTGTAAAGTTAAGTGGCATTACTAAAGTATTGACAGAATAGCCTTGGCTTAACTAATGACATAAAGATATAACTCTAATGTCTATGAATAGTCAGATCCACATGATATTTAAATTAAACTCTGAAGAATATCTTTACTTGCTACTTAAAAGTTAATAAAATACAGAAGCCTAGTGTGATCCTCTAAGTCAACAAAATAAGACTATCTGAGAATCTTTTTCTTATTAGAAATATAAATTCTCAGGCATCATCCCAGACCTACTGAATCAGTAACAAGGTACATTCAGAGTGATGCTCAGCAATCTGGATTTAACAAGCCCTCCAGGTGACCCCAATGCATACTGAAGTTTGAGAACCACAGCCGAAGAAGAAACCAAATTATCAGGTGAAATAATTTCATTTTGATTATGTTGGAGAAGAAGAGTAACATTTTCCTGCCACAGTTTTGGAATTATTAATAAGGAATTAGGAATTGGAAAGTCCTAGTTTGATTTTTGTCTCAGACATGCACTAATTGATCTTGAGGAAGTTTCCTGACCTTGTTTAAGGCCACAGCTTTCTCTGAAAAATGGAATGATACAGTCTGCCAGGAAAGATCATAGCAAAGATTGGAAATAAAAGTAAATGCTGAATACTTAATAGGCATCAATATCATTTATCGTTACTTAATTCTTTTTCAGTTTTATTGTCTTCTCGCAGTTTAGAGGCAATGGCTTCCTCAGCAGTATTTACAGTTGCTAAAGCTATAATTATATAATAATTCAGAGATACCAGTTCTTTACCTTCCTAAATCTAGTGTCATTCTTGGTATATTGTGTACATACTCTAATGCTTTGTGATCTAATACTGCATTAGGAGAGTGAACTCAGTTCACTTGAGAAAATGATTTTATCAAATTGCCTGTTAACTTCTAGCCTGGATTAACTTTCTAGAATCTAGAAGGAAACAATTGCACTTTAGTCACTGTAGTTGAAAGTAGAAAATTGGAAGAATGATTTTATTCTGGGTCTCTTTGGAACTAAGTTATACCTTATTTATTTAATGGCTTTTAAAAGTAAGATGAATTTTAGCACACTCAAGATAATTAGATGTGTGTATTTGTAAAGTGAGAGCTGGACTTGTACTTCTGTGGCATTGAGAGAATGGCATTGATAGCATGAATGTTGGCTAAGCAGGATTCATCTTTCTGATCCTACATTCTATCTCCCTTCTTTTTTCTTTTTGAATTAGTTTTGTTTTGTAATTATGAAAACATTTTCATCGTTCCAAAGTAAAGCCTATAAAACAATGTACAATGAAGTCTAGCTTCGAAGTCTATCCTCTGTCTTTACTGTTTGTTTCATTCCCCTATAGAGAATCATTTTTATTAGTTTTTGGATTACTCTTCCTTTTAAAAAACATAAACACACATTCATTTTTATCTGCCTTTTTGCACCAAAGGTTAACATTTGTTTACACTCCTCTGCACCTTGCTTTTTTCACTCAGCCCATAGTACTTTTATATCTCCTTATACCATTTTACAACTGCATAATGATACTCAGCTGCATAGTACTTTATCATGTAGATTGTCATGGTTTATTTAGTCATCTTCTATTTATATATATTTAGGTTGTTTCCAGTCAATTAGTTAGTGTGGTGCTTCCATGTGGTTACAAATAGAATTTTGCCGATATTTCTTTGGAGTAGGTTCCTAGAAGT
Source organism: Symphalangus syndactylus (assembly GCF_028878055.3). Classification (NCBI taxonomy): domain Eukaryota; kingdom Metazoa; phylum Chordata; class Mammalia; order Primates; family Hylobatidae; genus Symphalangus; species Symphalangus syndactylus. The sequence goes on from NC_072433.2 coordinate 65,914,071, forward strand.
GAGACTGTGGATCAAAGGATAAATGCAGATATTATTTTGCTAAGTATTGCCAACTTGCCCTCCATAAAGGTTGTAACAGTCTTTATTCCCATTAGCAATGCATGAGGATCCCTGCTTCCTTACAGCTTTGTCAGTAGAGTATGTCAGACTTTTAGATTTTTTGCTAATTTGATAGGTGAGAAATGATTACATCAGTGTAGTCTTAATCAGTGTTTCTTTTATGAATGAGATTAAACATTTTTATTTACACTTTTTGAACTATATGCTTTTTTTTTTCAAGAAGTATTTATTGGTTACTACTGCTTTTATTATCTTGAAGAATTACTCTTTGGGTATTTCCCCACAGAGGTGGTAATAATACTCATTGAAGAAACAGAATATCACCAGGCATGTATGATTAAAAAAAAAAATCACTGATCACAGATCACCACAACAGATATAATAAAAACATTTGAAGGCTGGGGGTGGTGGCTCATGCTTGTAATCCCAGCACTTTGGGAGGCCGAGGCGGGTGGATCACTTGAGGCCAGGAGTTCAAGGCCAGCCTGGCCAACATGGTGAAATCCTATCTCTACTAAAAATACAAAAATTAGCCGGGCGTGGTGGCGCATGCTTGTAATCCCAGCTACTTGGGAGACTGAGGCAGGAGAATCACTTGAACGCGAGAGGTGGAGGTTGTGGTGAGCTGAGATCATGCCACGGCACTTCAGCAGCCTGGGCAACAGCAAGACTCCATCTCAAAAAAAAAAATCTGTTTCTTGTTTCAAAGAGTTCACAGTCCAATTGGGGGAAAAAAAGACTTGCATGAAGATTATCATCGTTCAGGGAAATAGATGTTGATGGAGCTCTCATAAGTGCTGTAGGAGCATTGAGCCTGGGGTGGAGAGACTTGGGCAGAGGGAAGGTATCAGAAAAATCATTGCTTAGCATATGAGGTAATATTTAGACTGAGCCTGTAAGGAAGAGGAAGAGATTGATAGGCTGACCCTGCTGGGAAAACTGTTCCAACTAGAGGAAGCAACGCAAAGGAAGAGTATGATTGATGTTTGAGGACTCGCTGGTTTCTGGTTTTGTAGATGATGGTGAGGGTAGGCATTGAGACTACAGCTGGACCATCTGGATTTGATGAAGGTGCTTATTGACCCTAAACTCACTTCTAAATTAGGTTAACTTTAGCAATGCCAAGTTGAAAATTTTGATTAAAATGTCATGTTTCTATTTTCTCAATTTTCTCACTGACACATGCCTTCTCTCTTGATAATCTTCTTGCTCCTTAGACTTTTGGGTAAACTTTGGAGGGGAACCCTGGGGAAGTAAGTGGAGTGATTTCATTCCCTCTTTCCCATTTTACTGTTGAACAAGCCTAAAGCCTTTATGTTTTGTCTGTGTCATACTTTTAATTTATCCTTACGACTTGCTTTATGCCAAATTTGAGGCTCCTTATTCAGTAGCTTGTTTCATTTGGTTAAGGGAGAAAGATCTTTCTCATATGAATTTATAAGGCTGGAAAGATAGGCAGGCTAGATGGTTAGAAGCCTTGAATCTCATTTTGAGGAATTTATGTTTTGTTTTATAGTTTGTATAGAGCCTCTAAAAATCTGAAATGGATAAAGGACAGAGGAAAGAGGTTGGAGGAAGGGAATGGCAAGAATAGCTTTGCATTTTTGAGAGGTAAAGAATGGCTGTGTTGAGGAAGGTGAATTGGAGAAGGTACAGTATAGACTAGAGAGCAGAGGTCTCCAGACCAGCAGAAGCAGTATCACCTGAGAACCTGTTAGAAATACAGGTTTTCAGACCCCACCCCAGACCTACTGAATGAGAAATTCTGGGGGTTGGGTGCAACACTCTGTGTCTTACTTGATTTTGATGCACACTAAAGTTTGAGACTAGAAATTCGAAGTTTAGCCTACATGACAGTTTGGAAAATGCTTTTCATGAATTATGTAGTTGACTTTTGTTGGTGTTCATTATGCTGAGATGTTCATTATAAATGCTTTTCACATGAATTACATAGTTGATTTTGTTGAGATATTCATTATATATATACTTTATACACACACATACATATACTACAATTTTGTGATTCAGGTTTTTAAAAAATTTTAGTAGGTTTTTGGGGAACAGGTGGTGTTTGGTTACATGAATAAGTTTCTCACTGGTGATTTCTTGAGATTTTGGTGCACCTGTCACCCGAGCAGTGTACACTGCACCCAATGTGTAGTCTTTTATCCGTCACCCAACTCCCACCCTTTCCCATGAGTCCCCGAAGTTCATTGTATCATTCTTATGCTTTTGTGTCCTCATAACTTAGCTCCCACTTGTGAGAACATACAATGTTTGGTTTTCCAGTCCTCAGTTACTTCACTTAGAATAATATCTCCAATTCCACCCATGTTGCTGCAAATGCCACTATTTCATTCCTTTTTGTGGCTGAGTAGTATTGCATGGTATATATATGTACATATATATATACACATATATATATGCCACATTTTCCTTATCCACTCGTTGATTGATGTGCGTTTAGGCTGGTTCCATATTTTTGCAATTGCAAATTGTGCTGCTATAAACATGCATGTGCAAATATCTTTTTCGTATACTGACTTCTTTTCCTTTGGATTGATATCCAGGAATGGGATTGCTGGATCAAATGGTAGATCTGCTTTTAGTTCTTTAAGGAATTTCCACCCTGTTTTCCATAGTGTTTGTACTAGTTTACATTTTCACCAACAGTGTAAAAGTGTTCCTTTTTACCACATCCACACCAACATCTATTATTTTTTGATTATGGCTGTTTTTGCAAGAGTAAGTTGGTATCACGTTGTGGTTTTGCTTTGCGTTTGCCTGATAATGAGTGATATTGAGCATTTTTCATATGTTTGTGGGCCATTTGTACGTCTTCTTTTAATAATTGTCTATTCATGTCCTTAGCCCACTTTTTGATGGGATTGTTTTTTTCTTGCTGATTTGTTTGAGTTCCTCATAGACTCTGGGTATTATCATTTGTCAAATGTATAGATTGTGAAGATTTTCTCCTACTCTGTGTGTTGTCTGCTGATTATTTCTTTTGCTGTGCACAAGCTTTTTAGTTTAATTAAGTCCCATCTATTATCCTTTTTTGTTGTTGTGTTTGCTTTTGGGTTCTTGGTCATGAAGTCTTTGCCTAAGCCAATGTCAAGAAAGATTTTTCCAATGTTATGTCCTAGAATTTTTATGGTTTCAGGTCTTAAAGTCTTTGATCCATCTTGAGTTGATTTTTGTATAAGGTAAGAGATGAGGATCCAGTTTCGTTCTTCTACATGTGGCTTGCCAATGATCCCAGCACCATTTGTTGAATAGGGTGTCCTTTCTCCACGTTATGTTTTTGTTTGCATTGTGGAAGATCAGCTGACGGTATTTGGGTTTATTTCTGGGTTGTCTATTCCATTCCATTGGTCTGTGTGCCTGTTTTTATACCAGTACCATGCTCTTTTGGTGACTGTGGCCTTATGGTATAGTTTGAAGTCCGATAACATAATGCCTCCAGTTTTGTCCTTTTTACTTAGTCTTGCTTTGACTATGTGGGCTCCTTTTTGGTTCCATATGAATTTCAGGATTGTTTTTCTAGTTCTGTGAAGAATGATGATGGTATTTTGATGTCAATTGCATTGAATTTTTAGATTGCTTTTGGCAGTATGGTCATTTTCACAATATTGATTCTACCCATCCATGAGCATGGAATGTGTTTTCATTTGTTTGTGTTATCTGTGATTTCTTTCAGCAGTGTTCTGTACTTTTCCTTGTAGAGGTCTTTCACCTCCTTGGTTAGGTATATTCCTAAGTATTTTTTTTTTTTGCAGCTATTTTAAAAGGGGGTGGAGTTCTTGATTTGATTCTTAGATTGGTTGCTGTTGGTATATAGTATGGCTGCTGATTTGTGTACATTAATGTTGTACACAAATGTTTTAGTTTCTTGAAACTTTGCTGAGTTCATTTACCAGTTCTAGGAGCTTTTTGGATGAATCTTTAGGGTTTTCTAGGTATACAGTCATGTCATCAGCAAACAGCAATAGTTTGACTTCCTCCTTACCAATTTGGATGCCCTTTATTTCTTTTTCTTGTCTGATTCCTCTGGCTAGGACTTCCAGTACTGTGTAGAATAGAAGTGGGGAAGGTGGGCATCCTTGTCTTGTTCCAGTTCTTAAGGGGAATGCTTTCAACTTTTCCCCATTCAGTGTAATGCTGGCTGTGGGTTTGTCATAGATGGCTTTTATTACCTTAAGGTAGGGCTTTTATGCCGATTTTGCTGAGGCTTTTTCATAAAGGGATACTGGATTTTGTCAAATGCTTTTTCTTTGTCTATTGAGATGATCAGGTGATTCTTGTTTTTAATTCTGTTTATGTGGTGTATCACATTTATTGACTTGGGGATGTTAAGCCATGCCTGTATCCCTCTTATGAAACCACTTGATTATGGTGGATTATCTTTTTGATGTGCTGTTGAATTTGGTTAACTAGTATTTGGTTGAGGATTTTTGCATCTCTGTTCATCAGAGATATTGGCCTGTAGTTTTCTTTTTTTGTTATGTCCTGTCCTGGTTTTGGTATTAGAGTGATACTGGCTTCATAGAATGCTTTAGGGGGGATTTCCTCTTTCTCTATTTTTTGGAATAGTGTCAATAGGATTGATACCAATTCTTCATTGAATGTCTGATGGAATTCAGCTGTGAATCCATCTGGCATGGACTTTTTTTGTTGGTAACTTTTTAATTACCATTTCAATCTCACTGCTTGTTACTGGTCTGTTCAGAGTTTGTTTTTCTTCCTGTTTTAATCTACAAGGGTTGTATATTTCCAGGAATTTATCTGTCCCCTCTAGGTTTTTCTAGTTTATTTGTGTAATGGTGTTCGTAGTAGCCTTGAATGATCTTTGTATTTCTGTGGTATTGGTTGTAATATCTCTTGTTTCACTTCTAATTATGCTTATTTGGATCTTCTCTCTGTTTTTCTTCGTTTCTTCATTAATCTTGCTAATGGTCTATCAGTTTTATTTCTCATTTCAAAGAACCAGCTTTTTGTTTCTTTTATCTTTTGTATTTGTTTGTTTCTATTTCGTTTAGTTCTGCTCTGATCTTGGTTACTTCTTTTCTTCTTCTGGGTTTGGGGGTTTGGTTTGTTCTTGTTTCTCTAGTTCCTTGAGGTGTGACCGTAGATTGTCTGTTTGTGCTCTTTCAGACTTTTTGATTTAAGCATTTAATACTATGAACTTTACTTTTAGCATCACTTTTGCTGTTTCCCAGAGGTTTTGATAGGTTGTGTCACTATTATTGTTCAGTTCAAATAATTTTTTAATTTCCATCTTGATTTTAATGTTGACCCAGTCATCATTCAGGAGCAGGTTATTTAACTTCCATGTATTTTTATGGTTTTGAGGGTTCCTTCTGGAGTTGATTTCCAATTTTATTCCACTGTGGTCTGAAAGAGTACTTGATATAATTTTGATTTCCTTATATTTGTTGAGACTTGTTTTGTGGCCTATGATGTGGTCTATCTTGGGGAATGTTCCATGTGCTGATGAAAAGAATGTATGTTCTGCAGTTGTTGCGTAGAATATTCTGTAAATATTTGTTAAGTCCAGTTGTCCTAGGGTATAGTTTAAGTCCGTTGTTTCTTTGTTGACTTTTTGTCTTGATGACCTGTCTAGTGCTGTCGGTAGAGTATTGAAGTCCCCCACTATTATTGTGTTGCTGTCTATCTCATTTCTTAGGTCTAGTAGTAATTGTTCTATAAATTTGGGACCTCCAGTGTTAGGTGTATATGCATTTAGGATTTTGATATTTTCCTGTTGGACTATTCCTTTTATCATCATATGATGTCCCTCTTTGTCTTTTTTAAGTGCTGTTGCTTTAAAGTTTGTTTTGTCTGATATAAAAATAACTACTCTTGCTTGCTTTTGGTGTCCATTTGCATGGAATAACTTTTTCTAGTCCTTAATCTTAAGTTTATGTGAGTACTTATGTGTCAGGTGAGTCTCTTGAAGACAGCAGATAGTTGGTAAAGTCTTATCCATTCTGCCATTCTGTATCCTTTAAGTGGAGCATTTAAGCCATTTACAATCAATGTTATTATTGAGATGTGAGGTACTGTTCTATTCATTGTGCTATTTGTTGCCTGAATACCTTTTTCTTTTTTTCTTGTTTTTCATTGTATTGTGGTTTTATAGGGCCTGTGAGATTTATGCTTTAAGGAGATTCTATTTTGGTGTATTTTGAGGATTTGTTTCAGTATTTAGAGCTCGTTTTCATAGTTCTTGTAGTGCTGGCTTTGTAGTGGCAAATTCTCTGGCATTTGTTTGTCTGAAAAAAGTCTGTATCCTTCATTTATAAAGCTTAGTTTTGCTGGATACAGAATTCTAGGCTGATAATTGTTTTGTTTAAGGAGATTAAAGGTAGGACCTCAGCTCTTCTAGCCTGTAGGATTTCTGCTGAGAAATCTGCTGTTAATCTGATAGATTTTTCTTTATAGGTTACCTGATGCTTTTGCCTCACAGCTCTTTAGATTCTTTCCTTTGTCTTGACTTTAGATAACCTGATGACTATGTGCCTAGGTGATGGTCTTTTTATGATGAATTTCCCAGGAGTTTTTTGAGCTTCTTGTATTTAGATGTCTAGATCTCTAGCAAGGCCAGGGAAGTTTTCCTCAATTATTCTCTCAAATATGTTTTCCAAACTTTTAGATCTCTCTTCTTCCTCGAGAACAATTATTCTTAGGTTTGGTTGTTAAACATAATCCCAAACTTCTTGGAGGCTTTTTTCATTTTTTAAAATTCTTTTTTCTTTGTCTTTGTTGGATTGGGTTAATTCGAAAGCCTTGTCTTTGAGCTCTGAAGTTCTTTCTTCTACTAGTTCGATTTTATTGCTGAGACTTTCCAGTACATTTTTCATTTCTCTAAGTGTGTCCTTGGTTTCCAGAAGTTGCGATTGTTTTTTATTTATGCTATTTCACTGAACATTTTTCCATTCATATCCTGTATCTTTTTTTTTTTTTTAATTTCTTTAAGTTGAACTTTACCTTTCTCTGGTGCCTCCTTGATTGGCTTAAAAGTTGACCTTCTGAATTTTTTTTCTGGCAGTTTAGAGGTTTTGTCTTGGTTTGGATCCACTGCTGGTAAGCTAGTGTGATCTTTTTGGGGTATTAACCTTGTTTTGTCATATTACTGGAATTTTTTTTTGTTCCTTCTCATTTGGGTAGACTGTATCAGAGGGAAGATCTGGAACTCAAGGGCTGCTGTTCAGTTTGTTTTGTCCCACAGGGTGCTCCCTTAATGTGGTGCTCCTCCCTTTCCTGTAGGGATGGGGCTTCCTGAGAGCTGAACTACAGTGATTGTTATTTCTCTTCTGGATCTAGCCACCCAGTGGAGCTACTGGGCTCTGGGATGGTACTGGGGACTGTCTGCAAAGAGTCCTGTGATGTGATCCATCTTCAGGTCTGTCAGCCATGGATACCAGCACCTGCTCCCGTGGAGGTAGCAGCAGAGTGAAATGGATATTTTTAAGTATGCTGGTTTTGTGTTGGTTGGCCTCCAGCCAGGAGGTGGCAGTTTCAAAAGCACATTAACTGCAGTAGTAGGAGGAGGATCAGGCGGTGGTGGGACCATAGAGCTCCCAAGAGATTATGTCCTTTGTTTTCGGACTTCCTTGGCTGTCCCAGGAACCTGCAGCAGCAATCCACCTTCTTCAAAGGGTCTGTGGATTCACTCGGCTTTCCTGGTATGTTCCTGCATAGTTTTTGGAGCAAGAGTTCACAAAGTAGGTCTCCATGTGCTGCTCTGTCCATTAAGTGGGAGCTGCAAGTTAGTATTGCCTCCTATCTGCCATTTTCCCTCTCACTGTGTGATTTGGTTATTTTCATGAAAGCCTAATATTAAAAGATTTGAAAAGTTGGAATGGTGTGATCGTGTGTTATACTTGGAAAAGGGAAGACAGTCTACGATCATGTGGTGAAATAAACTACAGTAAAGTAGAGATATTGGAGTAGAATAAAACAAGTAACAGGTATTTAATATTGAATGCTCTAGATGTTGGCTCTATGACATTGATTTGTAATGCAGCATGAAATCTTCAGTGGGAAAAATTGAAGATTTATAAAAAGGGGGAACATGAACTCTTTGTCGAGGCCAAAGGAAATGATGGTGGGTCTACCGAGATTTGTTAAGATGCTTTTGTATAGTCAGTTCCACACAGCTATTAAGAGGTGGTCTACTTTTTATCTTGATGTAATAGCTTGCAGCTGATTTGAATCTAACTCAGTTTTTGTTTTCCTTTGAGAATGTGAAGGTTGTATGGGTTTAAATTTCACCATTGTTGAAATGAGACAGTGAATCTGAGAGTCGTCTTTTATTTTCCTCTGTTAGCTTTGCTGGGTGACCACAAGAATAGATAAAGCAAATGGTATGTAAATATCAAAATTATTTTTTAAAGGATAAGTAATCTTTTTTTTCTCCTTTGAATTTTATTCTAGGATCCATCAGTTACACAAGTGACAAGAAATGTTCCACCAGGACTTGACGAATATAATCCATTCTCGGATTCTAGAACAGTAAGATTATTCTTGCTTTTAAATGTTTAAATTGAAATTCAGTAGGAATTATATTTTAACTATGGTTTATTTTTTAGTGGATTGGTTACACTTAAATAAAACAAATTGTTAATGTTTTATTTAGTATTCAGCAAGCTTGGATTTTTTTTAATATGTAGAAATATTAGTAGTAATTGAAGATTACCATGATAATCCTAGTGAAATACTTCAAATTTTCTTTTATGTTTTACAAATTAAATCACAATAATTTTTCTAAAATATAAACTTTTCTGCATTACTTGAAATACTAGGAATTAGAGAAATGTTTCTTGGTATACATGTTGTCTGCCTGATAATGTGGGGTGATTTTTTTTACGTGAAAACTGTGTAGAACTGTACCATGAATGTTTGTATGATTGTCATTTGAATTAGATTATTCTGAATAGTACTAGCTTTCTGTTCTTGCAGAGTAGAACCTCTGGAACTTTACCCAGGCTAGGAAAGCATATTTTTCCCCTCAAAATTTAGTTATTTTTTTCTTTTTCTTTTAAAAATTTATTTATTGTAGAGACAGTGTCTTCTATGTTCCCCAGGCTGGTCTTGAACTCCTGGTCTCAAGCCATCCTTCCACCTCAGCCTCCCAAAGTGCTGCAACTACAGATGTGAGCCATGGCGCCTGGCCTCAAAATTTAGTCTTGATTTATAAAATGTACAAGTATGAAAAAAATCCTCATAAAACAGTGTTTTCCTACTCTAGATGTATATTAGAAGCATCTAGGGAACTTTATTACGCTACCCCTTATGGCCCTCATCTCTTAGAGTTAGGGCAATTTTTTTTTTAGAGTTCTTCTGATGATTTTATTGTGACCTGGATTTGAAAACTGTGGAGGTAGATTCTGTTGAGAATTATCTCCAGAATTTCTGTGGCAAATAATTTCATCTCCTGTATTTGGGTCCCCCTCCAATACTTTGTTACCTTGCCCTGTGCATCTCTTCTATTTGGCTGTTCCTGAGTTGTGTCCTTTAATAAGCTGCTAATAGTAAGTAAACTGTTTCCTTGAGTTCTGGGAGCCCTTCTAGAAAATTATCAAATCCGAGGAGAGGGTCATAGAAACCCCCAATTTATAGAAAGTTAGTATGGGTGGCAATCTGTGACTTGTGACTGGTGACTTGGGACTTGTGACTGGTGTCTGAAATGAGCCCTTAACCTGTGGGATCTGTGATAGTCCAGGTAGGTAGTATCAGAATTGAACTGAATTGTTGGACATCTAGATGGTGTCCAAAGAGTTTGCGAACTGGTTGGTGTGGGGGGAAAAAAACCCCACACATTCGGTGTCAATAGTATTGTTGGTAAAAACAGTCCAAAAGTAAAAGCATTAAAATAAGAATGAACTTTTAAACTTCTCTTTATTTCAGAGCCCTCATTTAACAGTCTTTGCTTATATGTAGCAAATTAATTCCAGGTTGGGATCACTAAAGTGCTCTTTGAGCATGTAAATTACAGGTTAAAACGTGAAATGGCCAATAAGCTGACCAGTTTTGATATATAAAAATGGTGGTTTCATATGATTCAACCTTATAATGAGTTAGTGCTGTGAATATGTGAGAGTGCAATTTGGTAGTAGTTGTTGACGGGAAAAAAAGAAGAGCTGGCAAATTATATTCCACTATATGTAGTTCTTTTAACTTGATTTCTAGGAAGTGGAGATGGGAACAAGACCATTTTTAAAGTTTGTCGATAAAGAATGAAAAGAGATTTTTATATAAATGTTTGGAAAACTTTACTAGCAAGAAATATGTTTAGCATTTTTATATAGTAGCAGCTTTAGATTACTCTTATCAGTTGTAGTATTCTTCATCAAGCTGTCTACTTTGTGCCATGCGCTTTGCCTGTATTATCTTATTGAATTCTCATAACATTCAAAATTGATATTTTAAATTTCTGTTTTACTAATAAAGAATCTGAGACACAGGTCAGCTAGCAAGTAAGTGGCAGAACTGGCTTATTAACTCGTGCGTTATCTGTAAAGTTTTTGCCTTTTTCATTTTGCTATTGCTGTCTTTGGAGATAGTTGCTTAAGAAATCGAAAAAATAGTCCTGGTCTTTGAAAGATTTCTCACCTAATTGGTGTAATTAAAAATTACACAGACACAAAGAAGATATATCCAGAACAAATAAAACAAAATATAAATCATGATTCTAAATGTTGAGACTTTATAGTTACAGAAAGATTTTCTGAAAGTGAATAGTCTTGAGCAAGGAGCTAGGCAATAATGGGAAGCCAATTTACAATGAAACACTTCCCTTAGATTTGATGAACAGGGATATGGTGTCAGAACCAGGAAAATTCTTACGAGAATTGGGTGCATTTTCCTCTGCACTGTTAACGTGATGGAAAACACAGTTTAAATATTAAATATTCCATTGTTTATTATATGATGTGATTTCAGAAATTTGTCCATTTTTGTGGCTGTGATTATTTTCCAAAGAGATTAGGTGTACTTAGATAATTGATTTAAGTGGTATATTAGCATTAGACCTTGGTCCTGTTTTAGTTAATTGGTGGTATTCATATTTTTATCATAGGACAGTGTTTGTGAAACTGAAGCTTCTTGATTGTTGTATCAGGATATGGTGAGCTACTTGAGGTCAAGAAGGAAGATCTTCTAGCAGAATGCCTGAGTGTGTAATCTTGCTAAGATTTAGAAAGTTCCTGCCCTGTTCTTCTTTTTTATTAAAATTGTTTTCTTTTGTACTTAATTTTTCTGTTTGAAAGGAAACCTTAAGTTATTTAAGGAAGGCTGCAGTATGGAAATTTTGAGTAATTATATACACATATATATTTAGAGATAGGGTCTCACTCTGTTGCCCAGGCTGAAGTGCAGTGGCACAATCATTGCTCATTGCAGCCCCAAACTCCTGAGCTCAAGCAATCCTCCTGCCTCAGCTTTTCAAGTAGCTAGGACTACAGGTATATTCTACCACATGTGGCTAATTATTTTTTGTAGAAACGAGGTCTTGGTAAGTTGCCCAGGCTGGTCTCAAACTCCTGGCCTCAAGTGATCCTCCTGCCTTGGCCACCCAAAGTGCTGGGATTTTAGGTGTGAGCTACCGTGCTTGGCCTGAATAATTTTATAATTTATATGTTCACCATTTTACATATTCAGAGAAAGGAGTTGTAACAAGACACTTTATAATATAGACTAAGTCATTTTATTGACAGTGTCATGAAAGTCTGTTGAGCACTTAAATGTGGCTAGTCTGAATTGAGATGTACTATAAAAATGGTAGTCTTGAGTTATGAAATAATTTTTTTTGTTTGAATTCAAAATGCATTTTTCTACTGAAATTATGTTGTGCAGGGTAGGTAGGTTTTCTGGCCTACCCTCTAAAATCTAATGCATAAATAACTAGAGAAATTATCCTTAAGAATTGATGTATATTTATGGGGAATGTTTTTCTTTTCAATTAAGTAACAGTTGAAAATGCCTATTGCTGCTTGGTTCTCACTAGTTTCAGCCACTGGTGAGGGCATTTGTGGCTTTAGACAGAATTTCTCTTGGTGGGTATTGAAGGTAAGGGATAGGGACACCTGTGTGTAGGAGAAGCGCAGCACTGCTGACAAATCCTCAGAGACATTTCTTGGGGCATAGTTTACTGTCATGTTTCTTTTCGTTAGGGATTGTCTGCCTGGTTCTTTTTCTGTTTTGCTAGTTGATGCCATATATGATTTCTGTCACATAGAGCAGAGAGAAGAACCACAAGAGAAAATTCCAGGTACTGACAGTGTGAGGGGATATGCCCAGGTGGTCATCTCTGACCATAAAGGGACATGGATAATTGGTTTATGTAAGGAAGTACTGCCTCTAACATAATTCAGGACATGAAGTAGACTGTGTCTAAAGAGGACCTGCATTTTAACCTATGCCCTATCACTAAGCAGTTGGTACCTTTAGGCAAACCATATAACCTCTTCGAAAATCTTTTTTTTTATATATATATTACAGTGAAAGCAGGGAGGAAAATGTTGAGTTAAATAATTTTATTTTTTATAGACACAGGTTCTTGCTTTGTTGCCCAGACTGGTCTCAAACTTCTGGACTCAAGCGATCCTTCTGTGTTGTCCTCCCAAAGTGGATTACAGGCATGAACCACAATACCTAGCTGAGTTAAATAATTTAGTATTAGTATCTCTTGAAAATTAGGACTAAAGCATCTAGCTCCAGGGACTGACTGGATATAATTGTACACGGTAGTTTATTCATCTTTAATACTGCAAAAGCATTCTGTATAGTTTAACACCTGTCTTTATTTTCTCTCGCTGTGTACTTCTTTTTTCTTTCTCTTTCCCTTCTGCTTCTCACTGTTTTGTCATTCTTGGGGCTCATTATCTGTCCTTTCTGGAACCTCTTTGTTTCCAGCCTCATTTAATGATACTGTTGACTTATATCTAGTATCATTGGCTAGAAATACCCGAGTTGTCTTTGGCGCTAACAGATTGTTTTCCTACATCTAATCAGTTGCCACATCCTGTCACTTATACCTGCCGGAGATATTACCTGTTTGTTCTTTTCATTCTTTCTTACCTGTCCTAATTCAGGCACTCGTGAAATAATAGAATGACCTATCTAGTTATCTACTTCCAGCCTTTCTCTTCAAATCGCTTTTTATACTGTGACTGGACTTATTTTCCTAAAGCAGAGGTCAGATTAGGTCATCTGCCTTCCTTAGAAATGATTATGCATTACCTACTCAGTAGTTTGGCATGTGAGACCATCCACGGTTTGACTTCAGACTTTTTGTTTTTATTTTAATTTTTTCATAGACTATTTTTTTAGGCTTTCAGAACAATTGAGCAGAAAGTACAGAGTACCAGTTTATTTTCTCCAGACTGTCTTTTTACTCTTACCTTCTAATGTGCCATTTGCTCTAGCAAAGTCTAATTAACTCATGAACCCCCCAACCCTATTGAGACCGTCTCCCCATTGTATAGAGTCAAGAGAGACTGTGGGTGATCATAAGGCTTGGCTTCTCTAGGTATGTTTATCCCCTTCAATGGATCCAGATGAATACTTCACACTGGATATATTCATTTTCTGTTGCTGTGTAACAAATTACCATAAACTTAGCTGTGGCTCAGGAGTTCAGATACAGCATTACTTACTGGGTCCTTTGCTCAGGGTCTTACAAGGCTGTGATCAAGGTGTTGTCTTGGCTGCATTCTTATCTAGAGGTTTAACTGGGGAAGAATCTGCTTCCAGGCTTATGTAGATTGCTGGCAGAATGTATATCCTGGTGATTGTATGACTGAGGGTCCTAGCTTTTTGCTATCAGCTGGAGGTCAATCATTGGTTGTAGATGCTGTCCACAGCCTCCAGAGGCTATATAGTTTCTTGCCCCCTGGGCCTCTCCAATATGGCCACCTATTTTGTCAAGCCTTCAGAGAATCTTACTCCGGTCTGTGAAGAGAGAGTTTATATAATGTAACCTAATCAAAGGAGTGACATTCCATCATTTTTACTATATTCTCTTGGTTAGAAGCATGTCACAGGTCCTGTATGCACTCAAGGGAAGGGCATTATTACAAAGATGTGAACACCAAGAGGTAAGAATCCTTAGGGAACACTTTAGAGTCTACCTGCTACACTGGGAATAAGATATGGTATATTAGGACTACATGTGTTTCCATCTGTCTCTTTTTCCCCATTTAAAAGGGTCAAAGTAGAACCCCCAGAATACCTATCCCTCCCTATCCTTGACACATAGAGGATTTTTAGAGCAACAAAACTACTGTATATGATACTGTAATGATGGATACATGTCATTATACATTTGTCCAAACCCATAGAATGTACAACACTAAGAGTGAACCCTAATGTAAACTATGGATTTGGGTGATGATGATGTGTCAGTGAAGGTTCATAAGTTGTTACAAGTGTCCACTCTGGTGGGAGATATTGATAATGGGGGAGGCTGTGCATGTGTTGGGACAGGGATATATGGAAAATCTCTCTACCTTCCTTTCCATCTTGCTGTGAACCTAAAACTGCATTAGAAGAATAAAGTTAAAAAGTTAGTAAAGCAGGAAACCAAAAACTGACCAGGTTCAGTTCAGTTTTTGACATGTTGGATTTGCAATTTCCAAGACATCCAGGTAGACATGTTTAGTAAGCAGTTGATTGTATGAATCTGGTGTTCATCAGAGAGGTCTGGGCTGGAATATATACATGTGGGAATCATTGGCCCTTAGATGGTATTTAAAGGTATAAGACTGGATTTAATCATCAATTGAGTGAACATATATAGCAGAGAAGCAAGACCTAAACTCCTGGTGCACTTGAATATTGGAGGTGGAAGGGCAGGAGGAGAAAAGAAATAAACAAAGGAGACTGAGAAGAAACAACTTAGTGTTCTGAAAGCCAAGTGAAGAAAGTGTTTCAATAATGAGATAGTGATCAACTATCAGTGCTGATGATAGAGCAAATAAAATTAAAACAGAAAATTTATCATTGAATTTAACAATGTAGAAGTCATTAGCTATCTTGAATAGTGTAGTTTTGGTTGAGTGTTAGGAGCAAATGCCTTACTAAAGTATCTTTAAGAAGAAAGAACTCGGAAAAATGCAAATAGACAACTCTTCATAGGATTTTTGCAGCAGTGGAGAGCAGAGAGTTTTTTTTAGAGAAGAGGATGAGAGAAATGGGGGCTGGAAAGAGAAAGGAGGTTAAGATAAAGTTTTGTTACAGAGTTACAGTAATCAAGACAGTATGGTACTGGCATAGACATGCAAATCAGTGGAATAGAACTGACAGCCCAGAAATAAACACATTTATGATCAACTGATTTTTGACAAGAGTGTCAGGATAATCCAATGGGAAAGAATAATCTTTTCAGTAAATGGTGCTGGAATAACTGGATGTCCACATACAGTAGAATGAAGTTGGACTCCTACCTCACCCATACATAAAAGTTAACTCAATCATAAACCTAAAGGTAAGCACTAAAACTATACAACTCTTAGAAGAAGACATAGGAGTAAATCTTCATGACCTTTAATTAGGCCATGGTTTCTTAGATGTGACACTAAAAATACAAACAACAAAAGAGAAAACAGGCAATTTGGACATCAAAATTTAAAACTTTTTGTCCAAGAGCACTATCAAGAGAGTGAAAAGACATCTCACAGAATGGGAAAATGTTTGCAGATCACATATTTAATAAAAGACTTGTATCCAGAATATATAGTAAATTATTACAGATCAATATTAAAAAGACAACCAGGATGGGTGTGGTGGCTCATGTTTGTAATCCCAGCACCTTGGGAAGCCAAGGTGGATGGATCATTTGAGGTCAGGAGTTCAAGACCAGCCTGACCAACATGGCAAAACCCTATCTCTACCAAAAATACACAAATTAACCAGGAGTGGTGAGTCCACATGCCTGGAACACACGCCTGAGTCCTAGCTACTCAGTAGGCTGAAGCAGGAGAATCACTTGAACCTGGGAGGGGGAGGTGACAGTGATCCAAGATGGTGCCACTGCACTCCATCCTGGGAGACAGAGCAAGACTTTGTCCCCACCCCACCCCCCCAAAAAAAGACAACCCAGTTTATAATGGGTATAGACATTTTGAATAGACGTTTCTTCTAAGAAGATAAATGGCCAATAAGCACGTGAAAAAATGTTCAACATTGTTAGCTGTCAAGATGCAAATGAAAACCACAAGGAGGATACCACTTCACATCCACTAGGATGTCTATAATCAAAGAGTCAGGCAATAGCGAGTATTGGCAAGGGTGTGGAGAATTGGAACCTTCACACACTGCTGATGGGAATGTAAAATGGTGCAGCTGCTTTGGAAAATAGTTTGCTAGCTCTAGGCATTTGTTAAATGTGGAGTTACCATATGACCCTGTAATTCCACTCTTAGGTATATACCCAAGAGAAGTGAAAACATATGTCCACATCAAAACCAGTACACAAATGCAGCCAAAAATTGGAAATAACCTATGTTCCTATCAACTGATGAATGGATAAATAAAACCTAGCATAAAAATAAATGAAGTAGTTATTACAACATAGTTGAACCTTGAAAACATTATGCCTTCACCATTATCAACATCATCCACCAGAGTAGACATTTGTTACAATTGGTGAATCTATATTGACACATCATAATCACCCAAAGTCTATAGTTTATCTTAGGGTTCACTTCTTTTCTTTTTATTTTTTTGAGACAGGGTCTCACTCTGTTGCCCAGGCTTCAGTGCAGGGGCATGAATGTAGCTTACTGTAATCTCAAACTCCTGGGCTCAAGCAATCTTCCCACCTTGGCCTCCCAAAATGCTAGGATTACAGGCATAAGCCACTGTTCCTGTCCCAAGGTTCACTCTTTTTTTTTTTTTTTTTTTTTGAGACAGAGTCTTGCTCTCTTGCCCAGGCTGGAGTGCGTTCTTGGCTCACTGCAACCTCCACCTCCTGGGTTCAAGTGATTCTCCTGCCTCAGCCTCCTGAGTAGCTGGGATTACAGGTTTGCGCCACCACACCCACCTACTTTTTTGTATTTTTAGTAGAGATAGGGTTTCACCATGTTGGCCAGGCTGGTCTCAAACTCCTAGCTTCAGGTGATCCGCCCGCCTCAACCTCCCAAAGTGTTGGGATTACAGGCGTGAGCCACTGCGCCTGGCCCCAGGGTTCATTCTTGTTGTTGTACATTCTGTAGGTTTGGACAAATGTGTAATGACATATATCCATTATTATAACATCATACAGAGTAGTTTCATTGCCTTAAAAATCCTCTGTGCTATACTTACTCATCTCCTTGCCCCTTCGCAGACCCTGGCAACCACTGATCTTTTTACCATCTCCATAGTTTTGCCTTTTACACAGTGTTATGTAGTTGGAATCATACATAATGTAGCCTTTCAGATTGGCTTCTTTCACTTAGTAGTATGCATAATAGGGTTCCTCCATGTCTTTTCATGGCTTATTAGCTCATTTCATTTTAGCGCTGAATAACATACTATTGTCTGGATGTACCACAGCTTATTTAGCCATCCACAAACTCAAGGACATTTTAATTACTACCAAATTTTGGCAGTGATGAATAAAGCTGCTATAAATAACTGTATGTGGGTTTTTTGTATGGATGTAAGTTTTCAGTTCCTTTGGATAAATACCAAGGAATAGACTTACTGGACCATATGGTAACAGTATGTTTAGTTTTGTAAGAAACTGCCAAACTATCTTTCAAAGTCTGTACTATTTTGCACTCCAACCAGCAATGAATGAGAGTTTCTGTTGCTCTACATCCTCTCCAACGTTTGGTTTTATCAATGTTTTGGATTTTGGCCATTTTAATTGGTGTGTAGTGGTGTCATTGTTTTAGTTTGCATTTCCCTGATGACATACGATGTGGAGCACCTTTTTATATGCTCACTTGCCATCTTTATATCTTCTTTTGATGAAGTGTCTGTTAAGGTCTTCTGTCCATTTCTTAATTGGTTTGTTATTGTTGAATTTTAAGGGTTCTTGTATCTTTTGGATAACAGTTCTTTATCAGATGAAAATATTTTCTCCCAGTCTGTGGTTTCTGTTTTCATTTTCTTGACATTGTCTTTTGCAAAGCATTAATTTTAAGGAAGTCCAGCTTTTCAATTATTTCTTTCAGGGATCATGCCATTGTTGTTCGATCTAAAAAGTCATCACCATACCCAAGGTCAATTAAGTTTTCTCCTGTGTTATTTTCGAGGAGTTTTATTGTTTTGCATTTTATATTTAGGCCTATGATCCATTTTTAAATATTTATTTATTTATTTGTTTATTTTAGTGACAGGGTTTTGCTATGTTGCTCAGGCTGGTCTTGAATTCTTAAGCTCAAGGGATTCTTCTGCCTTGGCCTCCCTAGTAGCTGGGACTATAGGCATATGCTTGGCTTCTGTGATCCATTTTGAATTAATTTTGCTTTAGCACCATTTGTTGAAGAGACTGTTCCATTGTACTGCCTTTGCTTGGTTGTCAAAGATCAGTTGACTGTAGTTAAGTGGGTCTATTTTTGGGCTCTCCATTCTGTCCTGTTGATCTGTTTTTCTAATCTTTCGTCAATACCATACTGTCTGGATTACCATTACTTTATAGTAAGTGAACTCTAGTAGTGTCAATCTTCCAACTTTATTCTTCTCTTTCAATATTCTGTTGACTGTTTTGGGTTTTTTGCCTTTCCATATAAACTTCAACATTAGTTTGTCAATATCCACAAAATAACTTGCTGGGATTTTGATTGGGATTGCGTTAAATCTGTAGATCAAGTTGGGGAAAACCTGACATCTTAACAGTATTGAGTCTTCCTACCCATGATCATGGAATATCTTTTATTCTTCTTTGATTTCTTTAATCAGTTTTGTAGTTTTTCACATATAGACTGTGTACGTATTTCATTAGATTTATGCCTGTTTTACTTTGGGAGATGTTGATATAAATGGTATGGGTTTAATTTGAAATTTGACTTGTTCATTGCTGTTACATATGAAAGTGATTGACTTTTGTATATTAACTTTGTATTGTGCAACCTTAGTATAATCATTTATTAGTTCTAGGAGGTTTTTGTCAGTACCATTGAATTTTCCATATAGATGATCTTGTTGTCTGTGAACAAAGACAGTCTTTTTTCTTTCTTCTTAATCTTCATACCTTTTTTTTGGGTCTTATTACATTGGTTAGGACTTCTAGTACAGTGTTGAAAAGGAGTGGTGAGAGGGGACATCCTTGCCTTGTTCCTGATCTTAGCTGGAAAGCTTCTAGTTTCTCACCAATAAGTTGATGTTAGCATTGGGCTTTTTGTAGGTGTTCTTTATCAAATTGAGGAAGTTCCCGTCTATTCCTAGTTTGCTGAATGATTTTATTATGAATAGCTGTTGGATTTTGTGAAATGCTTTTTCTGTATCTACTGATATGGTCATGTGATTTTTCTTTTTTAGCCTGTTGATGTAATGAATTACATTAATTGAATTTTGAATGTTGAACCAGCCTAGGATACCTGGAGAAAATCCCACTTGGTTTTGTATGTGATTCGTTTCATATATGGTTGGATTCAATCTGCTAATATTTTGTTGAAGATTTTTGCATCCATGTTCATCAGAGAATATTGATCTATAGTTTTTTTGTAGTGTCTTTGGTTTGATATGAGGGTATTTCTAGCCTCACAGGATGAGTTTGGAAGTCTTCCTTTTGCTTCTTTCCTCCGATTGAGACTGTATGGAATTAGTAAAATTTCTACATTAAATGATTGGTAGAATTCACCAGTGGATCCATCTGGGCCTGTTACTTTCTGTTTTGGAAGGTTATTACTTATTGAGTCAGTATCTTTAATAAATATAGGCCTATTTAGGTAGCCTGTTTCTTCTTCTGTGAGTTTTCACAGATTGCATTTTCCAGGGCATTGGTCCATTTCTTGTAGGTTATCAGATTTGTGGGCATAGAGTTATTCATAGTATGTCTTGGTTATCATTTTAATGTCTGTGGGACCTTAGTGGATGTCTCTTCTTTCATTTCTGATATTAGTAAATAGTGTCCTCCCTTTTGTTCCTCCTTAGGGAGCCTGGCTAGAGGCTTATTGAGTTTATCTATCTTTTGAAAAAGCCAGGTTTTAATTTTGTTGATTTTCTTCTATTGATTTTCTGTTTTTAATTTCATTGATTTTTGCTCTTATTTCTTTTCTGCTTATTTTGGATTTAATTTGCTCTTCTTTTTCTAGTTTCCTAAGATGGAAACTTGGAGTATGGATTTTAGATCTTTCTTATCTAATATATGCACTCAATGCTATACATTTTCCTCTAAGCCCTGCTTTCACTGCATCCTGCAAATTTTGATAAGATGTATATTTTTTTTCCACTTAGCTCAAAATACTTTTTTTTTTGTACTATATTTTCTTTTTTTATTATTATTATACTTTAGGTTTTAGGGTACATGTGCACAATGTGCAGGTTTGTTATATATGTATCCATGTGCCATGTTGTTTTGCTGCACCCATTAACTCCTCATTTAGCATTAGGTATATCTCCTAATGCTGTCCCTCCCCCCTCCCCCCACCCCACAACAGTCCCCGGAGTGTGATGTTCCCCTTCCTGTGTCCATGAGTTCTCATTTTTCAATTCCCACCTATGAGTGAGAACATGCGGTGTTTGGTTTTTTGTCCTTGCGATAGTTTACTGAGAATGATGTTTTCCAGTTTCATCCACGTCCCTACAAAGGACATGAACTCATCATTTTTTATGGCTGCATAGTATTCCATGGTGTATATGTGCCACATTTTCTTAATCCAGTCTATCGTTGTTGGACATTTGGGTTGGTTCCAAGTCTTTGCTATTGTGAATAGTGCCACAATAAACATACGTGTGTATGTGTCTTTATAGCAACATGATTTATAGTCCTTTGGGTATATACCCAGTAATGGGATGGCTGGGTCAAATGGTATTTCTAGTTCTAGATCCCTGAGGAATCGCCACACTGACTTCCACAATGGTTGAACTAGTTTACAGTCCCACCAACAGTGTAAAAGTGTTCCTATTTCTCCACATCCTCTCCAGCACCTGTTGTTTCCTGACTTTTTAATGATGGCCATTCTAACTGGTTGTGAGATGGTATCTCACTGTGGTTTTGATTTGCATTTCTCTGATGGCCAGTGATGATGAGCATTGTTTCATGTGTTTTTTGGCTGCATAAATGTCTTCCTTTGAGAAGTGTCTGTTCATGTCCTTCACCCACTTTTTGATGGGGTTGTTTGTTTTTTTCTTGTAAATTTGTTTGAGTTCATTGTAGATTCTGGATATTAGCCCTTTGTCAGATGAGTAGGTTGCAAAAATTTTCTCCCATTCTGTAGGTTGCCTGTTCACTCTGATGGTAGTTTCTTTTGCTGTGCAGAAGCTCTTTAGTTTAATGAGATCCCATTTGTCAATTTTGGCTTTTGTTGCCATTGCTTTTGGTGTTTTAGACATGAAGTCCTTGCCCACGCCTATGTCCTGAATGGTATTGCCTAGGTTTTCTTGTAGGATTTTAATGGTTTTAGGTCTAACATTTAAGTCTTTAATCCATCTTGAATTAATTTTTGTATAAGGTGTAAGGAAGGGATCCAGTTTCAGCTTTCTACATACATATGGCTAGCCAGTTTTCCCAGCACCATTTATTAAATAGGGAATCCTTTCCCCATTTCTTGTTTTTGTCAGGTTTGTCAAAGATCAGATAGTTGTAGATATGCGGCATCATTTCTGAGGGCTCTGTTCTGTTCCATTGATCTATGTCTCTGTTGTGGTACCAGTACCATGCTGTTTTGGTTACTGTAGCCTTGTAGTATAGTTTGAAGTCAGGTAGCGTGATGCCTCCAGCTTTGTTCTTTTGGCTTAGGATTGACTTGGCGATGCGGGCTCTTTTTTGGTTCCATATGAACTTTAAAGTAGTTTTTTCCAATTCTGTGAAGAAAGTCATTGGTAGCTTGATGGGGATGGCATTGAATCTATAAATTACCTTGGGCAGTATGGCCATTTTCACGATATTGATTCTTCCAACCCATGAGCATGGAATGTTCTTCCATTTGTTTGTATCCTCTTTTATTTCATTGAGCAGTGGTTTGTAGTTCTCCTTGAAGAGGTCCTTCACATCCCTTGTAAGTTGGATTCCTAGGTATTTTATTCTCTTTGAAGCAATTGTGAATGGGAGTTCACTCATGATTTGGCTCTCTGTTTGTCTGTGATTGGTGTACAAGAATGCTTGTGATTTTTGTACATTGATTTTGTATCCTGAGACTTTGCTGAAGTTGCTAATCAGCTTAAGGAGATTTTGGGCTGAGACAGTGGGGTTTTCTAGATATACAATCATGTCATCTGCAAACAGGGACAATTTGACTTCCTCTTTTCCTAATTGAATACCCTTTATTTCCTTCTCCTGCCTGATTGCCCTGGCCAGAACTTCCAGGACTATGTTGAATAGGAGTGGTGAGAGAGGGCATCCCTGTCTTGTGCCAGTTTTCAAAGGGAATGCTTCCAGTTTTTGCCCATTCAGTATGATATTGGCTGTGGGCTTGTCATAGATAGCTCTTATTATTTTGAGATACGTCCCATCAATACCTAATTTATTGAGAATTTTTAGCATGAAGGGTTGTTGAATTTTGTCAAAGGCCTTTTCTGCATCTATTGAGATAATCATGTGGTTTTTGTCTTTGGTTCTGTTTATGTGCTGGATTACATTTATTGATTTGCGTATGTTGAACCAGCCTTGCATCCCAGGGATGAAGCCCACTTGATCATGGTGTATAAGCTTTTTGATGTTCTGCTGGATTCAGTTTGCCAGTATTTTATTGAGGATTTTTGCATCAATGTTCATCAAGGATATTTGTCTGAAATTCTCTTTTTTGGTTATGTCTCTGCCAGGCTTTGGTATCAGGATAATGCTGGCCTCATAAAATGTGTTAGGGAGGATTCCCTCTTTTTCTATTGATTGGAATAGTTTCAGAAGGAATGGTACCAGTTCCTCCTTGTACCTCTGGTAGAATTCGGCTGTGAATCCATCAGGTCCTGGACTCTTTTTGGTTGGTAAGCTATTGATTATTGCCACAATTTCAGAGCCTGTTATTGGTCTATTCAGAGAGATTCAACTTGTTCCTGGTTTAGTCTTGGGAGGGTGTATTTGTCGAGGAATTTATCCATTTATTCTAGATTTTCTAGTTTATTTGCGTAGAGGTGTTTGTAGTATTCTCTGATGGTAGATTGTATTTCTGTGGGATCAGTGGTGATATCCCCTTTATCATTTTTTATTGCATCTATTTGATTCTTCTCTCTTTTCCTCTTTATTAGTCTTGCTAGCGGTCTATCAATTTTGTTGATCTTTTCAAACAACCAGCTCCTGGATTCATTAGTTTTTTGAAGGGTTTTTTGTGTCTCTATTTCCTTCAGTTCTGCTCTGATTTTAGTTATTTCTAGCCTTCTGCTAGCTTTTGAATGTGTTTGCTCTTGCTTTTCTAGTTCTTTTAGTTGTGATGTTAGGATGTCAATTTTGGATCTTTCCTGCTTTCTGTTGTAGGCATTTAGTGCTATAAATTTCCCTCTACACACTGCTTTGAACATGTCCCAGAGATTCTGGTATGTTGTGTCTTTGTTCTTGTTGGTTTCAAAGAACATCTTTATTTCTGCCTTCATTTCATTATGTACCCAATAGTCATTCAGGAGCAGGTTGTTCAGTTTCCATGTAGTTGAGTGGTTTTGAGTGAGTTTCTTAATCCTGAGTTCTAGTTTGATTGCACTGTGGTCTGAGAGACAGTTTGTTATAATTTCTGTTCTTTTACATTTGCTGAGGAGAGCTTTACTTCCAGCTATGTGGTCAATTTTGGAATAGGTGTGGTGTGGTGCTGAAAAAAATGTATATTCTGTTGATTTAGGGTGGAGAGTTCTGTAGATGTCTATTAGGTCCACTTTGTGCAGAGCTGAGTTCAATTCCTGGATATCCTTGTTAACTTTGTGTCTCGTTGAACTGTCTAATGTTGACAGTGGGGTGTTAAAATCTCCCATTATTATTGTGTGGGAGTTTAAGTCCCTTTGTAGGTCACTGAGGACTTGCTTTATGAATCTGGGTGCTCCTGTGTTGGGTGCATATATATTTAGGATAGTTAGCTCTTCTTGTTGAATTGATCCCTTTACCATTATGTAATGGCCTTCTTTGTCTCTTTTGATCTTTGTTGGTTTAAAGTCTATTTTATCAGAGACTAGGATTGCGACCCCTGCCTTTTTTTGTTTTCCATTTGCTTGACAGATCTTCTTCCATCCCTTTATTTTGAGTCTATGTGTGTCTCTGCACGTGAGATGGGTTTCCTGAATACAGCACACTGATGGGTCCTGACTCCTTATCCAGTTTGCCAGTCTGTGTCTTTTAATTGGAGCATTTAGCCCATTTACATTTAAAGTTAATATTGTTGTGTGTGAATTTGATCCTGTCATTATGATGTTAGTTGGTTATTTTGCTCGTTAGTTGATGCAGTTTCTTCCTAGCTTCGATGGTCTTTACAATTTGGCATGTTTTTGCAGGGGCTGGTACCAGTTGTTCCTTTCCATGTTTAGTGCTTCCTTCAGGAGCTCTTTTAGGGCAGGCCTGGTGGTGACAAAATCACTCAGCATTTGCTTGTCTGTAAAGGATTTTATTTCTCCTTCACTTATGAAGCCTAGTTTGGCTGGATATGAAATTCTGGATTGAAAATTCTTTTCTTTAAGAATGTTGAATATCGACCCCCACTCTCTTCTGCCTTGTAGAGTTTCTGCCGAGAGATCAGCTGTTAGTCTGATGGGCTTTCCTTTGTGGGTAACCTGACCTTTCTCTCTGGCTGCCCTTAACATTTTTTCCTTCATTTCAACTTTGGTGAATCTGACAATTATGTGTCTTGGAGTTGCTCTTCTCGAGGAGTATCTTTGTGGCGTTCTCTGTATTTCCTGAATGTTGGCCTGCCTTGCTAGATTGGGGAAGTTCTCCTGGATAATATCTTGCAGAGTGTTTTCCAACTTGGTTCCATTGTCCCCGTCACTTTCAGGTACACCAATCAGACGTAAGTTTGGTCTTTTCACATAGTCCCAAATTTCTTGGAGGCTTTGTTCGTTTCTTTTTATTCTTTTTTCTCTAAACTTCCCTTCTCGCTTCATTTCATTCCTTTCATCTTCCATCATTGATACCCTTTCTTCCAGTTGATCGCATCTGCTAGTGAGGCTTCTGCATTCTTCGTGTAGTTCTCGATACTTGGCTTTCAGCTCCATCACCTCCTTTAAGCCCTTCTTTCCATTGGTTATTCTAGTTATCCATTCGTCTAATTTTTTTGCAAAGTTTTTAACTTCTTTGCTGTTGTTTTGAATTTCCTCCCGTAGCTTGGAGTAGTTTGATCGTCTGAAGCCTTCTCTCAACTCGTCAAAGTCATCCTCCATCCAGCTTTGTTCTGTTGCTGGTGAGGGACTGCGTTCCTTTGGAGGAGGAGAGGTACTCTGCTTTTTAGAGTTTCCAGTTTTTCTGCTCTGTTTTTTCCCCATCTTTGTGGTTTTATCTACTTTTGGTCTTTGATGATGGTGATGTACAGATGGGTTTTTGGTGTGGATGTCCTTTCTGTTTGTTAGTTTTCCTTCTACCAGACAGGACCCTCAGCTGCAGGTCTGTTGGAGTTTGCTAGAGGTCCACTTCAGACCCTGTTTGGCTGGGTGTCAGCAGCGGTGGCTGCAGAACAGCGGATTTTCGTGAGACCACAAAATCAGCTGTCTGATAGTTCCTCTGAAAGTTTTGTCTCAGAGGAGTACCCGGCTGAGTGAGGTGTCAGTCTGTCCCTACTGGGGGGTGCCTCCCAGTTAGGCTGCTCGGGGGTCAGGGGCCCACTTTAGGAGGCAGTCTGTCCGTTCTCAGATTGCCAGCTGCGTGCTGGGAGAACCACTACTCTCTTCAAAGCTGTCAGTCAGACAGGAACATTTAAGTCTTTAGAGGTTCCTGCTGAATTTTTGTCTGTCTGTGCCCTGCCCCCAGAGGTGGAGCCTAAAGAGGCAGGCAGCCCTCCTTGAGCTGTGGTGGGCTCCACCCAGTTCGAGCTTCCTGGCTGCTTTGTTTACCTAAGCAAGCCTGGGCAATGGCTGGCGCCCCTCCCCCAGCCTGGCTGCCACCTTGCAGTTTGATCTCAGACTGCTGTGCTATCAATCAGCGAGACTCCGTGGGCATAGGACCCTCCAAGCCAGGTGCGGGACACAATCTCCTAGTGTGCCGTTTCCCAGGCCCGTTGGAAAAGCGCAGCATTAGGGTGGGACTGACCCGATTTTCCAGGTGCCATCTCTTACCCCTTTCTTTGACTAGGAAAGGGAACTCCCTGACCCCTTGCGCTTCCCGAGTGAGGCAATGCCTGGCCGTGCTTCGGCTCGCGCAGCGTGTGCTGCACTAACTGCCCTGCACCCACTGTTTGGCACTCCCTAGTGAGATGAACCCGTTACCTCAAACGGAAATGCAGAAATCACCTGTCTTCTGTGTCGCTCAGGCTGGGAGCTGTAGACTGGAGCTGTTCCTATTCCGCCATCTTGGCTCCACCCTCAAAATACTTTAAAAAAGTTCTCTTGAGATTTCTTCTTTGACTTGTGTTATTTAGAAGTGTCTTTTTTAATCTCCACATATTTTGGGATGTTTCAGTTTTCTTCTTGATATCGATTTCTCATTTAATTCCCTTGTTGTTTGAGAGTAAATACTATATTTCTGTTTTTTTAAAATTTGTTAAGCTGTGTTTTATGTTACAGAATGTCTTCTGTCTTGGTGAATGTTCCATGTGAACTTGAGAAGAATGTGTTTCTGCGGTTGGATGACGTGGTTGATAGGTGTTAATTATATCCAATCAATGGATGGTATTGTTGAATTCAGCTGTGTTAATGATTTCTTGCCTGCGACATCGGTCCATTTCTGATGTGAGGGTGTTGGAGTCTACAACTATAATAGTAGTTTCATCTATTTCTCCTTGCAGTTCCATTAGTTTTTGCCTTTTGTAGTTTGATGCTCTGTCATTAGGTGCATATATGTTAAGGAATGCTATGTCTTGGAGAATTAACCCATGTATCATTATGTAATGCCCTTCTTTATCTCTAATAACTTTCTTTGCTTTGAGTCTGCTTTTTCTGAAATTTTTTATTAGTGTTAGCATGGTATATTTTTCTGTTTACTTCTAATCTATATGTTTATATTTAAAGTGGGTTTCTTATAGACAACATATAGTTGGGTCTTGTTTTTTGATCATCTCATAGTCTTTTAATTAGTGCCTTGAGACCATTGATTTTCAAAGTGATTATTGATTTAGTTGGATTAATATCTACCATATTGATTGCTGTTTTCTGTTTGTTGCCCTTGTTCTTTTTGTCTTCTACTCTTGGTGGTTTGTTTTGTTTTATTTTGAGACTGTGTTTCACTGTGTCACCCAGGCTGGATTGCAGTGGCTCAATCTCCTGATCTCAGCTCACTGCAACCTCCGCCTTCCAGGTTGAAGCAATTCTCCTGTTTCAGCCTTCTGAGTAGCTGCGATTACAGGCACCTGCCATCACACCTGGCTAATTTTTGTATTTTTCGTAGAGGCAGGGTTTCACCATGTTGGCCACGCTGGTCTCAAACTCCTGGCCTCAAGTGATCTGCCTGCCTCAGCCTCCCAAAGTGCTGGGATTACAGGCATGAGCCATTGTGCCCAGCCCTCTTGGTGAGTTTAATAGAACATTTTGTATGATTATAATTTATCTCCTTTCTTAGCATATCAGTTAGTGGTTGCCCTAGAGTTTGCAATATACGTTTATAACAAATCCAAACCTACATACAAATAACTATACTGTTTCACAGGTAGTGTGAGTACCTTATAATAACAGTATGATTCCTCCCTCCCATCTTTGTGTCATTGCTGTCATTCATTTCACTGATATATAAGCATATATAAACATATATATGTATACATATGCACACACGAGATATTTGCAGAAGAACCCATAATTGAATACATTGTTGCTGTTATTTTGAATGAACTGTTTTCTGTTAGACCATTTGAGAATAAGAAAAATAAGACGTGGTGTCTCATGCATGTAATCAGCTTTGGGAGGCCAAGGTGGGAGGATTGCTTAAGGCCAGGGATTCAAAACCAGCCTAGGCAATGTAGTGAGATCCCATCGAGATCCTGTCTCTACAAAAAAAAAAAAAAAAAAAATTAGCCAGGCGTTGGCCTGGTGCAGTGGCTCACGCCTTTAATCCCAGCATTTTGGGAGGCTGAGGCAGGTGAATCACTTGAGGTCAGGAGTTTGAGAGCAGCCTGGCCAACATGGTGAAACCCTGTCTCTATCAAAAGTACAAAATTAGCTGGGTGTGGTGGCATGCGCCTGTAATCCCAGCTGCTTGGGAGGCTGAGGCAGAAGAATTGTTTGAACCCAGGAGGCGGAGGCTGCAGTGAGCCAAGATCATGCCTAGGGAACAGAATGAGACTGTCTCAAAAAAAAAAAAAAAAAAAATTAGGCATGATGGGCACGCCTGTTGTCTTAGCTACTCACTCAGGAGGCAGAGGCAGAAGGATTACTTGAGCTCAGGAGTTTGAGGCTACAGTTTGCTATGATCATGCTACTGTGCTCCAACCTGAGTGACAAAGTGAGACCCTGTCTCAAAAAAAAAAGTTTTAAACTTAATCTATTTCTTGTATGCTCATGCTTTCTTTATGTGGATCCAAGTTTCTGACCTATATTATTCTCATTCTCTCTACAGAACTTAAAATACGTATATTTAAAAATATTTAATATTTCACTGCAGCCTTGACCTCCCAGGTGGATGGGACTATAGGTGTGTGCCACCAAGGCTAATTTTTTTATTTTTCTAGAGACGGGGTCTCACTATATTGCCCAGGCTGGTCTCAAACGCCTGGGCTCAAACAATCCTCTTGCCTCAGCCTCCCAAAGTGCCGGGATTATAGATGTGAGCCACTGTGCCCAGCCTTACACATTTTTTTTTTTTTTTTTTTTTTTTTTTGCTAGTCTGACATGATGTACTGGGTAAAATAAATTGCTGTAATTAGGTCTTTAGTTGTGTGGTGGTAAGGTGTTGAGAAGCGCTCTATAGTCCTGTGATTAGGTCTCAGTCTTTTATTGAGTCTGTGGACTTCACAAATGTTTCGAAGTTGTTTTCTTCTTTCTTAGGTGGGACAGAATGGCTAGAGTTGGCTACAGTTGGGTATTTCCCCTCCCTCAGGTGAGTTAGGCGCTGATAAGCCCCAACAGGTTAGGCACTGGTTAAATAGTTTCTCCTGAGGGGAGGCCTTGTTAAGAACAGAGTGCTCTGGTGTTTTTCCAAAATGGTTCTTCCCCACTCCACTTGTTAGAAGAAGGAGGGGATTTTTTTTCTCCATGTACTATGGTTGAGTTCCTGGAGATAAAACAAAAGTGTGAGGGGACTCACCATATGAATGGGTTCCCCTGTAGATTTTAACTCTCGGTGTTGTCTATGCTGAGCCTCCAGCAGTTTCTTAATTATAGTTAAGGTTTTTCTACCCCAGTAATAGTTCTCACAGTGGTTTCTGCTAGAGAGCTTTTGCTCTGGCAAGTTGTTACTCCTTGTATTGACCTATTTCTCCAGTCATGGGGCAGCAGTTTGCCCTGTGTCCTCACATCTCTTAACGATCCAGAATGAATTACTGATTTTTTAGTTTGTTCATCTTTCCACTTGTTGTTAGGGTGGAGTGGTAAATTCTAAACTCCTTATACATGAAACTGGATACCGAAAGTCCCCTTTACTTGCTTTAATTTTTTTCAGAGTAAAAACCATGAGTCTTTAAAATAGCCTTTAATCTGATTCCTAATATTCTTTGTTCTTCATCTTGTCACACCCTCTCCCTGTGTATTCCTGTCTAGCACACTGATTCCTCACATATTCCGTGCATTCTCCTGACTTTACGTTGGTTGTCACCTCTGCTTAAAATGGTCTTCCCAGGCCGGGCGCGGTGGCTCAAGCCTGTAATCCCAGCACTTGGGAGGCCGAGGCGGGCGGATCACAAGGTCAGGAGATTGAGACCATCCTGGCCAACACGGTGAAACCCCGTCTCTACTAAAAAAATACAAAAAATTAGCCGGGTGCAGTGGCGGGTGCCTGTAGTCCCAGCTACTCGGGAAGCTGAGGCAGGAGAATGGCGTGAACCCGGGAGGCGGAGCTTGCAGTGAGCCGAGATCTCGCCACTGCACTCCAGCCTGGGGGAGAGAGCAAGACTCCGTCTCAAAAAAAAAAAAAAAAAAAAAAAAAATGGTCTTCCCCCAGATAGATAATCTGCAAGGCTTACTTTCTCACCTCCTTGAAGTCTTTGTTCAAATATTGACTTCCTTAATCACCTTTGTAAACGTATCCTGTCAGCCTGTACTGACCTCTTCACTGTGGTCTTTTTGTTGTTGTCCCATAAAATCGATTGCCTTTTAAGATGCTCTAGAATGTATTTGTTCAATATGTGTATTGTTTATCTTCTCTTGCTGGAATGTAGCTTTATGGGAGTAGGGGTGTTTGCCTATTTTGTTCATTAATGTATCCCAATTCCTGTATGTGTTTGTGGCCCACTGTAGTTGACCAATGAATGTTTGATGAATGTATGAATGAATGGGTATAGTCACATTTGTTCTTTTGTGTTCCTTTATCTATTTGGAAACTCCCATACTGGTATATTTTTTCTTTCCTATTACACATGTCCTTCCCCAGACAATTATCCTAATCTTCAAAAACCTTATTTTAAAGTGATTAGTCTAATAAAATTATGTCTATTTGTCCTGATTCTGAGATTAGTATGTGTAATTTTCAGCACTCTTAATAACGAGGGAATCTGTGTTAAGCATAGCCACAGTCATTTCTTCTCTGCTGAATCAGAGGCTGTTAAAGTGAGTGAAAGCCGCAGAAAGTTTCAGGATCCTTTTGGCAGTTTAAGTGAAAGAAATAAAATAGTGTTTTATAGAAGCTGTAAACTTTGTTGCCTTAGAGGGGAGTTCTCAAATTTTAAGGTGTCTAAGAATCACCATGGGGAGTTAAAAGTGGTAGTTTGTTAAAAGTACAGATTCTTTCTCCTAATCCCTGAGGTTCTGAATCAATAGGTTCATAGAAGGGCCGAGAGTTTGCATTTTCAGTAAGTACCTGGGGTTTCTGATGCTGGACATCCATGAATATAAATTAAGTAACATTCTTTTAGACCCTACATACACTTAGGATATTTTTTGGTTCAGAGATGGAAGAGAAAGAGCTGGAGAAAGCAAGAAGAAATTTTCTGCAATAGGTGTTTAGAATATGGAAGAAAACCTGGAAGGAGAAAATATATTTGCTTATGCATGACAAAGACAACTCATGAACTTCCTGTGCCTTGAAGAGACCTTGGGTAGTCATTTATTTAAAATGAATCACTCTTGGAATTTCCAGTGCAGAGAGCTTACTATATTATAGAGCAGTCCATCCACTATTGTATAATCATGATTATTATAATGTTCTTAATTTTCTTGAGCCAATATATTTTTCTATAATTTTTATCTGTTGGTCCTAGCCAAACCGAACAGGCAAATGTAGTAAGGTAATTCGTGTTAAAATATAAAATAATTATAACCCCTTATTTTTCTAAGAGATATTTAAGCATGTAGTCTATTCCCAGTTTGTTAAATTTCATCCATCCATGGGATGAGGGTATACAGCCTTGCTCGGCCAGACTTTGTTTTTGATTCTGCCTCCGGGGTCAGTTCTCTCATTGTCTTCCTGGTCTGTTCCAGTTTTGTTCTTTGTCTCCAACTCTGCACCCTCTGCTTTTCTCAGTACTTCAAGTTTTTCCCAGGTACAGCCAGAGTAGTGGCAGACACAGTTCTAGGTTTGTCAGGAGAGGAGCTTACTGTAGTACATTTGGTTGCAGTAGGGTGTTTTCTTTTTCCCTGCCAATAGGTTGGCTTTCCTTCTGTATTTGGAGTTTGGTTTGTGTAAAATGAAGATGATATACTATGGAGTGCCCAGTGAGATAGAGAGGTCTTCCTTTTTGCATCTCAAATTTTTCTTCTCTGGTCATTTTTTTGTTGTTGTTATTCCTAAAGTAGAAGTTCTCTTAGTGAGGGTCTATTGGTAGTAATTTTTTCAGTATTTATTGTTATTATTTCATCTTGATTCTCAAACAGCTAATCTGATTGGATTTAGAGTTCTACATTATCAGTTATTTTCTCTCAGCCATTTAGCACACTATACTTGAGCTTGCATTGTTGCTGTTGAGAAGCTAGCTCAGTCTTAGGATCTTAGGTGAAAGGATACGCAGTGGTTTATAGGTGACCTTCCTTTGTGTGGGAATTATCCTTTTTTTTTTCTTGCAGTTTTTAAGGTTTGCTCTTTCATTGTGATGTATCTGAGTGTTATTATTATTTTTTAAATTCGGCTTGTGTTTTAGAGTTTTGAATCTGAGAATTAGTATCTTCATATTCTGTTTAAACATTGACTCTCCCTTATCCTGTTTTTTTTTCCCTCTGGACCTCTTAATTGTATGTTAGACCTTCTCAATCATCATGTCTTGTAATTTCTCATATTTAAATTTTTTGGATCTCTGTGCTATGTCACACAGAAAACTGTAGTTTTCTTTAGATTCACTCCCATTCCTTCATTATTTCATCTTTGTGTAGTTTGCTGTTCAACTTGTCTATTAAATTTATAATTTAAAAATCATTATTATAGTTTTCATTTCTAGAATTTCCATATATATCATTTAAGAAGCTGGCCAATTCTGATAGTCTGTTGTTAGTCAAACTTTTATTACCCTCTTAGTTCTTTATTAAACACACCTGTTTTGTATCTGATAATTCAAATATATTCAGGTCTTATTTTGTAATTTGCTCTTTCTGTGGACCCTTGTGGCTTGTTTCCTCATACATTTAAATCATAAGCCAAAGTTACTTGGAACTCTATCTGTGTTAATTTCTTGAAGCCTGGTGTATTAGTCAGTTCTCACGCTGCTAATAAAGACATACCCGAGACCAGGTAATTCATAAAAAAAAAAGAGGTTTAATGGACTTGCAGTTCCACATGGCCGAGGAGGCCTCACAATCATGGTGGGAGGTGAAGGACAAGCAAAGGCACGTGTTAACTGGTGGCAGGCAAGAGAGCATGTGTAGGGGAACTCCCCTTTATAAAACCATCAGATATCATGAGATTTATTCACTGTCAAGAGAACAGCATAGGAAAGACCCACCCCCATGATTCAATTACCTCCCATCAGGCCCCTCCCATCACACGTGGGAATTATGGGAGCTACAATTCAAGATGAGATTTGGGTGGGGACACAGCCAAACCCATATCACCTGGTTTTAATGTTTGTTCCTCTACTTTTGCCAAATGCCTGAGGCCACTACCAGCCTGAGATCCTTTTCAATGAAAATTAGAGGTTGGATTATCTTGTCTATGTGGGTAGTGGAATTCTGACCTTAAGTCTGCAAGTTGGTAAGTTTTTGTTTTTTGTTATATTTTGTTTTTTTTTGGAGACAGGATCTTGCTCTGTTGCCTAGGCTGGAGTGTAGTGGCGTGATCTCGGCTCATTACAACCTCTGCCTCCTGGGCTCAAGCTATCCTCCTGCCTCAGCCTCCTAAGTAGCTGGGACTCCAGGCATGTGCCACCATGCTTGGTAAATTTTTAAATTTTGGTGTAGAGCTGAGGTCTCACTATATTGCCCAGGCTGGTCTCAATCTTCTGGCCTTGAGTGATCCTCCCACCTCAGCCTCCCAAAGTGCTGAGATTACAGATGTGAGCTACTATGCCCGGCCACTGGTAGGTTTATGACTGGGAATTCTCAGGGAAGGTTTCCCTTTTTTCTCCCTTCTACATCCAGAATTAAGGACAAGACATGGAGGTATTCCCATCATTTTTTTTTTTTTTTTTTTCTGTGAAACTGCTTTTTTCTTACTTATCCACTGAAACTGTCGTTTTTTGGAGACTCCTGGCTTTATGCAGGGATCTTATCAATCTCTTACCATCCTTGTACCAGCTCCAAAGCTTTGTCTCTAGTTTACTAGTGCAGATGGATCACTAGTAATTTGGTGAATGGTTTGGTATCAAGGCTGTTCTGTCTTTGGATTTAGTAGTTCCTGCTTTCTTGCCTCCCAGGATTTCTTGTTGCATTAGTTGTGTATTTACAGTGTTATTTAAATAAAATTTGGTCCAGTATTTTAGATATTATGTACTAGAGGGGGATCTCTACATATGGGTGATCTGCTGTGTTTTAAGAAATGAAAGTCTTGAGTGGCTTGTTTTATATATATATAGATAGATAGATAGATAGAGACAGAGACACATATAGAGACACACACACACACACACACACATACACGCTCATTTGTGCCAAAGTGAAAAGTTGGAAATGAACTAGGAACCATCATCACAATAGGTATTTAGTAGTGATGAAAAGAGGTTGTCCTCCAGAATTATACTTGGCTTGAGTTGGCTGATCCAGTATGTTGTAGCTGAAGAAAATACTGGGTCTTTAACATCTACAGATATGAAGAAATTATCAGGATAATAGCTATTAGATTTGTATCAGTGCTATTAGAGATTTGTGGCTCTCCAACATTTCTCATCATTGCTATACCACAAGCAACTATGGCCTTAAATATATCGCATTACTAGCTCTAACCCTACCTTCATCCTTATCTACTAGTTTATTGTACTTAATACTTCTTTGGTTATTTAAAGTAATACAGCATTTATAGCAAGGTTCCAGCTGGGTACATTCTTGGGTAATTTTTTCTGTGTTTTTACTGAAATATGCTGCTGCCAGGCTAACTTTCCCAGACATTTTATTAGTATTTGGTCATTGTTTTATTGTTGCTGCTTATTACACCAAGAAGACAGGACTCTGGAGCCATGCTTTTGTTTTTTTGCTAGGGGAAGATCTTCATTACTGATCAAGATAGCAATTCTAAATGCCATGTGGACTTGGGACAATATATGTAAGAATTGTTATCTCCCTTAAGGTGCCAGGAACTCTTTTTCTTTTCTTTTTTTTTTTTTTTCAACTTTTTTTTTTTTTTTTTGAGACAGAATCTCGCTCTTTTGCCCGGGCCGGAGTGCAGTGGCGCTATCTCGGCTCACTGCAAGCTCCACCTTCCGGGTTCACGCCATTTTCCTGCCTCAGCCTCCTGAGTAGCTGGGACTACAGGCGCCTGCCACCGCGCCCGGCTAATTTTTTGTATTTTTTTAGTAGAGACGGAGTTTCACCATGTTAGTCAGGATGGTCTCGATCTCCTGACCTCATGATCCGCCCACTTCGGCCTCCCAAAGTGCTGGGATTACAGGCGTGAGCCACCGCGCCCGGCCTTTTTCAACTTTTTAAGTTCTGGGGACATGTGCAGGATGTGCAGGTTTGTTACTTAGGCAAACGTGTGCCATGGTGGTTTGTTGCACAGATCAACCCACAGATTAAACCCAGCATTCACTAACTATTCTTCCTGATGCTCTCCCTTTGCCCACCCCTGATCCCCATCCCCATCTCCCGACAGGCCCCAGTGTGTGTTGTTCCCCACCATGTGTCATGTGTTCTCAATGTTCTGTTCCCACTTACGAGTGAGAACATGCTGTTTGGTTTTCTGTTCCTGCATTAGTTTGCTGAGGATGCTGGCTTCCAGCTTCATCCGTATCCCTGCTAAGGACATCATCGCATTCCTTTTTATGGCTGCATGGTATTCCATGGTGTATATGTAGCACATTTTCTTTATCTAATCTATGATTGATGGGCATTTAGGTTGATTCCATGCCTTTGCTATTGTGAATAGTGCTGCAGTAAACATAGGTGTGCATGTGTCTTTGTAGTAGAATGATTTATATTCCTTTGGGTATATACACAGTAATGGGATTGCTGGGTCAAATCTTATTTCTGCCTGTAGATCTTTGAGGAACCACCACACTGTCTTCCACAGTGGTTGAACTAATTTACACTCCCACCAGCAGTATAAAAGCGTTACTTTTTCTCCATGACCTCTCCAGCATCTGTTGTTTTCTGACTTTTTAATAGTTACCATTCTGACTGGTGTGAGACGGTATCTCATTGTGGTTTTGATTTGCATTTTTCTAATGATCAGTGATGTTGAGCTTTTTTTTCATCTGTTGGCCCCATGAATGTCTTCTTTTGACAAGTGTCTGTTCATGTCCTTTGCCTGCTTTTTAATGGCATTTTTTTCTTGTAAATTAGTTTAAGTTCCTTATAGACTGGTTATTAGACTTTTGTCAGATGGATAGATTGCAAAAATTTTCTCCCATTTTGTAGGTTGTCTGTTCACTCTGCTGATAGTTTGTTTTGCTGTGCAGAAGCTCTTTAGTTTAATTAGGTCTCATTTGTCAATTTTTGCTTTTGTTGCAATTGCTTGTGTAGTTTTTGTCATGAAATCTTTGCCCATGCCTATACCCTGAATGGTATTGCCTAGGTTTTCTTCTACAGTTTTTGTAGTTTTGAGTTTTACATTTAAAGGACCATACTTTTCTAATTGGAGAAGTTAGGATTGATTAGCCTTAGTTTTTCTGCCCATTAATAAGAGATACTGGGTATGGGGGAACAAGCATTTGGAAAAGAGAATTTGTGATTATTTTAGTGACAAAAGATTATAATGGAGATTTTAAAAATACAAGAAAATGCTCTTAATCCCAGAAATAATCCCTATTAACATTTTGATATATTTTCATCTTATTTTAAAACAGGAAGTTTGTGTTATATTGTATATACAGCTTTGTTTCATAACTTTTTTTAATCACTTATTTGTCCAGGCTTCCTCGTCTTATTACATACTCTTTTAGAACTTTTAAATAGCTGTATTATATACTCTCCTATAGCTGTATCAGTTTAACCATTTCCTCTGTTGTGTTGGACATTTGGGGTTTTGCTTTTGTAAATAAAGCTGTAGTGAGCATTCTTGGCATACACACATTTGCAAATATCTTGGATTATTTCCATAGGACATTTTTAAAGACCAGATATTCGTAGTACATAGGGTGTAAATACTTCTATGGCTCTTGAAACATAATGCCAAATTGTGCTCCAGGATTGCTACATGTACTAGTGTATAATCCCACTTTTCAGTGTGTGAGAGTATCTGTTTTACCACATTTTTCACAAAATGTGGTAATCCTATGATAATCATTTTAAAAATAATTAGGTAAAATGTGCGTTTCTTTGATTACTAATGAGGTTGAAGTTTTTTGTATGTTTGTTTTTCTTTTGTATTTTATAAGCTGCCTGTTTAGAGTTTTTTAAAATGCAGTTTTTTTCAGTAACATGTTTATCTGATAATTTTGTATTGATTTGTACCTAGTGAAATGTATTAACTAATTGTTGTATATGTCGCTTATTATTTAGATTTTGCCATCTAATCTTGATTATGAATACTTTATATCATCAAATTTCTAAATTTTTATGTGGTCAAATATATTACCTTTTCATTATGATTTCTTTCCCCTCATGAGCTTTTGTGAATGTTTAGAATGACTTTTCTTCACGCCAAGAGCAGATAACGCCCTATAGTCTATAGAGTGTATTTTAGTGTCTTTATAGTTGTTTTTTGTCTCGTTTTGTTTTTTTTTAACATTCAATTTTTAATCCATTTGGAATTCTGTTGAGAAACAGGGATTTTGTTTTTCCTCCCCCAATTTAAATAATTCTCCCAACAGCATTTACTGACAACCCTTTCTATTTCCATTGACTTGAAATGCTATCTTGATCAATGCTTTAATTTTCATATGCACCACCATTGTGTATATGTGTAAATCCCAATTTTGGTATTGTCAGAGTTTGTTTTTCTATCTCATGGTTTTGAAATGATATATGATTGTTTTTGCATTTCTTGATTACTAGTGCTGTTACACCTCTTTTCACATGTTTATTGACCTCTTTCTATTGCTTGTTCAGATCTTTTGCGAGTTTTTCAATTAGTTTGTATTTCCATGGATTTGTAACAATTCTTTATATATTCTGGGTAGCAATTTTCTGTTATATGCATTACAACTATCTTTTCCTAGTCCATGATTTGACTTTTTACTTTTTGTAAATTTCAATGTAATTAAATTCATCAATTTTATATGGTGTGTGTGTTTTCCATTCTTAATTTGACAGATACTTACTGAGCATCTACTGTTTCAGGGACTATTTTGGGTACTTGGGATAGGTCATAAACGAAACACACAGTATTTCTAGAGTTCACATTCTAGAAGCTCAAGAAATATTCATAAAAATATTCACACGTATTTTTCCCTGAAAGTGTTTAAGTTTTGCTTTTTCAGTTTTAGATCATTAATTTACCTCGAATTCATTTTTGTATATGATATGAAGTAAGAAATCTGTTTTTTTTTTTCCTATATGAGTTACCAGTTATCCAGGCACTGTTTATTGATTAACACATTGTTTCTTCATTGTTTTGTAGTGACACCTCTGTTAGATATCAAGTTTCTGCATTTGTGTGGGTTTGTTTCTGTGTCTGTTTTGTTTATTGGTACATTTCTCTGTCCTTGCATCTGTATTACACTCTTAATTACTATGGTTCTATAATAAGCCTTGATATCATAGGTCTTCCTACTTTGTTTTTCTTCAAAATTGTTTGACCTGTTTTTGGTTCTTGCTTTTTTTTTTTTTTTTGAGATGGACTCTCACTCTGTAGCCCAAGTTTTTTGAGATGGACTCTCACTCTGTAGCCCAAGTTGGAGTGCAGTGGCGTAATCTGGGCTCACTGCAACCTCTGCCTCCCAGGCTCAAGCAATTCTCATGCTTCATCCTCCCCAGTAGCTGGGACTACAGGTGCACACCACCATGCCTGTCTAATTTTTTGTATTTTAGTAGAGACGAGGTTTCACCATGTTGCCCTGGGTGGTCTCGAACTCCTGAGCTCAAGCGATCCGCCCACCTTGGCCTCCCAAAGTGCTGGGATTACAAGTGTGAGCTTCTGCACCCAGCCAGTTCTTGCCTTTTGTATATGCATTTTAGAATCAGCTGAACTACAGTTACATCTTTGGTTATGCGTGGCTTCCTTTTCAGGGCTGCTGTTAGCTGTGTCAGAGTAAAATCCTGCTATATATTGGTGGTGTCTTCTGGTTTTAATAGTTCTTAGGATCCTTGAACTTCCTTGTGCAGCTTCTTTCTTTTCTATATTTTTCTTATTCATGACCTCCCCCTTCCCTCCCTCTTCTCTTTCTTTCTTTCCTTTCTTCTTTTCTTTTCTGTTACTGTTTTTGCTTCTACTGTTCTTTTCATGTTCCCATCCTTGTTTTTTCTTTTTTCTTATGGTCATTCTAAAGAGTACTTTAAAAATATATTTTTATTAAAGTAGTATTTCGTGCATGTGTCGAGGGAAGCAGATAATACAGAAGCATATAAAACAACAGGTGCAAGTCCCTCTGATATCAGTTGGCTGAGACTTCCCAGATATTTTATGGGGGCATGTATAAATCTGTGTCTATTGAAAAGGTCATATGCAGACTGTTCTGTAGCTTGCTTTATTTTTTAATTTTTATTTTATTATTATTATTATTACTTTTTGAGATGGAGTCTTGCTCTGTCTCCCAGGCTGGAGTGCAGTGATGTGATCTCAGCTCACTGCAACCTCCACCTCCCGGGTTCAAGCGATTCTTCTGCCTCAGCCTCCCGAGTAGCTGGGACTGCAGGCGCCCGCCGCCATACCTGGCTAATTTTTGTATTTTTAGGAGAGATGGAGTTTCACCATATTGGCCAGGCTGGTCTCGAACTCTTGACCTTGTGATCCACTTGCCTCGGCCTCCCAAAGTACGGGGACCACAAGCATAGGACACTGCGCCTGGCCAGCTTGCCTTATTTTATTATTTTAAAAGACATGCTTCTATAGCTAATTTATTCTCATGGCTGCATTGTATGTATATACAGTAATTTAACCAATCCCCCATTGATGGACTTGTAGATGTCTACTTCCTGATCTTGCAGCTTTCAGACACTGCTGATCCTCACTGGCAAAGTGGAAGTTGGATAATTTATTGTCTCTCTCCTTAGGCCTTCCCTTTTACTCTTTTAAATCTAGTGGGGTTCTACCAAGAACTTTCCTATGTACTCTTCAGAGCATTGGCATGTAGCTTTCTCAAGAGGGAAGAGTTGGCAGTAAACCTTGGTGTAGTTCTTTTGTCTGGTTCTATCTGTATTTTACAGTTAAAAAAAACTCAAAAGTTCTTTTTTTTTTTTTTTTTTTTTGAGATAGAGTCTTGCTCTGTTGCCCAGGCTGGAGTACAGTGGTGCAATCTTGGCTCACCGCAGCCTCCACCTCCCGGGTTCAAGTGATTCTCTTGCCTCAGCCGCCTGAGTAACTGGGATTACAGGTGCTCGCCACCACACCCGGTTAATTTTTGTATTTTTAGTAGAGACGGGGTTTCACCATATTGGCCAGGCTGGTCTTGAACTCCTGACTTAGGTGATCTACACGCCTTGGCCTCCCAAAGTGCTGGGATTACAGGTGTGAGCCACCGTGTCTGGCCTCTATTAACATGGTATCGTGGAAGAGAGTGTTTGTCATGTAGTGTTAAAAGTAGCAGTCCGATTGTAGAGTTGAAGAATGAATGAGTTGGAGAAAATGGAGATGGAGAATTTAAGCACCTCTTTGCCACACACTTGACTATGAGAGAGCAGGGAATGAAGAGATGCAGATTTTGGGATTTTTCATTTTATTGGTGTTACACTTTTTGAAAGAAGTTAAAGGTGGGTCTCTGTGTTACATAATTTTCCTTCTCTTAATCCTCCTAGCCTCCACCAGGCAGTGTGAAGATGCCTAATGTACCCAATACACAACCAGCAATAATGAAACCAACAGAGGAACATCCAGCTTATACACAGATTGCAAAGGTTAGTTCATGTTAGTTGTATAAATTTATATTGGCCATTATAATATCAATAACATTTGCTTTCAGAGCAAAATAAGTCTTTATATGGTTACATTTCTGTTGCTTAATTTTTAACTCACTTTCAAGTCTGGATTTGCTGTCTTGTCACCCTTCAAATACTCATTCCTCCTTTTGTCAGCTTATACCATTTGCTTTATTCTATTATTAGGAATTATTGAATTTGTGTATCATCTTGGTGGATAAAGTTTTATTGCCTTTGGTCTCACTTTTTAATGCACACTACCATTAAGGTAAAAATGATGGAATAATAGATATTATTGGGAGAGTGTTATAACGGTAAAGTAACAGATAGTGTTAGGAGGTAGAAGATGGCAAAAATCTGAGAAGAAAGGAGATTAATAAGATGCCTGATAACATGTAAGGGCAAATTGAGTTATAAAGAATTTCTTAATCACATCCTTTGACCTCATTCTCCTATAAAATTTAAGATATTAGAAAATATTCTTGTGTTGGTGGCCTTGTATATCATTTAATCTGATTTATAGGAGCCAGTTCAGTTGCCCTTTTTTCTATTGTTCATTTTCCTCAACTGTTCCCATTGCCTCTGTTC
This sequence comes from Symphalangus syndactylus, assembly GCF_028878055.3. Taxonomy (NCBI): domain Eukaryota; kingdom Metazoa; phylum Chordata; class Mammalia; order Primates; family Hylobatidae; genus Symphalangus; species Symphalangus syndactylus. Next base: position 65,955,606 of record NC_072433.2, read on the forward strand.
TTCACTCATTTAGGCATAGAGGTCATCTTAATTTCATTTTCCAGATTACCTAAGGATTCTGACTACTTTTACTAAGAGAAGTTTTCCTCTCCTAATGGACCCAACATTCCCACTGAGGGTTTTCAGAACCCAAAGACCAAATAGACCAAATATCCCCATAACATTTTCTGTAACTATGATCTTCAGTAAATTCCTGTACTTTGGAAGTATGTTTGAATTAGGTTTCTCTCATAGTAGAGAAGTAGGAGTTAGCATATAAATGTTAAAGTATTTTATCCTTCTGACAGTCTATTCACATATTGATATTTTTTATTTAGGAACATGCATTGGCCCAAGCTGAACTTCTTAAGCGCCAGGAAGAACTAGAAAGAAAAGCCGCAGAATTAGATCGTCGGGAACGAGAAATGCAAAGCCTCAGTCAACATGGTAGTATCCAAAGAAGTCTGAAATAAAAATAACTTTTAAACACTTTACATTATGTCTGTACTAGCTCCTAGGTCATTTGGCCTGTGGATAAAACCCTACCGTATTCCTGTTCTAACAAGGAGATATCAGACACAGCAGATTGCCTGTTTGATACTCTGTAGCCTTCTAATCTTGGCTGATTTGCGTAGTCTTTTGTTGATAGATTAGAACAGTGTTAGCCTCATCACACAGAAAATGAATGTGAATATGATAATTTTTGCTCACTCTGAGGCCAGGAGCCTTTGATTCTTCAGTTAGGCCCTCCTTGGTTCTGTGGAATCTTTATGAGTACATTTGCATGTACCCTACATTTGACTTTTACCTGATTTATTCAGGTCAATTTCAGATTATCTGCCCCAGTCCTCACAAGTATTTTGTCAAATCATGTTAGAAAAATTGGAAGCCTAAGGTATTCATTTGATGCCAAAGAAATAAGTGGTGAATTGTTTGCAGTGAATTCTATTCAGTGTGTGCCTGCCAAAGCACTTCAAAGGAGTCTCTTAGGGAAAGCTAGCAGTCTCTGAGTAAGAAGAGATAAAAGAGCTAGATAAGTCATTGTTAGGATGTCTGGGATAGTGATACAATGCAAAGCTAGAACAATAACAATATATAGAACTATTTCTTTTTATCTTAGAATGTGTAAGTCTAGGGCCTCATGAGAACACGTTTATCCTGGGTCATTTTCTTGCTTGCAGCATAACATCTATAGAAGGAGAAACTAAAAGTTGAACTGGGATCAATGTTTCTGAAGTACCTGTAACTAAAATCCATCCTATTTCTTTAGCACTGGCAAATACAAACTATTTCTATGAGAGATATGTTAGTAAAGACAGTAACAAAGAGTAGGAAATTAACAATTAGACTGCAGTATGTTAGCACATTTTAGTACTTTTCCCCTCTGAACTCATATTTAAATCGTCAATACAATCCTGTGAGGGGTGATAGAGTTTTTATTCTCATTTTACAGATATGGAAACTAAGGCTCGGAGGAGAGAGTAAGTTGCCCAAGGCGACCTTGCCAGTAAGTGGCTAGCCATTTCTGGTTCCAGAGCCTCTCTTCTTTGTGACTATTCACTGCCGCTTCTCAAATAGTATGAGATTGGTATGAGAAATGAACTATATGAAATTTGAATAGTATGATAAATGGAACACAGGAGACTCATTGGGGAGAATCAGAAATAGGTTATTGTTCTTTCTATAAAAATTACCCTGGTCTGGAAAAAGTAGGTAAAATTGAATTTTTAAAAACTGTGAGATATAACATCTAAAATTGGGAAATGGCCTTAGGTGCTGTTTTTACTCTCTATTTTCGTGTTTTGACTTCTTTATTTTAATTTTTTATTTCCCCCACCATTTCTCAAGGCTTATTTTTAATCTGGTTTCTTTATATAAACACATTTTTTTTCCCTTTACAGTTTGAATTTGTTTTTCTCTGCGTTTTTAAAGGTTCTATAATTCCTCAGCTTCCTTATCATGACTATTTCATGTTTTCTTTGTTGTAGGGTTTTCGTACATGTAATCTTTTGGATATTATTTTTTCCCAGATTTTGAGTATTCTAAATTTGATTCTTTGGTATTGGTTTAATCTTGGACTTAATAGAAAACTTGAAAAAATTAGAAGCTGGTCTTTCTCCACATGAGATAGGAATTATAACAGAATTATATTTGAAGATTTAAGATGCTGAGGAGAAAATTGAAGTTTAAAAACTGGATGGCCTTTTCATGCCAGCCAGACTCTTTGGACTGTGAAATAAATCTGTTTTAGGGTAGAAGCACTGGATATGTGCCTTCTTTTTGTTTCTTGTTTTTTCTGTACATAAATGGTTCGTGCTAAACATGATATGATATGACACTGGAAAATTATTTTACCATGTAATGTGCTCCAAGGTGATGATATTCTGAGAAAATTTTTTAAAAATCTAAAGCTTGTCTTTCAAAGTTCTAGGAATAGAGATATAGTACTACAGTTTTTCTGAACTTTTATTAAAATAATAGAGTTTTTCTTTATTATGAAACAAAAAATAATATCACGTTTGTTATAAATAACCTTTTCTTTTTTTAAAAAAATTTACAGGTAGAAAAAATAATTGGCCACCTCTTCCTAGCAATTTTCCTGTCGGACCTTGTTTCTATCAGGATTTTTCTGTAGACATTCCTGTAGAATTCCAGAAGACAGTAAAGCTTATGTACTACTTGTGGATGTGTGAGTATACAACAATTTATATCTTTGCTTAGAATTTGTATTTTTGTTGTCAAAATCCACATTTTTATTTCAAGCATAGTGTAGCAAACCAGTCTTCTTTTTCTGTAGATAAAGCTTAATAATCATGATTTCAGAGTGAAACATACCATATTTAGGTACTTCAGAATTGTACTATATGTGACAATGTAAGTCCTTGGCTGAGAAAAACCTGTATATTGAGAACTGGCATTCTTTTGAGGAAAAGACAACTTCTCTGTCGTATGGGTAAAATTTTGTACGATTCTTTTTCCTTGAAAGATGTTATCTAGGCATGATTTGCTTGGAGAAAATAATGCATACTAATTTTATGCAGAGGAAGGCCATTTAAAAGAATTCTGTTAAATGTAGGTGTTTTAGCTATTTTTAAAAAGGCGTAAAATTATTACATAAACTAAGTATTCTTTTTATAGCTTTGAGTACAGCTTACTTTTTTGTTTTCAATTGTGATACTTTTATTATTGAAAGTGCTTAATTAATACAGGACATTTTGTTGAACGGAACATTAGAATATATGTTTGGGGCTCTGATGCTCACATCACTTTGAGTATACTCATGGAATACTGAAACAAAATGTCAAGCTGTTGACAGTTTTACTGTGTGTGCACAGACCTCCCACTTATTCTCTGTTTCATTTTGATTCCAAACAGTAGTCTCAGCCTCATTTTGATATCCTGTCAGAAGGGGAGGTAGCTATTGAGGGTTCTCACATGCACAACATCTGGGTTAATGGATAATTTGTAGGGTACATTCTTGATGGAGGACATTTACTTGTTTTTACTTTATGATTAATGAGACTACCCACCCCTCCCTTAATGGATGAGATGATTTTCCCCAAAATCTTTTAGGAGCATTCTTCATGTATGTCAACTTGTTTTGGAGTATGAGAAGTGATTCCTAATGGATAGTCTATTTTTAACTCTTCATTAGTATTTTTTGAGATATTCTTGATCTAATATCTTTTGCTGAATCCTCAGTGTCAGTAGTATATATTTTTAATATTAAATGTCTGATTCCATATATGTACATGCTAACCAACTCTTATTTAATCAATATAATATATGCATTTATATTTTATATATGTTTATTTTTTTAAATGGGCAGAAATTGTCCTAGCATTTTATTTTATTTATGTATTTATTTTGAGACAGTCTTGCTTTGTCGCCTAGGCTGGAGTGCAATGGCCCTATCTTGGTTCACTGCAACCTCTGCCTCCCGGGTTCAAGTGATTCTTGTGCCTCAGCCTCCTGAGTAGCTGGGACTACAGGCATGTGCTATCACACCTGGCTAATTTTTGTATTTTCATCTATACTTGGAAGAATTTTCATGAGCTTTAAAGCGTAATTATACATATATTTTATCTTTCTTTCAGTGGATTAGGAAATAACCTAATTTGAAAATTGAAATTTAAGTTAGAATGTTCTTAAGGTCTAAAACTTTTTAAGGCAGCTGGATGCTATTTAATGCTGCAGAGTAATAATTTTCTGTTTCACAATCTTTTCAATTCTGTTTTTTTTTTTTTTTTTTGAGACGGAGTCTCGCTCTGTCGCCCAGGCTGGAGTGCAGTGGCGCAATCTTGGCTTACTGCAAGCTCCGCCTCCCGGGTTCATGCCATTCTCCTGCCTCAGCCTCTCCGAGTAGCTGGGACTACAGGCACCCGCCACCACGCCTGGTTAATTTTTTTGTATTTTTAGTAGAGGCAGGGTTTCACCATGGTCTCCATCTCCTGACCTCGTGATCCGCCTGCCTCGGCCTCCCAAAGTGCTAGGATTACAAGCGTGAGCCACCGCGCCCGGCTCAATTCTGTTTTTAAGATCTTAACACAACCACCCTTATTTTGAGGCCAAGAGTTTTGAGTAAATTTATTATGAGCAAGCATACCTGAGAGTTAAAAATCCTAATGGGACTAGAGTAATGAGTGAGAGTGTCTATTTTGTGATAGAATTGAATGGGATTTTAAAGTGGGAAAAGCTCCTGCATTTCTATGGCTGAAAAATTGAAGCTTACAGAGGTTAAGTGATTGGCTTAATATTAGATGACTACAACCTAAGTGACTTCATCTGGAGCTCTTTTTTTTTTTTTTTTTTAACTCTAGAGCTTGTTTACTTATCTGGTGGGTTAGGTAAGAGCAAATTTAGACATCCCAGAATGTGTGTGTATATCCTGTTTCGTTAATTATTATTTGATTTGTAAAGAAATCTTAAAGTTTGAGATTTAAAAAACTAGCCAATAGATTTTCCCACTTGTCAATTTTAATTCAAGTGATTCGTTGGCATATTTTTATTGATTTGATAATTTACGTTAAACATCATTTTAGCTTATATAAGAATGTACTTACTATAATAAATTCAGCCTGTGAATAAATTTTTAAAAATCCTTTAAAACAGTTACTAATTACAATGGGTCAAAGTAGTTCTTTAGGATCATGGTATAGTTAGATGTTACTCAGATTTTTTGTTTTTGGTCTGTCAGGGAAAGCAGTTATTAACAGCATGTGATGAATTTGTCAACATCTATTTGTGTTAACCAAAAGAAAAGCCTGCCACAGTAGCTGAAATGCATCATGTTGTGTGGGGGTGTCAGGAGGGGACTTAATAAATTTAATCCTCTACCAAAACACAAGTTTTTTTCAGGATTTTACAAAAGGACAGCTCTATGAAGGTGAATGAATAATCCTTATACAGTCACTAGAAATTGCTACTGTATTAGTATTTTTAGTCCACTTTTTAGTCTGCAGCCCCATTCTGTAAAGATATAGTTTTTCCTCCTAAGTCCTGGGTCTTTTCCTGGCAGGCACTGCTTTTCTTCTTGGGCTTCAGATCAAGAGACGTCACATGTTTCCTTTTCGGGAAGAAGCCCTTAAGGCAGTGTGCCTCTGGTTTAGCTACATCATTGCCTGTGAGGAGGAGAGGGCCAACAGAATTTTTGCCAAACAGTACATGTATTAAGACTCGCTTTCCTTTGTATACTCTGTTTTCAAATCAAATATGTAAGATACAACAGTGTTTTGAAAAATATAAATGGAAACATGGAGTAGAACACATTTGCTCTTAGGAAGTATTTTTTTATTTACAATTTTTTGTTGGATGAATTCATAAATTGAATGTAAACCTTTCTTTTTCTATTTTGTTTTCTGATTCCACAGTCCATGCAGTAACACTGTTTCTAAATATCTTCGGATGCTTGGCTTGGTTTTGTGTTGATTCTGCAAGAGCGGTTGATTTTGGATTGAGTATCCTGTGGTTCTTGCTTTTTACTCCTTGTTCATTTGTCTGTTGGTACAGACCACTTTATGGAGCTTTCAGGTAAAATGTGTGTACTTTAAAATACACTCTTTAAAACCTGTGAAGTAAATAATTCGTAGTACACGTTAAAGGGAAAATTGACGCATTTTGATTAAAAAATTCTTGTATTGTTGTATAACATACCTTCGGGAAAGTTCAATATAGCATGCCTGTGTATTCATTGGATTTTGTAAGTCATAAAATTCCATTTTTTTCTCCCATTTGATAAAAGACCAAACATGAAAATTGATGGAAAAATAACAGTCTTAGAAGTTAATATTTGTAAAATATTCTCTTCCATATGTTATACTTTAAGGAAAATTTTGCTCTTTGCCCACCCCACCTCCCAAATCAAAATCCCAATTGGTGCTTACAGTTTTAATTTTTAAATTAACCTAGGTAAGGTAAATATACATGCAATACTTAAAATGAACCATTTGCACCTCGCAACTTGGATTATTTTCTTTATAAATCCATTTTAGGTTTTTTCAAAGGCAGCACCATTTTAAAAACCATTTATGCTACTAGGTTAAGTATAATGCTTTACATAGTATATTTTAATCAGTGGTTACAGTTAACATTTCCTAAGTGCATGTTCTATGGGATATTAATAGGTGCTGGGGGGGAAAAAAGAGCTCATAAGCTTAGTAAATTTGGGAACAGCTGGATAATAAGGTTAAGCAGGTTTCTTCATTTCAGGATTTCTTACACTCTTTAAGTACATAGTATGATTTGTGCTTTATGACTTGACCATGCAACCATTATTTTTCTCTGGAGTACTTTGTTGAACTATTGCTTTAAAAAGTATTGGGAAGTACTGATTGAAATGATAGTCCTATATGGGTTCATATATTTAATAGTTTTTTAACTGATTTTTATTTGAGTAAACTCATTTGTGAATAACAAACCATTTCAACTCTCGTGAATAAGGGGTAACATTACTAGGATATATGCGTGTGTTATTTAAAGGATATATTAGGAAAATTAGAGGGCCATGTTTAAGTGTTCAATATGTTTTGCCATTGCAACCTAAAATCTCTTTAGTTAACCAGAATGTGTAACACACACACACACACACACAGAGTTAGAAACCCAGATCTGTAAACAGATGAGGGAAAAACAGAAGATAACAGGAGATGGGAGAACATTAGAATTTGGAGAGAAAATGTATCAGACAATGAAGAAGTAAATTATTACTTAGAAATGGCATAAAGAGAAGAAATGATGAGAGGAGGAGTGAAGGGAAGAAATGATGGGAGAAGGGAAAGGAGAAAAGAACCTTTGGATATGTTGAAATATGGGAGATTGGTTGCCAAGGAATGGGGAGAACTTCTCCTGTAGAGATGGGTTGGAGAGGAATGAAAGGAACATATTTATTTCTTGCATGATCTGAGTTATTGCTGTTATTTTCTTCATTATCTAAGCGTGGCTCACAAGGCTGTTTCTGTTTTTTTTTTTTTTTTTGACATCTAACCTCTGCCTAATGACCTCCATCACATTACCAGTATGTTACCGATCTGTGATGATGCTGGCTGGTAGGAGTGAGGATATCTTTATGAAACTTTTCAAAAAAGTGACCTGAGACTAGGGAATTTGGATTTTAAACCTTCTGTGACCTATGTAGCCAAAATAAATGACTAAAAGCCAGCTTTCTGCCTTTTATTTCCTGAAGTCACTTGGTATCTTTTTTTTTCCCCCCCATTTTGGCAGTTGAAATACAAATGTTCGGTGGAACATTTTTACTTCTGGCATTATTGATCCCTTGGCTGAGTTCTTAGCTGCATCTCAGTCTTTTAGAGTGTATACAAATATATTAATAATCTGGTTTTCACTGTGCAGAGTAGAAATGAGAGGAATACTGTTTTTTGTGGTTTTTTTTTTTGAGATGGAGTTTTGCTCTTGTTGCCCAGGCTGGAGTGCAATGGCTTGGTCTCGGTTCACTGCAACCTCCGCCTCCTGGGTTCAAGCAGTTCTCCTGCCTCAGCCTCCCAGGTAGCTGGGATTACAGTCATGCACCACCATGCCTGGCTAGTTTTGTATTTTTAGTAGAGACAGGGTTTAACCATTTTGGTCAGGCTGGTCTCGAACTCCTGACCTCAGGTGATCCGCCCACCTCAGCCTCTGCCCACCTCGGCCCCCCAAAGTGCTGGGATTACAGACGTGAGCCACTGCGCCCAGCCTTGAGAGGAATAGTTTTTATGGGGAAAGTTGAACTAAAGTATTTATAATCATTAATATACCCTCCTATTATGTATCTTTGGCATTTCCTTATATTGATATATTTACAGGACTTTGTTCTCCATAAGGTAATCTCATTGTAAAAATCTGAAGGAAAATTATATAGCGAAGTTTCAAATGTACGTGTTTTTAAAAGTTAAGTTTATTAGGTATCAGGATTAAACATGAAGTTGTCATTTTGTTATTTATGTAGTTTACAAAGATTGTAACTTGGGGCTGGGCATGGTGGCTCATGCCTGTAATCCCAGCACTTTGGGAGGCAGAGGCTGGCGGATCACTTGAGGTCAGGCGTTCGAGAACAGCCTGGCCAACATGGCGAAACCCCATCTCTACTAAAAATACAAAAAATTAGCTGAGTATGGTGGCATGTTTCTGTAATCCCAGCTCGAGGCAGGAGAATCGCTTGAACCCGGGAGGCAGAGGTTGCAGTGAGCCGAGATCGTGCCACTGCACTCCAGCCTGGGAGACAGAGTGAGATCCTGTCTCAAAAAAAAGAAAAAAAAAAAAACAACAAAAAAAAAACCCCAACTTGGTCCTGAATTTTGTACTTCCACAAATCACTAGGCATTATGCAAATACATCAAAATATTAGGTAATTATTAACAAGGCAGCATTATTGTTGAATGTTGTTGAGTAACTATTAGAAACAGACTGAGAAAGAGTATTTGCATAATGCTTAGTGATCCTGGCTTCCCTACTTAAAAAGCTGTGTGGTTCTGAGCACGTGCAGTAAAACTCAGAGCCTCAGTTTGTTAGGTTTAAATGAGGGATATTTGTAGAGTTGAAAGGAGGATTAGAGATAATGTATGCAAGTTTTGCATTATAGATGGTGAATAAATGGTAGCTGTAATTAATTTTAACTTTTTTTGGACCCTCTTAGATTTTATCATTTACATTTTATGATCTATAAGTGAACTGTGATTTGTTATAGATTATATTTTACAGAGCCATTATTTGTAGCTTTGAAGACAATTTTCAAAATAGTACTTTCTCCCACTTTTTAATTATGATATATTTAATGCATACCAAAGAATACCTGAAACACAAGTTAAAAGGCATAGTAATGAGTCATCTATGAACTGTGAGCCCACTGGTCAATTTAAGAAATGGAACATTATCAATACCGCTGAAGCACTGGTATGTTTCCATTTCCCTGCTCCATAGGTAACCATTAGGTTGAATTTTGATAATTTTTGCTCATTCTCTAGCTATAATTTTAGTTTTATCATATATATTTGTACTCCCAAACCTTTTTTTAGCTTGTAGAGAATATTTTTAAAAGTATTTTAATATTTATAAAAGTGATACATCTTTGTATACAGGTTATTTTATATACAGTTTTAAGTAACTGTACAAATATTTTTTTTTGGTAAAATAATGACCCGTTTTAATCCTTTTCTACCAACAGTTCCTGCCGCTGACTTATGTGGGCATTTACCTTTATATTTTAAATAATGATCATATACTGCCATTCCTTGATTTTGTTTAAGTAGCTTTATTAGGATATATTGTACATACTATAAGATTCACCCAGTCTTATGGGAAAATTCAATGATTTATTTTATTTTACTTTAAGTTTTGGGATACATGTGCAGAACGTGCAGGTCTGTTACATAGGTGTACATGTGCTATGGTTGTTTGCTACACCTATCAACCCATCATCCAGGTTTTAAGCCCTGCATACATTAGGTATTTGTCCTAATGCTCTCCCTCCCGTTGCCCCCCACCCCCTGACAGGCCCTGGTTTGTGATGTTCCCCTCCCTGTGTCCATGTCTTATCATTGTTCAACTCCCACTTAGAGTGAGAACATGAGGTGTTTGGTTTTCTGTTCCTGTGTTAGTCTGCTGAGAATGATGGCTTCCAGATTCCTCCATGTCCCTGCAAAGGACGTGAACTCATTTCTTTTTTATGGCTGCATAGTATTCCATGGTGTATATGTGCCACATTTTCTTTATCCAGTCTATCAGTGATGGGCATTTGGGTTGGTTCCAAGTCTTTGCTGTTGTGAATAGTGCTGCAATAAACATATGTTTGCATGTGTCTTTATGGCAGAATGATTTATATTCCTTTGGGTACATACCCAGTAATGGGATTGCTGGTCAAATGGTGTTTCTGGTTCTAGATCCTTGAGGAATTGCCACACTGTCTTCCACAATGGTTGAACTAGTTTACATTCCCACCAACAGTGTAAAAGCATTCCTATTTCTCCATGGCCTTGCCAGCATCTGTTGTTTCCTGACTTTTTAATAATCACCATTTTAACTGGCATGAGATTGTATCTCATTGTGGTTTTAATTTGCATTTGTCTAATGACCAGTGAGGATGAGCTTTTTTTCATGTTGGCTGCATAAATGTCTTTTGAAAAGTGTCTGTTCATATCCTTTGCCCAATTCAACGATTTTTAAGTAAATTAATAGAGTTGTGCAATCATTACCACAATCAGTTTTAGAACTTTTCCATCCTTCCCAAAATTTCCCTGGATTCATTTGCACACAATTCTCATTCCTTTCCCCTAGCTCCAGGAAACCACTGATTTGTTGCCTGTGTCTAAAAATTTCTCTTTTCTGAGCATTTCATGTAAATGGAATCATAGAACATCTAGTCTTTTGCTGTTTTCTTTTACTTAGAATAATGTTTTTGAGGTTTATTCGGGCTGCAAGATGGGTTAGTAATTCGTTTCTCTTTAATTGTTAAATAATAATCCATTGTATTGTTATATAACATTTTATTTATGCATTCACCAGTTAATGGATATTTGGCTCTTTTCAACTTTTGGCTTTTTGGATAATACCATGAATATGCATGTGTCTTAGTTCATATTTGTTGCTCTAAAGGAACACCTGAGGCTGGGTAATTTATAAAGAAAAGAGGTTTATTTGGCTCATGGTTTTGCAGAGTGTACAAGAACCATGGTGCCAGCATTTGCTTCTAGTGAGGACCTCAGATTGCTTCTCCTTATGGTGGAAAGCAAATGGGAGCAGATGTGAGTAGAGATCATGTGGAGAGAATGAAGAAGCCAGTTGGGGGAGAGGTGCCATGAATAGCCAGCTCTTTTGGAAACTAATAGAGAACTTATTCCTTATCGTGAGTACTGCACCAGGCCATTCATGAGGGATCTACCCTCATAACACAAACACCTCCTGCTAGGCCCCACCTCCAACATTGGGGATCAGATTTCAGTGTGAGGTTTGGGGGATCAAATATCCAAACTGTAACAGCATGTATAAGTCATGTCTATGGCCATATATTCATTTCTCTTGACTATATATATATATATATATATATATATATATATATATACAAATTTTATTATTATACTTTAAATTTTAGGGTACATGTGCACAACGTGCAGGTTTGTTACATATTTTTAAGAGTTACCATAACAATATTCCTAGGAGTGGCCTTACTGGGATGAAACTTTTTTTTTAAAACGTGTCTAAATTTTTAAGAAACTGCCAAACTGTTTTCTAAAGTGGCTGTGCCATTTCACATTCCCATCAGCAACGTCTGAGGGTTCTAGTTTCTCTGCATCCTCACTAACACTCATGTTTTGTCTTTTGATTATTGCCATTTTAGTGGGTATGTAGTAGTATCTTGTGGCTTTAATTTGCATTTCCCTAGTTACTGATGAAGTTTGAGCACCTTTTTATTTGCTTATTAGACATGTGCGTCTTTTTTGGTGAAATGTTTGTTCAAGTTTATTGTCTATTTTAAAAATTTGGTTGTTGACTTCTTACTATTGTTTATTTTTTAAATATATTTTGTTGTAAGAGTTCTGTATTGGAGATATATGTTGTTTTGTTTTGTTGTTTAACAGTTTGCAGATATTTTATCCCAGTGTGTGGCTTCTTAGTGGTGCCTTAAGAAGCACAAAAACATTCAATTTTAAGAGTCTGATTTAACAATTTTTTTGGTCTTGTCCGGTTAGTATCATGTCTAAGATCCTTTTGCATAGCCCATGGCCATAAAGATTTTCTCTTATATTTTCTTCTAGAAGTTTGTGGTTTATCTCTTGTGTTTAGGTGTATAATACATTTTGAGTTAATTTTTGTTTATTATGTATGAGGGTTATTGGTCTTTATTTGTGTAAGGGTCTGAATGCATCTTTTTGCTGTGGATATCCAAATATTCCTCCACTGTTTGTTAGAATGACTATTTTGTAAATTATCTTTTTGTACTTCTGTTGAAAAATCACTTGTCCATATATGGAGAGGTCTATTTTTGGACTTTTCCCATTGAATTGTTTGGACACTTTTCTTGCAAATCCATTGACCAGTGATGTAAGATTTATTTTTGGACTCAATTCTGATCTATTGAACTATGTGCCTATCTTTATACCAATATGCCTTTCTTGACTAATGTTAATGTTGCTTTATAGTTAGTCAGTCTTTCGACTTTCTTCTTTTTCAGAATTGTTTTGGCTATTCAGAGTCCTTTGCATTTCATTTCATTTCAGAGTCCTCAGCCTGTTTCTACAAAAAATAAAAAATAAAAATAAAAACCCGTCTGTGATTTTGATAGGGATTGAGTTAACACTGTAAGCCAGTTTGGGGAGAATTAATACCCTAACAGCATTGATTTTGTGAATATGGATTTCTCTCCATTTATTTAGATTTTTGTAATTTCTCTCAGCCATGTTCTTCAGTTTTAATTGCACAAATCTTATACTTCTGTTGTTAAATTTGTTACTAAGTATTTTATCCTTTTTATGTTATTTTAGGTGGAATTAATTTCCTCTTTGGATTGTTTGTTGCTAGTAGTTAGAAATAAAGTTGTCTTTCATATATTGATGTTGTATCATTCTACCTTGCTAACCTCCTTCACTAATTCTAGTAGTTTGTGTGTGTGCATGTGCTGGTGCACATGCATGCTCAGATTCCTTGGGATTCCATATATATTATGATACTGTCTTCTGCAAATAAAAATGTTTGCTTATTCCTTCCAAAAGTAGTTATCTTTAATCAATCCGCCTTCCTTTTTTCCTCCTTTTGCTTTATTAAACTGGCTACAGCTTCTAGGATAGTGAGAATAGAAGTAGAAAGTAAAATCCATGCCTTGTTCCCAATTTTAAGAGAAAGCATTCACCATTAAGGATGATATTGACTGTAGACTTTTTTTTGTAGATGCCCTTTGTTGGTCTGAGGAACCTCTCGTGTTTCTAGTTTGTTGAGTTTTTTTTTATTTTTTTAAATCATGAATGGTGTTGCATTTTTCCAGATGCTTTTCTGTTGCCATGATCTATGGAGATAATCATGTGATCTTTGTCCACTTACTCTGTTAATATGGTGAGTTACATTGATTGACTTTTGTAAACCAACCCTGCATTTCTGGCATATTTTCCACTTGGTCATTTTGAGTTCCTTCTGGGAGTTGCAGTGAGGATGCTGATTTTTATGATTTGCCCTACCTTGGTTGAAATACGTTGCCGAGAGAGTTGTGGGGAATGAGAGCAGTTCTATGCAAGAATGCCACAGACTCATGCTGTTCTTACCAGAGTTCAGTAGTTTCCATGAGTAGATGTTTCTCAGTTTATTTTGTTGTGTGCCTTTGGACAGAATACTGAAATGGTTATTTTTGAGTTTGATCCATATTTATTGTATTTTGAGAAGCGGATTTGTTGACTTCCTCATTCTGTCATGCTGGAAGTGAATTTCCATTTTTTGATTTTTAAGTTTTAGTTGTTTTCTACTCATTTGCTGCTATGGAGAATAAAGCTTCAGCTTTTCTCAAGCTTATGTTGCCCCTTTTCCCCAACACACATGCATCCTTTCTCCCCACAGTCCTTCTGTTACATGTAACAATGATTTTAGGTTAGACTAGTATTTGGAGTTCTTTATTTATTACTATGTAAATGGTGTTTACAGCTGCACTTTCTAGTATATTGTGATTATATTTTGTTTTTTGTACAGCTGTATTGCTACAGTAAATGCCTTATTTTGATCTGTTGCTTCATTTTACACACATACACACTCCTTCCTTTCCTTCTGATTCTTTCCATATTTTCTGGCAAAATTGAAAAACTATGGTTCATCCTTTCTGTTTATATAACCAGAAAAAGAGATTTTTTTCCCCAAAGCGAAGTCTCAAACTCTTCATGAGGAAAGGTAATATTCTTTATATAACTACAAGAAGAACCTAGTGCTTATCAGATTCTCTTACATTTATATATAAATATATACTGTTTTAGAGTCTATAAATCATGTTCAGTACTTTGTATTATTTGATCTTTACTGTCTTTTGGGCAAATTATTAGGAACTGAGGTTTTAACCCAGATCTTCAGACTACAATACTTTATTATATTTACATTATCATTTAGTTTGCAGTGAATCCAGGTGCATCAGTGATTTCCACACAATAAGTTAACTTACTTTGGAATATTTACTAACAATGTTTATTTCTTGACTAGCTCTTTAACCACTGTAGTTAGTATTTGTTACAAAGTTCTCTGCCCACTGAGTGTTGAGAATGTGGATAAGATAAACAGCTCGTTAACTTTGTATGCAGCTTATTTCCTAATAGCTTTTCTGAGTATGATCTAAGGACTCTTGGGGCCTTCCTTTCGGAGAGCTTACGTTCCTCCCTTTTCTAACGGTATACCTGTGTGAAGCAGATTTCTTCATTTTCAACCAAAACAACTTATTGTATAACAGATTGAGTGCAGATACAGATATAAGAAACCATGTAGATACAACGTTGCTAGGAATTTTACTACTCTAAAATTAACACTCTTGCATGCACTTGAAAGAATATATAGCCTGCTATTGTTGGGTAAAATGTTCTAAAATGCTTCAAAATATTCAAAATGCTTTTGTACTTTTTTTTTAACATTTTGTAAAATGTTCAAAATGCTTTTGCAGACGCAACTATAGGTTGCTAACCAAAAAAGCTACTTTATATATGAAGTTGACAGTCTATATATTAAGTTCACAGTCTCTTTTAATTAATGTGCTTATGCCATTTATATTTAATATAATTAATTACTTATCTGCTTGGATTAAAATCTGTCATTTTACCATCCATTTTCTGTTTATTGCAACTATTCTTTGTTTTCCTTTCTTTTTGCCTTTTTTTTTTTGTATCAATTGAGTATCTGTTAATGACTCTGTCTTCTCCCCTATTTCTTCATTATTTATATCTCTTAAAAATGTTTTTTAGTGATGCCCTAGTTTTTACAATATATGTCTCTAATTAATCATAGTCTGTATTCAAATAATATTATTCTGCTTCATATGTACTGTAAGGATCTCCTAGCAGAGTACTCTCAGTTCCCCCTTCCCAACCTTAATATAGTCTTAAAATGTATTTTATTTTTATATATGCTAGAAACACACAGTACATTACCTTGAAAAAATTTTTTTAATTTGAATGGGTACATAGTAGGTGTGTATATTTATAGGATATATGAGATATTTTGATACAGGCATGCATTGTGTAATAATTACACTATGGAAAAAGGGGTAGTCATCCCCTCAAGCATTTATCCTTTGTGTTACAAACAATTTAGTTATACTCTTTTAGTTATTTTAAAATCTACAATTATTTTGACAATAGTCACCCTGTTGTGCTATCAAATACTAAGTTACTCATTCTTTCTAATAATTTTTTTGTATTCATTAACCATCTCTACCCATCTGGTGCCCTGGCTTCTGCCTACTACCCTTCCTGGCCTCTGGTCACCATCCTTCTTCTATCTCCATGTGTCACTACTTTTGCTTTAGATTTTAATTTTAATTTGCTTTTAATTTTAAAAGAATTAAAAATAAGGAAAAATGAAATTTACATTGGCCTTTATTAATACCATTTCAGCACTTTTCATTTGTGTGTGTGGGTGTATATGTGGAGATCCATGTTTTTGTATCATATCATAATCTTTTTGCCAGAAAATTTTTCTTTAATATTTTTGGTAGAACAGGTCTGCTAATAATCAGTTCTCTGATTTTTGTCTGAAAAAGACTTTATTTTTTATTCAGCTTTGAAAGATATTATCAGTAAGTATAATATGGGTTCACAGGTGTTTTTATTGTTTTTACTTTCTTTTGTACTTTAAACACATCATTTTCATCCGTTCTGGCTTGCAAAGATTCTGGCTAGAAGTCCACTATAATTCTTATCCTTGTTCTTCTGTATTTAGTGTGTCTTGTTTTCTCTGGCTGTCTTTAATATTTTTTCTGTATTTCTTGTTTTGGGGTGTTTGAATATGATGTGTTAAAGTACGTGTGTGCAATGTGTGTTATGTATATGTGTGTGTTTCTGTTTATCCTTAGTGTTGTCTAATGTTCTTGGATCTCTGGCTTTGAGTCTTCATTAATTTTGGAAAATTCTCAGTCATTCACTGTCTCTTTACATATTTCTTTTGAAACTTCTTTATCATCTCTTTCTGTAATTTTTATTACATATGTGTCAGAATTTTTGATATTGCCCCACATCTCTTAGATGTTCTATTCTTTATTTCCATTCTTTTTTACTTTTGCATTTCAGTATATATAATTTCTATTTTCAGTTTCACTGATTCTCTCCCACCCTCAGTTTTGCTGAGTATAGTGGTGAGCTTCTCAAAGGTACTCTTCATCTCTCTTATGATATTTTTCATTTCTACCATATCCATTTGGTAATTTCCTATATCTTATATATATATGCTAAGATGCCCCATCTCCTCATGCATGTTGGCCACCTTTTTGACTAGAGTCTAAGAACCTATTAGTCAGTTATTTTAAATTTTTTGTCTGATAATGCCAACACCTGAGTTATATGTGAATATGGTTTTCTTGATTGCTTTGTCTCTACATACTTGACAGCGTGTCTTTTTTTTCTTGTTTCTTTTTATGCCTCATAATTTCTTGTTAAAAACTAGACATCTTTTGAAGACAGTAGAGACTGAGATAAATAGGTTTTTGCCTTAAGTGGGAGGTAAGATGGGATAGCAAAGCCCATCCTCCTCAGGGCACAGCTGAAGACCCACTGGACATGGCTTTTCTGTTGTGCTAGGCTTTTAGTGTATGAGTGGTGTGCTGCTGTGGGGGGGTGGCAGGTGTCAGGTAATTCAGTCAGAAATTGATCTGGCTTTGGGTTTTTGTTCGCCATGACTGCCCTCAGTACCTCAGAGACTTCAAAATACTTTGGTGTTACCTTATGTTTAGGGTGAGGCCTGCTTTTCCAGAAGCTTTTTCTTGGTGTTTGCTCCATTAGCTTCAGGTTTCTCCTTTGTGCCTGCCCCTCAGAGACGGCTTCTCTTCATACACTCTTCCCCCAGGAGTAGAGTGCTGTTACTTGGAGCATGGTGGGCACGTCGGGGAGTTAGGGGAGGAGGATATTCTTGTTCTGGTTCAGCCTCAGCCTTAGGCAGGCTCTGTCTCTGGAGTGGAGAGATCTGCCCTTCTCTGTGATCCTGCCCCACCACCATCTCTAAGGTCTCTGTAATAGATATATTCCTGTCCCACCTCCAGGGTTAGAGGATTTTTTTTCCTGTGCCCTTTCCCCAGCTGCAGTGGGTCTTTAGCTGTGCCCTGAGGAAGATGGGCTTTGCTATCCCATTTTGCCTCCCACTTAAAGCTTTTCTTTGGAAGAGATAAAGGGGAGTTTTGGTGGCTGCTGTTTGCCTCCCTCAGACCTGTACCCTGAATGAGGCCGGCCTCCCGTCTTTCTTCTGAGCACCTGGTGAGATCTGTGGGGAAGAGCCTGTGAGTGAGTGATGATACCCATGTAGCTTTGGCTCCTGGGGGTTCTGTATTCTCTCTCTAACCAACCTTTAATCTTACAGCAATGCATCACAAGCTTTAGCTGAGTTCTTTTTTGCTTGTCTGTTCCAGGTAAACAAGTGCTAGTCTTTTATCTCTCTTTGAGTAATGTTTGGGGTTGTTTGCCCTTTGATGGGTGTTAAGTGCAGCTGTGATTTTGCAGATGAATGTTTGTGGTTGTGAGAGTTAGGAACAGTGGTCTTTTCCACTTTTCTATGTCCCAAGCTGAAGCCTTCCCCTACTACATCTGAGAGATACAGGAAGGTTCCTTCTTAGACACAGATACATTTACTTGGTGGTTCTCCTCTTCCTCCTCCTCCTCATCCTCCTCCCTTCCTTCCTTCTTTCTTCCTTCCTTTTCCTCCTCCTCCTTCTTCAGAAGTTTTAAAAGCACTTTAGTTTTTCTTTTTACAATATACAAAGTTTTTTAAAATTTTTTTAACATTTTGTTTTTACATCGATGAGCTTTTCTTTTTTTTTGGAGACGGAGTCTCGCTCTGTCACCCGGGCTGGAGTGCAGTGGTGCGATCTCGGCTCACTGCAAGCTCTGCCTCCTGGGTTCACGCCATTCTCCTGCCTCAGCCTCTCCGAGTAGCTGGGACTACAGGCGCCCGCCACCACGCCTGGCTAATTTTTTGTATTTTTAGTAGAGACGGGGTTTCACCATGGTCTGGATCTCCTGACCTCGTGATCCGCCCGCCTCGGCCTCCCAAAGTGCTGGGATTACAAGCGTGAGCCACCGTGCCCGGCCGAGCTTTTCTTTTTAAAGGTAAACCTCGTTGTGAAGATAATCCTCTTGTGCTGTATGCCATCATTTGCACTTCAGAGTAAATCACTACTGTCAAATATCTCCTTCTGAAAAACTGAGATGCAGAAGGAGGTGTTAGCTTCCAGTTTGAAAATCCCTGTTACTGTTACAATATTTGAGGTTTATAGTAAATATAAAAATAACATAAGAGGAATGAGATTACCTTTTTAAAAATACCTTTTGATGAATCAGTTCTGGATTCTGGATTCTGTGTGTATTCTATTAGCTGGGTATTTTGTACACATCTGATTTTTAAAAGGAAATATGGATAAATGGTAGCATTATTCTAGAACAGCAACAGTAGGTATGTCAGAAACATTTATGTATGGTGTATCTAAGAGTAGTTTAGCGGTAGAACAGCAGGATGAAACATGTTTACTTATTTTATACATATGTAAATATATATAATGTTGACTTAAATCATGAGATCTATAAATATAGAAAAGGAGAGCTTTATTTCTTACAAAGGATTACAGCCTGCAGGCTTATTAACATGACCTACAATATAAAGTTTTTTTTTATTTTTTATTATACTTGAAGTTCTAGGGTACAAGTGTACAATGTGCAGGTTTGATACGTAGATATACATGTGCCATGTTAGTTTGCTGCACCCATCAACTCATCATTTACATTAGGTATTTCTCCTAATGCTATCCCTCCTCCAGCCCCCAACCCCTCATTGTGTGATGTTTCCCGCCCTGTGTCCAAGGGTTCTCATTGTTCAGTTCCCACCTATGAGTGAGAACATGCAGTGTTTGGTTTTCTGTCCTTGTGATAGTTTGCTCAGAATGATAGTTTCCAGCTTCATCCATGTCCCTGCAAAGGACATGAACTCATCCTTTTTTATGGCTGCATAGTATTCCATGGTGTATATGTGCCACATTTTCTTAATCTAGTCTATCATTGATGGACATTTGGGTTGGTTCCAAGTCTTTGCTGTTGTGAATAGTGCCGCAGTAAACATACGTGTGCATGTGCCTTTATAGTAACATGATTTATAATCCTTTGGGTATATACCCAGTAATGGGATGGCTGGGTCAAATGGTATTTCTAGTTCTAGATCCTTGAGGAATTGCCACACTATCTTCCACAATGGTTGAACTAATTTACACTCCCACCAACAGTATAAAAGCTTTCTTATTTCTCCACATCCTCTCCAGCATCTGTTGTTTCCTGACTTTTGAATGATTGCCATTCTAACTGGCGTGAGATGGTATCTCATTGTGGTTTTGATTTGCATTTCTCTGATGACCAGTGATGATGAGCATTTTTTCATGTGTCTTTTGGCTGCATAAATGTCTTCTTTTGAAAAGTGTCTGTTCATATCCTTTGCCCACTTTTTGATGGGGTTGTTTTTTTCTTGTAAATTTGTTTTGAGATTTTTGTAGATTCTGGATATTAGCCCTTTGTCAGATGGGTAAATTGCAGAAATTTTCTCCCATTCTGTAAGTTGCCTGGTGACTCTGATGGTAGTTTCTTTTGCTGTGCAGAAGCTCTTTAGTTTAATTAGATCCCATTTGTCTATTTTGGTTTTTGTTGCCATTGCTTTTGGTGTTTTAGGCATGAAGTCCTTGCCCACGCCTATGTCCTGAATGGTATTGCCTAGGTTTTCTTGTAGGATTTTAATGGTTTTAGGTCTAACATGTAAGTCTTTAATCCATCTTGAATTAATTTTTGTATAAGGTGTAAGGAAGGGATCTGGTTTCAGCTTTCTACATATGGCTAGCCAGTTTTCCCAGCACCATTTATTAAATAGGGAATCCTTTCCCCATTTCTTGTTTTTGTCAGGTTTGTCAGATATCAGATGGTTGTAGATGTGTGGTGTTATTTCTGAGGGCTCTGTTCTGTTCCATTGGTCTAAATATCTGTTTTGGTATCAGTACCATGCTGTTTTGGTTACTGTAGCCTTGTAGTATAGTTTGAACTCAAGTAGTGTGATGCCTCCACCTTTGTTCTTTTTGCTTAGGATTGTCTTGGCAATGCAGGCTCTCTTTTGGTTCCATATGAACTTTTTCCAATTCTGTGAAGTTTTTCCAATTCTGTGAAGTTTTTTCCAATTCTGTGAAGAAAGTCATTGGTAGCTTGATGGGGTTGGCATTGAATCTGTAAATTACCTTGGGCAGTATGGCCATTTTCACTATATTGATTCTTCTTATACATGGGCATGGAATATTCTTCCATTTGTTTGTGCCCTCTTTTATTTCGTTGAGCAGTGGTTTGTAGTTCTCCTTGAAGAGGTCCTTCACATCCCTTGTAAGTTAGATTCCTAGGTATTTTATTCTCTTTGTAGCAGTTGTGAATGGGAGTTCACTCACGATTTGGCTCTCTGTTATTGGTGTATAGGAATGCCTGTGATTTTTGCACATTGATTTTGTATCCTGAGACTTTGCCGAAGTTGCTTATCAGCTTAAGGAGATTTTGGGCTGAGATGATGGGGTTTTCTAAATATACAATCATGTCGTCTGCAAACAGGGACAATTTGACTTCCTCTTTTCCTAATTGAATACCCTTTATTTCGTTCTCTTGCCTGATTGCCCTGGCCAGAACTTCCAGCACTGTGTTGAATAGGAGTGGTGAGAGAGGGCATCCTTGTCTTATGCCAGTTTTCAAAGGGAATGCTTCCAGTTTTTGTCCATTCAGTATGATATTGGCTGTGAGTTTGTCATAAATAGCTTTTATTATTTTGAGATAAGCCCTATCAATACCTAGTTTATTGAGAGTTTTTAGCATGAAGCGTTGTTGAATTTTGTCAAAGGCCTTTTCTGCATCTATTGAGATAATCATGTGGTTTTTGTCTTTGGTTCTGTTTATATGATGGATTATGTTTATTGATTTGCGCGTGTTGAACCAGTGTTGCATCCCAGGGATAAAGCCGACTTGATTGTGGTGGATAAGCTTTTTGATGTGCTGCCAGATTCAGTTTGCCAGTATGTTATTGAGGATTTTTGCATCGATGTTCATCAGGGATATTGGTCTAAAATTCTCTTTTTTTGTTGTATCTCTGCCAGGCTTTGGTATCAGGATGATGCTGGCCTCATAAAATGAGTTAGGGAGGATTCCTTGTTTTTCTATTGGTTGGGATAGTTTTAGAAGGAATGGTACCAGCTCCTCTTTGTACCTCTGATAGAATTTGGCTGTGAATCCGTCTGGTCCTGGACTTTATTTGGTTGGTAGGCTCAATTATTGCCTCAATTTCAGAGCCTGTTATTGGTCTATTCAGAGATTCAGCTTCTTCCTGGTTTAGTCTTGGGAGGTTGTATGTGTCAAGGAATTTATCCATTTCTTCTGGATTTTCTAGTTTATTTGTGTAGAGGTGTTCATAGTATTCTCTGATGTTAGTTTGTATTTCTGTAGGATCGGTGGTGATACCCCTTTATCATTTTTTATTGCATCTATTTGATTCTTCTCTCTTTTCTTCTTTATCAGTCTTGCTAGCGGTCCATCAATTTTGTTGATCTTTTCAAAAAACCAGCTCCTAGATTCGTTGATTTTTTGAAGGGTTTTTTGTGTCTCTATCTCCTTCAGTTCTGCTCTGATCTTAGTTATTTCTTGCTTTCTGCTAGCTTTTGAATGTGTTTGCTCTTGCTTCTCTAGTTCTTTTAATTGTGATGATAGGGTGTCTATTTTAGATCTTTCCTGCTTTCTCTTGTGGGCATTTAGCGCTATAAATTTCCCTCTACACACTGCTTTAAATGTGTCCTAGGGATTCTGGTACGTTGTGTCTTTGTTGTCGTTGGTTTCAAAGAACATCTTTATTTCTGCCTTCATTTTGTTATGTACCCAGTAGTCATTCAGGAGCAGGTTGTTCAGTTTCCTTGTAGTTGTGCAGTTTTGAATGAGTTTCTTAGTCCTGAGTTCTAGTTTGATTGCATTGTGGTCTGAGAGACAGTTTGTTGCGATTTCTGTTCTTTTACATTTGCTGAGGAGTGCTTCACTTCCAACTATGTGGTCAGTTATAGAATATGTGCAATGTACTGCTGAGAAGAATGTATATTCTGTTGATTTGCGGTGGACAGTTCTGTAGGTTTCTATCATGTCCGCTTGGTGCAGAGCTGAGTTCAAGTCCTGGATATCCTTGTTAACTTTCTGTCTCGTTGATCTGTCTAATGTTGACAGTGGGGTGTTAAAGTCTCCCATTATTATTGTGTGGGAGTCTAAGTCTCTTTGTAGGTCTCTAAGGACTTGCTTTATGAATCTGGGTGCTCCTGTATTGGGTGCATATATATTTAGGATAGTTAGCTCTTCTTGTTGAATTGATCCCTTTACCATTATGTAATGGCCTTCTTTCTCTCCTTTGATCTTTGTTGATTTGAAGTCTATTTTATCAGAGACTAGGGTTGCAACCCCTGCTTCTTTTTCCTTTCCATTTGCTTGGTAGATCTTCCTCCATCCCTTTATTTTGAGCCTATCTATGTCTCTGCAGGTGAGATGGTCTCCTGAATACAGCACCCTGATAGGTCTTGACTCTTTATCCAATTTCCCAGTCTGTGTCTTTCAATTGGGGCGTTTAGCCCATTTACATTTAAGGTTAATATCGTTATGTGTGAATTTGATCCTGTCATTATGATGTTTGCTGGTTATTTTGCCCGTTAATTGATGCAGTTTCTTCCTAGCATCGATGGCCTTTACAGTTTGGCATGTTTTTGCAGTGGCTGGTACCGGTTGTTTTTTTCCATGTTTAGTGCTTCCTTCAGGAGCTCTTGTAAGGCAGGCCTGGTGGTGACAAAATCTCTCAGCATTTGCTTGTCTGTAGAGTATTTTGTTTCTCTTTCACTTATGAAGCTTAGTTTGGCTGGATATGAAATTCTGGGTTGAAAATTCTTTAAGAATGTTGAATATTGGCCCCCACTCTCTTTTGGCTTGTAGGGTTTTTGCCGAGAGATCCGCTGTTAGTCTGATGGGGTTCCCTTTGTGAATAACCTGACCTTTCTCTCTGGCTGCCCTTAACATTTTTTCCTTCATTTCAGCCTTGGTGAATCTGACAAGTGTCTTGGAGTTGCTCTTCTTGGGTAGTATCTATGTGGCGTTCTCTGTATTTCCTGAATTTGAATGTTGGCCTGCCTTGATAGGTTGGGGAAGTTATCCTGGATAATATCCTGCAGAGTGTTATACAGCTTGGTTCCATTCTCCCCATCACTTTCAGGAACACCAATCAGACATAGATTTGGTCTTTTCACATAGTCCCATGTTTCTTGGAGGCTTTGTTGATTTCTTTTTACTCTTTTTTCTCCAACACTTCATTTCATTCATTTGATCTTCAATCACTGATACCCTTTCTTCCACTTGATCGAATTGGCTACTGAAGCTTTTGCATGCATCGTGTAGTTCTCGTGCCATGGTTTTCAGCTCCGTCAGGTCCTTTTAAGGTCTTCTCTATGCTGTTTATTTTAGTTAGCCATTCGTCTAATCTTTTTTCAAGATTTTTAGCTTCTTTGCGATGGGTTTGAACATCCTCCTTTAGCTTGGAGAAGTTTGTTATTACCGATCGTCTGAAGCCTTCTTCTCTCAATTCATCAAAGTCATTCTCTGTTCAGCTTTGTTCCATTGCTGGTGAGGAGCTGCGTTCCTTTTCAGGAGAAGGGGTGCTCTGATTTTTATAATTTTTAGCTTTTCTGCTTTGGTTTCTCACTATGTTTGTGATTTTATCTACCTTTGGTCTTTGATGATGGTGATGTACAGATGGGATTTTGGTGTGGATATCCTTTCGTTTGTTAGTTTTCCTTCTAACAGTTAGGACTCTCAGCTGCAGGAGTCTGTTGGAGTTTGCTGGAGGTCCACTCCAGACTCTGTTTTCCTCAGTATCACCAGCGGAGGCTGCAGAACATCAAATACTGCAGAATGGCAAATGTTGCTGCCTGATCCTTCCTCTGGAAGCTTTGTCTCAGAGGTGCACCTGGCCATATGAGGTGTCTGTCGGCCCCTACTGGGAGGTGCCTCCCAGTTAGGCTACTCTGGGGTCAGGGACCCACTTGAGGAGGCAATCTGTCCGTCTTCAGATCTCAAACTCCGTGCTAGGACAACCACTACTCTCTTCAAAGCTGTCAGACACTGACATTGAAGTCTGCAGAAGTTTCTGCTGCCTTTTATTCAGCTATGCCCTGCCCCCAGAGGTGGAGTCTACAGAGGCAGGCAGGCTTCCTTGAGTTGTGGTGCGCTCCACCCAGTTCAAGCTTCCCGACGGCTTTCTTTACCTACTCAAGCCTCAGCAATGGTGGACGCCCCTCTCCCAGCATTGCTGCCACCTTGCAGTTTGATCTCAGACTGCTGTGCTAGCAGTGAGCAAGGCTCCATGGGCTTGGGACCCCCCGAGCCAGGCACAGGATATAATCTCCTGGTGTGCCATTTGCTAAGACCATTGGAAAAGCACAGTATTAGGGTGGAAGTGTCCCGATTTTCCAGGTACCATCTGTCATGGCTTCCCTTGGCTAGGAAAGGGAATTCCCCGACCCCTTGCACTTCCCAGGTGAGTTGACACCCTGCCCTGCTTCGGCTCACCCTCCTTGGGTGGCACCCACTGTCCAGCCAGTCCCAGTGAGATGAACCAGGTACATCAGTTGGAAATGCAGAAATCACCCGTCTTTTGTGTCAGTCATGCTGGGAGCTGCAGACCAGAGCTGTTCCTATTTGGCCATCTTGGAACAGATCGCTGTAAAGTTTTGATAGTTGATTTAGGGTTTCAAGTTATGTTAACACTTCAGTGAAGAGTTTAGGGCGGGAAATGATGTTTCAAAGTATATGATTAAAATAGGAAATTTCAAGTGTAAAAGTGATAGGACCATCAAGAGAATTAATATTAAACTTTTCAAGTGGTGTTAGTAAAAAGGTGGCTGGGTCGCGGCATGGTGGCTCATGCCTGTAATCCCAGCACTTTGGGAGGCCAAGGCAGGCAGATTACCTGATGTGAAGAGTTTGAATCCAGCCTGACCAACGTGGCAAAACCCCATCTCTACTAAAATTACAAAAAAACAAAACAAAACAAAAGTTAACCAGGCATGGTGGCACGTGCCTGTAATCCCAGCTGTTCGGGAGGCTGAGGCAAGAGAATTGCCTGAACCTAGGAGGTGGAGTGAGCCGAGATCAGTGAGCCAAGATTGAGCCACTGCACTTCAGCCTGGGCAACAGAGTGAGGCTCCGTCTCAAAAAAGGTGACTGGGTGTGGTAGCTCGTGTGTATAATCCCAGCATTTTGGGAGGCCAAGAGGAGAGGATTGCTTGAGCTCAGTGCTTGAGACCAGCCTGGGCAACATGGTGAAACCTCATCTCTACAAAAAGTACAAAAATTAGTCGGTTGTCATGGCATGTGCCTGTAGTCCCAGCTACTCAGGAGACTGAGGTGGAAGGATTGATTGAGCCCAAGAGGTTGAGGCTGCAGTGAGCTGTGATCATGCTGCTGCACTCTAGACTGGGTGACATATTAAGACCTTGTCTCAAAAAAAGAAAAAAGGAAAAAAGCATGATAAATAGTTTCATGATGTGGTATTCTAGATGTTTCAAAACTCAAACTTATACTGTTTAGTATTCTCTGTTCAGATAGGTGTCATGGAGGCTTATTTGCTGAAAAATGTTTGAGTTTTTTTTTTTTTTTTTGAGACAGAGTCTTGCTCTGTTGCCCAAGCTAGGGTGCCGTGGCTCGATCTCTGCTCACTGCAGCCTCAGCCTCCTGGGTTCAAGCAGTTCTCCTGTCTCAGCCTCCCGAGTAGCTGAGATTACAGGTGTCCACAACCATGCCTGGTTAATTTTTGTATTTTTAGTGGAGACAGAGTTTCACCATGTTGGCCAGGCTATTCTCGAACTCCTGAACTCAGGTGATCTGCCTCCCTCTGCCTCACAAAGTGCTGGGATTACGGGTGTGAGCCACTGCACCTAGCCGAGTTTTGTTTTATAAGAGCATAGCCTGTGTAATAGCTTGGAAACAGCCCATTTGTGACCTAGGATCTAATCAATGTTGATTTCCGTTTTCCTTTAATTTAGTTTTGTTGTTCGAAGGTAATTTGAAAATGGTTAGCTACTGGCTGATTTTGTCTGTTTAAGCTTTCTACATTGAGTATCAATTCAAATATGAGATTTTAGTTGTTATATTCTCCTATATATAAGAAACACTGCATTGAGCATTTGGGGTTAATTTACTTTAGCTAGTGGTGTTCTATTCCTTGATAATTAAATTTCTTGGAGATGATGGAATTGAAATATTATCTTAGAGGTAGTTTTATCACTTGGTTAAGAATTTTAGCTTAAGGCTGGGTGCCGTGACTCACACCTGTAATCCCAGCACTTTGGGAGGCCAAGGCGGCCGGATCATGAGGTCAGGAGTTCAAGACCATCTTGGCTAACACGGTGAATCCCTGTCTTTACTAAAAATACAAAAACAAAAATATTAGCTGGGCGTGGTGGTGGGTGCCTGTAGTCCCAGCTGTGTGGGAGGCTGAGGCAGGAGAATGGCATGAACCCCGGAGGCAGAGCTTGCAATGAGCTGAGACTGTACCACTGCACTCCAGCCTGGGCAACAGAGCTAGACTCTGTCTCAAAAAAAAAAAAAAAAAAGAATTTTAGCTTAATAGATGCACAGATGTCACAGCATTTCTGTTACCAGCTATGTATTTGGATTATTTGACCTCTCTAAATCTATTTGCTCATCCGTAAAATAGAGTCAATGTTAGTGTGCCTCATGTGGGTGTTGTGAGGATTGGATGGGCAATACATGTGTTTGACATAGTCCTTGGCAAATAATGTTCAACAAATGTTAGCTATTATTAAGTCAGTTAAGTAGAGAGGATTCAGAGTTTGCACCAAGGTTGTGGTCTAGGTTTGATATTGTTCAGGTTTAAAACTTTATGTAATGTGAGCTTTTTCATTGTCCCCTATGCTTTTTTTTTTTTTTTTTTTTCTTGAGACGGAGTTTCACTCTGTCGCCCAGGCTGGAGTGCAGTGGCGCAATCTCGGCTCACTGCAAGCTCCGCCTCCCGGGTTCACGCCATTCTCCTGCTTCAGCCTCTCCGAGTAGCTGGGACTACAGGCGCCCGCCACCACGCCCGGCTAATGTTTTTGTATTTTTTAGTAGAGACGAGGTTTCACCGTGGTCTCGATCTCCTGACCTCGTGATCCGCCCGCCTCAGCCTCCCAAAGTGCTGGGATTACAAGCGTGAGCCACCGCGCCCGGCCGTCCCCTATGCTTTTGACAGAACATAGGTGGGAAGAAGAGAGTTCAGAGTCTCTTTCATTCCAGTCCTGTGCTTTTTTAGCCGGACTAGTCTAGTGAGTGGTTTTTGCTTTTTTTTTTTTTTTTTTGATAGGATCTCATTCTGTCACCCAGACTGGAATACAGTAGCACAACCATTGTTCATTGCTGCTTTATTTTCTGGGCTCCAATGATCCTCCTGCCTCAGCCTCCCAAATAGGCAGGACTACAGGCATGTGCCACTACACCTAATTTTTCTTATTTTTAATAGAGATGAGGTGTTACTCTATTGCCCCATGCTGGTCTTGAACTCCTGAGCTCAAGCAATCCTCCCACCTTGCCTCCCAAAGTTCTAGGATTACAAGTGTCAACCACTGTGCCCAGCTCTTAATAGATTTTAAGAGACTCTATTATAAATGTAAAATTTTCAAATCTTCTTCCAAAAAAAATTTGCAAATTTTTTTTTGCACTGTTGTGGTGAGGGACAGTTCATGGTGCTGCCTTTCAAGCCTACTAATAGACTCCCTATTCTGGAGAAAGAATTCATTTCAGCATAAAGTTACTAAAGAGGGAATATGGGGCTGGTTTAAACAGTTTTGGAGCTCCCAAATAAGACAAGAAAAGCCCTGTACTTCTTAGGTTTCTGTGTTAGTCCATTTTCATATTGCTGTGAAGAAATGCTCAAGACTGGGTAATTTATAAAGAAAAAGATGTTTAATGGACTCACAGTTCCACATGGCTGGGGAGGCCTCACAATCATGGCAGAAGGCAAAGGAGGAGCAAAGGCATGTCTTACATGGTGGCAGGCAAGAGAGTGTGTGTAGGGGAACTGCCCTTTATAAAACTGTCCAATCTTGTGAGACTTACTCACTTTCATGAGAACAACACAGGAAAACCTGCCCCAATGATTCAGTTACCTGCCACCAGGTCCCTCCCATGACATGTGAGGATTGTGGGAGCTACAATTCAAGATGAGATTTGAGTGGGGACACAGCCAAACTCTATCAGTTTATTTTTATTCTAATGCCTGTACACCATCAATAATTTCTTGTATTACTTGATTCTAGCAGTCATGATTGTTAGCAGCCATGTTCCAGAAATTTTCAGTATCTTATCAACAGCCTAATGCCACTTCTGTGAGCAGGATATTACTTCTGTGAGCAAAACAGTTTATTTTGATACAGTATTACATGAGTGTAATAGAGATATCAACAAGTAGTGTTTATCAGTTGCTTTCTATGTGCCTGTGCATTCCCAGCTAAGCACTTTACCTGCATTATTTTATTTATATAAAAGCATGTTCCACTGTTACCCCCATTTTGCAAATGGAAAATCTCAGGCTTAATACTTTGCCCAAAGTTATACAGCTTTAAGTGGGAGAGTCTGGATTCAAACCCAAGTCTGTAAATTCATGTTCTCTTATCTGCTATGTTGAGTTGCCAGAGTTAAAGACATTTAGTGCTGTGCTTTAGTTGACTTATGTCCCCACATCTTAGCCCTTTGAAATAATGAAATACTTTGTCTTTTCCTGTCCGAGCAAATGGTAGTTGTAATTAATATCTCTGGTATTGATTTGGCACGTGAAATAAACTTGACAAGATCAAATAAGCTTATTTTCTGAGATTTATTATCATACTTTAGGGAAGAACTTTTCTATTAAAATTGTGCTGCATCTTGGCTGTAGAAGACATTAAACCAAAATCTACCTGCTTATTTGAAATTCAGTTTTCCAGTAGGCTTTGATCTGAAAGTGCCAGGATGGCAAGTAGTAGAGAGCTTTTATTTGTGTATTCTGATGAGAAAATACGTTACTTAGGTGGATTTATTATGAATAAATATCCATGATACCATAAATACTTTATTGTAAACTGAGGCAGATTACAACGTAAGTCACCATAGGTTAAATCAGTGTATAGTGTTTTTATTTTTAAATCTATATTTCTGTTCTTTGTTTGGTTTAAAATGACTATGTTCAAGCTGATTTAAACAGTCTGCTTTCTGGTCTCTTCCTGCACACAAGACCTACCACCTTTGGTTCTGAATGCCAATAGAAGTTCTTCCCCGATGTTGTATTTTTTTTTTCCTGGACCTTTTCTGATTCTGGCTAAGGTACAGCTCTCCTGGGGGTCTTCTGGCTATTCCAGAGCTCCTCAGCTTTTCCTTGCCCTTCCCTCAAGCATCTGAAAGGAACTTGATATTCACGTGATGATTGTATTGCTTCAGTTTGTTTTGAATTTGACTGATTTTGCATTTGCAGTAATTTAGACAGCTCAGGTAAAGGAAGATTTGTGCTCTCTTGGAGATGAGAATCTAGGTAGTTAAGTAAGTGCTGGGGTATGGAATTTATGTCTCAGAGAACTTTGAAGTGTTTTAAAATAATCATTTGTATTAATGGTCAGTGTACAATCAAATGAATTTTATTGTCTCCTTATTCAGAAATAGAAAAGTTGGTAAAACGAAATAAATACAATCTATTGAGAATGATGTTTAACCTGCTTAATATCTTTTATTTAGCTTTATTTAAAATAAAACTAGACAAAAGTAGACTTTGAGGTTTTCAGTTGATCAGTTTTGTACACTAACTGTGCATTTGTGTGTACTAACTGTACATACAGAAAGAGGAAGATGGACTAGTTTTAACATACTACCATTTGTATTTGAAAGCAATATTTTAGAAATAGTTTTTGAGTAGGACTTCTTAATTTTTAAAACATATTCAGTATCTTCTAATAGATTTCTTAACTAGAAATTACAGTTAGGTAGTTTCAGATTCTAGAATGTGTCTATGAATTTGGAACCAAGGTAATGGACATAGCTGTTGTGAAGGCTGTAGACATTATTCAGCCCCTTTTTAGAGCACATATTTTATATATTTATAATCTAAAACATTTTAATAGTCTGGTTTCTTGGCACACAAAATAGAAGTAAAAACTCTAAGTGAAAAAAATAGAATATTAAGTTATATTCTTCATTCTTTGCCAGAGGGACAGGGAAGTAGAAATATACTTTAGAAGTGTCTGTTTCAAAATAGTAAAAGAAAAATTATTATTAAAAGTGATATTTTGTATAGTATCCCTGGAGAGATGAGTCATACATAGGATTTCTATTCAGTATTATAAAAATAGCATTTTATATTGTAGATTTTGATGTTGGTTTTTTTTATTAATAATTTTTTCTCAGTTGTATGGTCATTAATACCAGCTTTGGTATAATATAGTACTGATGCAATAAGATGTGGAACCATTTAATTTAAATCTGACTGACATAGAAAACATTATTAATGAATCATTAAAATTTGCTCTTTTGTGACTCAGGGGAAATGGCTGATTGTAGAGTAGGGGTCTCCAACCCCTGGGCTGTGGGCTTGTACTGGCCCGTGACCTGTTAGGAACTGGGCCACACAGCAGGAAGTGAGCACCAGCTAGCGAGCATTACCACCTGAGCTCTGCCTCCTGTCAGATCAGCAGCGGCATTAGATTCTCATAGGAGCACAAACCCTATTGTGAACTGTGTGTGCAAAGGATCTAGGTTGCATGCTCCTTATGAGAATCTAATACCTGATGATCGGAGATAGTTTGATCCTGAAACCATCCCACCCCACCATACATAGAAAAATTGTCTTCCACGAAACAGGTCCCTGGTGCCCAAAAGGTTGGGGACCACTGCTTTAATGTATTCATGTTAACTCATTGCCTTGTTTTACACTGGTTATAGAAATGTAAAAACCTTAAAATAGTCAAGACAACTTTGAAAAAGAACAATAAAGTTGATGGACTAACACCACCTAATTACTAGAAAACTTCAAAATAGTATAATATTGACAAAAAGGTAGACAAATAGAAGAGTGGGAGAGAATGGCAAGCCCAGAAATAAACCCAGCCATAGACAGACTACTAATTTTGAGAAAGGTACAAAGGGAACGCAGTGCAGAAAGGACAGTTTTTTTAAGAAATGCTGCTAGAACAATTGGATAACCATATGCAAAAAAGAACTTCATACTTGATATGATATTTTAAAAAATTAACTCAAAAAATAACATAGACTTGAATGTAAAACTGAAAATAGAAAACTCCTGGAAAAAAACAGGAAACAAAAGTCTTTACATCCTTGGCTTTGGCAGATTTCTCAGAAACAACAGTAAAATCAAGATATATAAAAGAACAAGCATGAATACACTGGAGTTCGTAAAAAGGCAAAACTCCTCTTCAAAAGAAACTTTCTTCTTCCTTCCCCTCCCCTCCCTCTTCCCCTCCCCTCCCTCTTCCCCTCCCCTCCCTCTTCCCCTCCCCTCCCTCTTCCCCTCCCCTCCCTCTTCCCCTCCCCTCCCTCTTCCCCTCCCCTCCCTCTTCCCCTCCCCTCCTCCCCTGCCCCCCTTCCCCTACCCCTTGCTCCCCCTTCTGCCTCCTCCCCCTTCTCCCTCCTGCCGTCTTCCCTCTTCCTCCCTCCTCCCCCCTTCCTCCCTCCTCCCTCCTCCCCCCTCCTACCCTCCTCCCCCTTCCTCTCTTCCTCCCCTCCCCTCCCCCTCCCCTCCCCCTCCCCCTCCCCCTCCCCTCCCCCCTCCCCCTCCCCTCCCCCTCCCCTCCCCCTCCCCCTCCCCCCTCCCCTATCCCCCTCCCCCATCCCCCTCCCCCTTCCCCCTCCCCCTTCCCCCTCCTCTCCCCCTCCCTTCTCCTCCCCCCTTCTCTCCTCCCTCCCCCCTTCTCTCACCCTCCCCTCTCCTCCCCCCTCCTCTCCCTTACCCCCCTCCCTTCCCCCTCCTCTCCCTTCCCCCTCCTCTCCCTTCCCCCCTCCCTCCTCTCCCCCTCCCTCCTCCCCCTCCCTCCTCCCCCTCCCCCTCTTCGACTCCTCCCTCCCCTCCTCCCCCCTTCTCTCCCCTCCTCCTCCTCCCTCCTCTGTCCTCCCCCCTCCTCTCCCCTCCTCCTCCACTACTACCACCACTACTACTACTTCTTCTTCCTCTTCTTCCTTCTCTTTCTCCTCCTCCTCCTCTTCCTTTTCCCTTTTTTTTTTTTAAATAAAGATGGATGTCTCACCATGTTGCCCAGGCTGGTGTCAAACTCCTGGCCTCAAGTAATCTTCTTGCCTCAGGGTCTAAATAGCTGAGATTACAGGTGTGAGCCATTACGCCAGCTCCCAAAAGACACTCTTAAGAGAATGAAAAGACAAGCAACAGACAGAGAAAATCTTTGTCAAGGATATATCTGAAAGAGGACTTGTATTTCTAGAATATAGTTTTAAAAACTCTCACAACTCAGCGATAAGGGAAAAAACCATCTAATTACAACATCAGAAAAAGATTTTAATTAGTTCATGAAAGAAGATCTATATATGACAAAAAGCACATAAAAAGATGCTCAGCAACATTACTTATTAGGAAGATGCAAATTAAAACCATGTAAGATATCTCTATACAGCTATTAGAATAGCTAGAATTAAAAAGACCATAACAAGTGTTAGTGAGATGTGGAGGAGCTGGAATACTCATGTACTGCCAGTGGGGATGAAAAGTAGAACAACCAGGCCGGGCACAGTGGCTCATGCCTGTTATCCCAGCACTTTGGGAAGCCAAGGCGGGCAAATCACCTGAGGTCGGGAGTTCGAGACCAGCCTGACCAACGTGGAGAAACCCTGTCTCTACTAACAATACAAAATTAGCTGGGCATGGTGGCCTATGCCTGTAATCCCAGCTACTCGGGGGGCTGAGACAGGAGAATCGCTTGAACCTAGGAGGCAGAGGTTGCGGTGAGCCGAGATCATGCCATTGCACTCCAGCCTGGGCAAGAAGAGCAAAACTCCGTCTCAAAAAAAAAAAAAAAAAAAAGGAAATGTAAATAAAAATAGAACAACCTGTTTGTAAAACAGTTTGGCAGTTTCTTAAAAAGTTAAACATATACCTATGACATGTTCCAGCCTTCCCACTCGTAGGTATTTACCTAAGAGAAAAAGGAAATATATGTTCATGGGAAGACTTGTACATGACTATTAATAATAGCTTTATTATTAATAATGATAACTTTATTTTTAATAATAAAAAACTAGAAACAACCTAAATGTCCCAACAGTGAATGAATAAACTATGGTGTATTTACACAGTGGAATACTACTCAGCAATGAAAAGGAATGAACTTTTGATACATGCCACAAAACTGGGTGAATCTCAGAATAGTTGTGCTGAGTAAAATAAGCCAGACAAGAAAAAAAGACTATATAATATATGATCCCATTTATATAAAACTCTATAAAATAGTCAAACTATGGTAACAGAAAAGCAGTGGGTAGGGTAGGGCTACCAAGGGGCTCAAGGATACTTTGGGAATATGCTCACCATAGTGATTGGGGAATCAAGTATATAAATATGTCAAAAATTATTAAAGCGATATTTTAAATATTTGCAATTCATTGTATGTTGATTGTAATTCTATGATGCTGTTTAATAAAAGAAGAAAACGAGTAAGTTTTTTTGTAGAGAGGGATTGCGGTGCAGTTGGAAATTGAAAGGACAAAGTGAGGTTAGAATAACGATATCTAGTGTTAGCATGAGGAGTTCACATAAGTTATTACAATGTTGTTAACTTGAGGCATCAGGTAGTTGCCACTTTTTTTTGTTTGTGCTTTTAAGGTTTGAATGTCATTCTGCAGGTGAATGTAAAGATAATGAGAAAAATGACGTTTTCCCCCTTCTTTCTCTCTTCCTAACCCCCTTTTTTCTTTCTTTCTTTTTTTTTTTTTTTTCAAAGGAGTGACAGTTCATTTAGATTCTTTGTATTCTTCTTCGTCTATATTTGTCAGTTTGCTGTACATGTACTCCAAGCTGCAGGATTTCATAACTGGGGCAATTGGTAAGTTTTTTTTTTACTAGTTTTCAGCTTTAATCTAATATTGTAATATAATTTTTGGCTTCCTAATCTATTAACACAAACCAGATTAGAAAAAAGCAAAAATTTTTTTTAAAATGCAATTTAAAAATGTCATAAGGCATAAACTTTGGACAAATCTGTCTCTTTGAAGATTATGTTCCCATCTTTAAAAACAGCACATTTTATCTAGTTTAAATAAAACATGTATGTAAGGGCGCTAAGAGGAAGACTGCAAAAGAGACTGAGGTGGTCAGAGAGATAGAGGGACCAAGGAATGTGGAAGGGACAGGAAAGAACTTCAGGGATTTTAAGGAAAAGGATACCTATTATGTATAAAGCCCTATTTTAGGTATACAAACAGATATATTTTTATATACGAATATACATGGACACTTGTCTTTGAAAGGTAGAATCACTGCACACACGTATATACGTATATCTTTAAACAATCGAATCATTCTCATAGCTCATTCAGTGGGGGACCCTCAGAAATGGAGACTATCTGGACCCAGACTAGGAGGTAATAGCAGATTTAGGTCTCTCTTTACATTCTGATGCAAACATTCCTTGAGTGAAATGGTGGGTGGAAGAGTACACATCTCTAAAATTATCTGTTCCTCTCTTCTTTCTTTTATACTGACTTGCATTCAGCTGTGTTCTTACATGCCAGAAGCATATGTGATGCAACTTTGTTCCACTGTGTACATTAAACCAAAATTGAAATTAGCATTTAATTAGAATGTGTTGAGGACTTACATTTAGTATTCTGCTACTGAAGTGGAGAAGTGATTGGCAGTTAGACAACTCTTGGCAGTTCTGCAGAGCTCCTAATGGGCATAAATACATGCAGAGAATTTATATAGATATTTTAAATCAGTTCTCAGATAAAGTAGTTTTTATTATTATTTTAAATGGTGTCTACTTTAACAGCACAAGGTTTTTTTAATTTTCGTGAAATTGAGGTAATTTCTTTCGCTTTTTAGCACAGACATAGGGAAAATGCTAAAATTGAGCATAACAGCATGTATGTGACTAAAGAGCGTAAAAAGAGTCTGCTAATGAGGGTGCATACAGAATTGACCTGTTTTAATATAGACCCTCATGTAATTCAGATTTTTTAGGTTAAACTTTTTACTTTTAGGTAATTGTAGATTCACATACAATCATAATAAATAATGCAGAGATCTCAGGTCCCCTTTATCTAGTTTCTCCCAATGGTAATAATCTTGTAGAACTATAGTAAAATATAAATACCAAGATTTTGACATTGATAGTAAAGATACAGAACATTTTCATCACCAGAGGATTCCTCGTGTTGCTTTTTCATAGCCACACTCAAAACTCCCCTTTTTCCACTCCTTAACCTCTGGCAATCACTGATGTGTTCTTCATTTCTGTTGTTTTGTCATTTCAAGAAGGTTGTAGATGTGGAATCATAGTCTACAACCTTTGGCTTTTTTCCACTCAGTGTTATTTTCTGGAGATTTATCCAGGTTGTTATGTTTATCTGTAGTTTATTCCAATTGATTGATTGATTGATTGATTGAGACAGAGTCTCGCCCTATCACCCAGGCTGGAGTGCCGTGGCGTGATCTCAGCTCACTGCCTCCACCTCCTCAGTTCAAGTGATTCTCATGCCTCAGCCTCCCAAGTAGCTGGGATTACAGGTGCCTGCCACCCAGCCCAGCTAATTTTTCTATTTTTAGTAGAGACAGGGTTTCGCCATGTTGCCCAGGCAGGTCTTGAAGTCCTGGCCTCATGTGATCTGCCCGCCTTAGCCTTCCAAAATACTGGGATTACAAGTGTGAGCTACCATGTCCGGCCTCCTTTTTATTTTTGAGTAGTATTCTATGATATGGATGTATCACAGGTTATTTAACTGTTCACCAGTTGAAGGGCATCAGTATTGTGTCCAGTTTTGGACTATTACAAATAAAGCTGCCATGAAATTTGTGAATAGATTTTTGTGTGAGCATAATTTTCATTTCTCTGGGATAATGCCCAAGAGTGTAATTATTGGGTTATATGGATGTTGCATGTTTAGTTTTTTAAAGAAACAGACAAACTGTTTTCTAGAATGCTTGTACTATTTTACACTCCCACCAACAATTATGAGCAATTTAGTCTCCACTTCCTCACCAGCATTTAGTGGTTATTACTTTTTATTTTAGCCATCCTAATAGGTGTGTAGTGATATCTCATTGTGGTTTTGAACATCTTTTCATGTGCTTATTTGTCGTCTTTATGTCCTCTTGGTAAAATGTCTCTGCATGTCTTTTATCCATTTTCTTAATTTTTTATTCTGTTGAGCTTTGAAAGTGATGTATATTTTAGATGTGAATCCTTTGTTGGATATATGGTTTATAAATATCTTCTTTCATAATTCAGCAGAATTGAAAATAAACATTTAAAAAAATGTAATAATAGGCCAGGTGTGGTGGCTCACGCTATAATCCCAGCACTTTGGGAGGCCGAGTCAGGTGGATCATGAGGTCAGGAGTTCGAGACCAGTCTGACCAACATGGTGAAACCCCGTCTCTACTAAAAATACAAAAAGTAGCCAGGCGTGGTGGCACATGCCTGTAATCCCAGCTACTCAGGAGGCTGAGGTAAGAGAATCGCTTGAACCCAGGAGGCGGAGGTTACAATGAGCCGAGGTCACGCCACTATACTCCAGCCTGGGCAACAGAGCGAGACTCTGTCTCAAAAAAAAAAAAGAGTAATAATAAACTCAAAACTCATAAGCTTAAAAAATGTACAGCTTAAAAAACATACAGTCTGGAATTAAACACTTGAGCCTCTGGAGTTTGGTTTGTTTTTGAATTTAGACTATGCCATTTATAAGCTGTGTGACCTCGGGCAAGTTACTGAATGTCTCAGTTCCTCATTTGTCAAATGGGGATTTAAAACAGCATCTGTCCTATTGGGTGGGTTGTGAGAATTAAATGCGCTAATACACATAAAGAACTTGAATATTGCCTGGCTGATAAGTGTTGAATGTGTATTAGATATTATGCTATTTTTAAAAGTTTACATTAACTTTTGCCTAATTACACTTTTTATTACTTTTTAGTGGTTGGATTTCATCCCTTACTGGTCTCAACCAAAATATTCCTGTTGGAATCATGATGATAATCATAGCAGCACTTTTCACAGCATCAGCAGTCATCTCACTAGTTATGTTCAAAAAAGTAAGTGAAATTTTATGTCTAAATTTTTATAGTGAACGTGATGTAAAGTTCTCATTTTCCTATTTTGCTATAATTTGGTGTAACCTGAAGCCATTTTATCGTTATTGTACAAGTTTGCTCTCTGAGGATTACTTTTTACAATTAAAAGTTATGCATAGGTACATTTTAGAAAATTGCATCACATTTTAAACTTCAGTAAAAAAGGAATATTTTAAAATCATTTTAAATGAAGGCTTTCATGAGTTAAAGAGTCAGCCTCATTTTTAAAATTTGGATTTTTAAATATACTCTAAATTTCTTTTTTTTGATATGAAGCATATTAGCCTGATTAATAAATAGAGGTAAAATTATTATGTGGTGTGTACATTTTATTCATATATATCTCTTAGGTTTTTTGTTTTGTTTTTTAATTTTTTTATTATAAATTCAGAGGGAACATATGCAGGTTTGCTACATGGTTATGTTGCGTAATGCTGGGGTTTGGGCTTCTATTGCACCCATCACCCAAATAGTGAACATAGTACCCGATAGTTTTTCAAGCTTTGCTCTTCTCCCTCCCTCCCTTTTGGAGTCCCCAGTGTCTGTTTCCATCTTTATGTCTGTGTGAACCCTTTGTTTAGCTCCCACTTCTAAGTGAGAACATGCAGTATTTGATTTTCTGTTTGTGTGTTAATTCAGTTAGGATAATGGCCTCCAGCTGCATCTATGTTGCTACGAAGGACATAATTTCATTTTTTAGGTGGTGTAGTATTTCGTGGTGTATATATATCACATTTTCTTTATTCAGTCTACTGTTGATGGACACTTAGGTTGATTCTATGACTTTGCTATTGTGAATAGTGCTGCAATAAGCATATGAGTGCAGGTTTCTTTTTGATAAAATGATTTCTTTTCTTTTGGTTAGATACCCAGTAGGGGGATTGCTGGGTTGAATGGAAGTTCTATTTTTACTTCTTTGAGAAATCTCCATACTGTTTTCCACAGAAGTTGAACAAATTTATATTCCCATCAACGGTATATAAGCATTCAATTTTCTCTGCATCCTTGCCAACATCTGTTGTTTTTTGACTTTTTAATAATAGCCATTTTGACTGGTGTGAGATGGGAATTATTGTGGTTTTGATTTGCATTTCTCTGATTGGTGATGTTGAGTTTTCTTATGTTTGTTAGCTGCTTGTATGTCTTCATTCAAGAAGTGTCTGTTGATGTCCTTTGTCTACTTTTTAATGGGGTTGTCTTTTTTTCTTGTTGATTTGTTTAAGTCCTTTATACATTCTGGATATTAGTCCTTTGTCAGATGCATAGTTTGCACATATTTTCTCCCATCCTGTAGATTTTCTGTTTACTCTGTTTATTCTTTCCTTCCTTCCTTCCTTCCTTCCTTCCTTCCTTCCTTCCTTCCTTCCTTCCTTCCTTCCTGTCTTGTCTTTCCTCTGTCTGTCTTCCTGTCTTTCTGTCTTCCTGTCTTTCTTTTGTGAAAGAGAGTCTCACTCTGTCACCCAGGCTGGAGTGCAGTGGCTCAATCTCAGCTCATTGCAATATCCACCTCCCGGGTTCACACAATTTTCCTGTCTCAGCCTCTTGAGTAGCTAGGATTACAGGCGTGCACCAGCATGCCTGGCCAATTTTTGTATTTTTAGTAGAGATGGAGTTTGACCATGTTGGCCAGCCTGGCCTCGAACTCCAGACCTCAAATGATCAGCCCTCACAAAGTACTGGGATTACAGGCATGAGCCACTGCACCCAGCCTGTTTAGTGTTTCTTTTGCTATGCAGAAGCTCTTTAAGTCCCATTTGTCCATTTTTGTTTGTGTTCCATTTGCTGTTGAGGTCTTAGTAGTAAATTCTTTGTCTAGGCCAATGTCTAGAAGAGTATTTCCTAAATTTTCTTCTAGGATTTTTGTAGTTTGAGGTTTTACATTTAAGTCTTCAATCCATCTTGAGTTAATTTTTGTATATGGTGAGAAGTAGGGGTCAATTTTATTCTTCTGCATGTGGCTAGCCAGTTTACCCAGCACCATTTATTGAATAGGGTGTCCTTTCCCCATTGTTCATTATTGTCAGCTTTGTTAAAGATCAGTTGGTTGTAGGTGTGTGGCATTATTTCTGGGTTCTCTGCTCCATTGGTCTGTTTTTGTACTGGTTATCATGCTGTTTGCTTACCATAGTCTTTTTTCTTTTTTGAGACAGAATCTTGCTCTGACGCCCAGGCTGGAGTGCAGTGGCACAATCTCGGCTCACTGCACCCTCCGCCTCCCCAGGTTCAAGTGATTCTCATGCCTCAGACAGCCAAGTAGTTGGGACTAACAAGTGTGAGCCACCACACCTGGCTAATTTTTGTATTTTTAGTAGAGATGGGATATCACCATGTTGGCCAGGTTGGTCTCTAACTCCTGGCCTCAAGTGATCCGCCCGCCTCAGCCTCCCAAAGTGCTGGGATTACAGGTGTGAGCCACTGTGCACTATAGTTTGAAGTCAGGCAATATGATGCCTCTGGCTTTGTTCTTTTTGCTTAGGATTGTTTTAGCTATTCAGGCTCTTTTTGGTTCCATATGAATTTTAGAATTGTATTTTCTACTTTTGTGAAAAATGATGTTGGTAATTTGATAGGATTGTATTGGATATATATATTGCTTTGGGCAGTATGGTCATTGTAACAATACTGATTCTTCTAATCCATGAATGTGAATGTTTTTCCATTTCTTTGTGTCATGTATGATTTCTTTCATCAGTGATTTGCAATTCTTCTTATGGAGTTCTTTCACCTTCTTAGTTAAATGTATTCTAGATGTGTGTAGGAGTGTGTGTGTGTGTGTGTGTGTGTGTCTATTGTAAATGGGATTGGGTTCTTTATTTGGTTCTCGGCTTGAATGTTGTTGGTGTTTAGAAATGCTACTGATTTTTGTATGTTGATTTTGTATCTTAAAACTTTTTGTTGGTTTTTTGAGACAGAATCTCACTCTGTTGCCCAGGCTGGAGTGCAGTGGTGTGATCTTGGCTCACGGCAGCCTCTGCCTCCTGGGTTCAAGCAATTCTCATGTTTTAGCCTCCTGAGTAGCTGGGATTACAGGTGTGGCACCCAGCTAGTTTTTTTTGTATTTTTAGTAGAGATGATTTTGCCATGTTGGCCAGTCTGGTCTCTAACTCCTGACCTCAAGTGATCCACTTGCCTTGGCCTCCCAAAGTTCGGGATTACAGGTGTGAGCCACCACACTCAGTCTGTACGTTGAAACTTTACTCAAGTTATTTATCAGGTTTAGGAGTCATTTAGGATTTGTAACTGCCCAGTTGTTTTAGCTACACTTCTTCCTGTAGAATTCCCGTGTCTGTTTTCACAGCCTTAAAAAAAAAAAAATCTGGCTGGGCGCGGTGGCTCAAGCCTGTAATCCCAGCACTTTGGGAGGCCGAGGCGGGCGGATCGTGAGGTCAGGAGATCGAGACCATCCTGGCTAACACGGTGAAACCCCGTCTCTACTAAAAATACAAAAAATTAGCCGGACGTGTTGGCGGGCGCCTGTAGTCCCAGCTACTCGGGAGGCTGAGGCAGGAGAATGGCGTGAACCTGGGAGGCGGAGCTTGCAGTGAGCCGAGATCGCACCATTGCACTCCCGCCTGGGAGACAGAGCAAGACTCTGTCTCAAAAAAAAAAAAAAAAAATCATTACATAGAGGAAGGTAAATTAGTGTTTTTATTTGTTTATTTAAAGTTTTATTTTGTCTTGGATATATAAAATTTTGATATATTTTATATGTATTCAAATATGATATTGAGACCTTGGGAATAACACCTATGTTTTAAATGATAAAGACTTTTTGATAGGTCTCACTTTAAAGAAAGTAAGTCCTTATAATTTTTTTACTATTTTATTACTTGAGAATATGTATGAGGACTGCATAGAAATAATTTTACCTTATATTTAAAACCACTTTGTATTCTTTCAGTACTTTACTCAGACATTTGCCTTTTATCCTTCTCAAAACCCTGCAAAGGTTAGACTGTGTCCATTCTTCCATATTTTCTCTATTTGAAATTTTTAACTTCTCCTCTGCACCAAACACACATACCATTGACACTCAGCTCTCTTAATGTTACTAAATCCCTTTTCCAGTTTTCCTCCTCCTTAACCTCTGTAGCTTTCTATATCACAGATGGCTCCTCTGCTAAGACTTTGCAATGATGTTCTAATTCTCCTGCTTCTCTGGCTATTCTTTCTCCTCCATTTCTTTATCCAGTTCATAAATTAAGGTCTTAAATGTAATCGGCTCTTTGTGCTATGCAGTAGTTTTCTTTGGAAATTTCATCTTCCCTTATTATTTCAGTTTCTTCTCTACCTAGGTGACCTAGAATCTTGGAATTGGAAAAGATAATGCTTTGCATAAACCTTTAGTTGCATGTTCAATTGGTCATTTTCATCTCCAGTTGTTGATTGATATCATCTTCTCACAGTAATGCATCATAAACTCTTTGGTTTCTTAGTGATAGATGTTCCTTTTGAATGTTCTGAGTAATATTCAAGAAGCGTTTATTAAGACCACATATTGTGTAGATTCCGTTATTATGAAATGTCTAAAATGGGCAAATATATAGAGAC
The DNA here is from genome assembly GCF_028878055.3 of Symphalangus syndactylus. Taxonomy (NCBI): domain Eukaryota; kingdom Metazoa; phylum Chordata; class Mammalia; order Primates; family Hylobatidae; genus Symphalangus; species Symphalangus syndactylus. The sequence continues at coordinate 65,998,188 of NC_072433.2, forward strand.
AGAAAATATATTAACAGCTTGCCTGTGGCTTATGGGTGGGGTGGGGAGGGGAGTGGGGGTAATGAAAGTATTCTAAAATTAGGTTGTGTAGTCACAACTCTGTGAATATACTAAAAATCATTGAATTGTACACTTTAAAGGGTAAATTGCATAGTATACAGATTTCATCTTACTGAAGCTTTTTTTTTTTTCTGAAGAAACACTTATTGAATACCTACTATGAATGAGATGGCACTAAGCACTTTATGTAATTCCACTGAACATTTTTGTCAGTGCTGTGATTGCTTCTGTCAGTGCTTCCATTACTTCTTTTTTGAGACAGAATCTTGCTCTGTCGTCAGGCTGGAGTGCAGTGGTGCGATCTTGGCTCACTGCAGCCTCCGCCTCCTAGGTTCAAGCAATTCTCCTGACTCAGCCTCCCAAGTAGCTGGGACTACAGGCATGCACCACCACACTCAGCTATTTTTTTTTTCTTTTTTTTGAGATAGAGTCTTGCTCTGTCACCAGGCTGGAATGCGGTGGCACGATCTCTGCTCACTGCAACCTCCAACTCCCTGGTTCAAGCAATTCTCCTGCCTCAGCCTCCTAAGTAGCTGGGATTACAGGCATGCGCCATCATGCCCAGCTAATTTTTGTATTTTTAGTAGAGACAGGGTTTCACCATGTTGGCCAGGATGCTCTTGATCTCCTGACCTCGTGATCTGCCTACTGGGATTACAGGCATGAGTCACCACGCCCAGCCACTTCCATTACTTTTTAATTCACTTTCTTAGATACCTTTTTAGTATCTTTTCCATCTTTCTCTTCTTTTCCATTTCCAACTTCAGCTAATCCAGAAATTTTTTTTACGGGTATTCCCTCATCTTTCTTGCAGTCGATTTAATGTATAATTACTATATTAACCTTAAAAGAACCCCAAGAAATTGGCACTCTGCAGATTTTTGACATGGATCTGGGATTGGGAATGGCATTTTGGTGGCAGTGCGAAGAAGGGCTACATTCAGAAACACCAGCATCGCTGAGGTTGTAAAAACACACTACATGCCATAAAGCCATCAAATGGGTCTTAATAACCTAATGATGAAATCACTTTTATTGTGCTCAGCCATACTCTGGGCCCTATGCAGAACATTTTACCAGTATTATGCCATTTTGTCCTCTCAAAGAATCACAGATTGGGATTATAGTGGTGGTGGGAAGAAGGGCTAATGGTGACATCTCACAGCTCCATGATTCACACTTTCCATTCTAGTCAGACTATACTGCTCGGTTTCTTCAGATACATCATGTACATTCCTTTGTTCCAGTTTTTTTTTATATGATGTTTTTTAATCCATGCATTAATTCATCTTCCCTGCTAGTCGAAGACCTACCAGTATTCTTTCAAGACCCAGCTCCGATCTTGCTGTGTCTCCCAGAATGTTTTTTGTTGGCCTGTATCTTAGGGACCATGTCATTCTCTGTTTTCTTGGGGAAACTTAACTGTCTATATTGCTCACTGTGGGAACTGGGCATAAGCCAGTTTATATGCCTTATGGTGCACGTATTCTGGGTACGCAGCTGTTAAGCACCCCCAGTGTGAACAAGTCTTTTAGCATTGGAATTAGATGAGAAGAGCAAGAGTTTTGCTTTGGAACTATACAACTCAGGTTGAAATTTTGACAGCTTCACTTACAGCTGTGTGACCTGAGACAGACTTCTGTAACCACTCAGGTTTAGTGTCCTCAACTGTACTCCAAGCTGCATGAGAGTGGAGACCTGTTCTGTATGCTTTCAGGTTGTATTCCTCACATCTGGAACAGTGACATGCAGTAATTGGCATGTGATGGGCACTCAGATATTTGTTGAATAAAAGAAAGAATGGGAAGAGTAACCACTTTCATAGGGTTGTTGTGAGGATTAAATGAAACAGTGAACGTAAACTGCATAGAACAGGGCCTTCTCAATTAATAGTTTTTCCTTTCTGATCTTGACCTCTTTATCATTTTATATTCAGGGTCTGGTTACTGTCTACTTTTGTTTAGTAGATGCCTTTATCAGTCAGCATGCTATCAGAAACAGAAAGAATGAAGAGGTTAATTGCACGGAATTGGCTGGTGAGGTCAGTCTGATATCAAGAGGGCAGGCCGGAACTCTCAGGCAGAAGCTGAAACTCTGGTCCACAAGTGGGATTTCTTCTTCCTCAGAGGAACTCCACTTCTGTTCTTAAGGCCTTTCAACAGATTGGATGGGGCATACCCAGATAATCTAGAACACTCTTAAAGTCAACTGATGGTAGATGCCGATTACATCTACAAAATACCTTCACAACAGCACCTAGGTTAGTGTTTGATTGAATAAGTGGAGACTACGGCCTAGCCAAATTAACACATAACACTGACCATCACAGCACCATTCTTTGGAGAATTCCTTTATTATTTCACATGTATTATTGAGGGTGTTTTATAGAACTAGAAATATAATACATTTAGAGTATAGTAGAGGGTTTCGTAGTTTGTGGCAGTTTTCACTCATTTGTTAAACAGCTGTTATTGAGCATGTATTCTGTGCCAGGCACTGGGCTGTGCATGAGCTCAGAGAGATCACCTGTTGGTGAGGAAGAGAAACAAATTGGTGGGCCCTCCAATTCAGTGATTTAATGGCCATGATAGAGTTAAGTATAGGGAGCAGAGGGACACCTCATCAAGTTTTGGAGGTCTTTTAAGTATTGCCTCAGCTGAGATATAATGGTGGCTGCTTATCATTATCGTTATCTAAGCAAAAGAATAAGGGACAGGGAAGAGGTTAAGAGGGATAAGGAGGTACCAGAGAGTGGGGATACCACGTTCACATCTAGTTGTAGGAAATAACATGGCAAATTCAGGGAATTAAATGTAGCTCAGAATGGATGGGAGATAAAATATGGTGTGAGCTGGGGCTAGGAGAATTGTAGGGTGTTGGTATTGGAAGATGAAATTGAACACCTAAGTATAGTTTTATCTTACAGGGTCTTGTTAAGGAGTTTAAATCTTCTCCAAAAAGTGGTAGTGAGCCATAGAAGAGTTTTAAGGAAGAGAGTAATTGAATTGATTAGATTTGAATTTTAGAAGCATTATTCTGAAATACATTTGGGATTTGTGGGGCCGAGCAGTGATACTTGGAAACACTTAGGAGACAGGCTAGGAAGCTGATTAGTAATGATGGTGGCCGGAACTGAGGAAATGTGAAGAAAATGTACTCAAGAGAAAATGAGCAGGTAACGATTAATCCAACTTGGGCCTGGAAGTAGGGGACAAGGTAAGACTCAAGGATGACACCCAGGTTTTTAGATGATGGACCATTCAAGAAGAGAGTACAAGAAAAATGGTTTGGGGATCAAGATGTTTTCCACGTTGACCTTGAATTTGGGGAGTGTAAATTAACTGGTGGGGCATTAAAATATAAATATTGAGTAGGCGTTTGTATATACGAGTCACGAGCAAGGGAAGAACTTTAGGCTGGATTTCTAGACTGGAAAGGACTGACTTTTGTTGAAGTAAATGAAGCCTAGAAAGTGTATGGAGTCAGAAGAGGGCCTTAGGGAGAATACTCACAGCAATTAAGACTCTGCTGTGGGTGGAGTATGAAGGGAACTTTAACCATCACTGGCAGTGGTTGAGGAATGTGTGGCACAGAGGATCAGTAGAGCCAGGGTGTGGAGGAAGTGTTTATTCTGTAGCTGTTCTATCATGGACTACTCTGTGCACACTCTGAATACTTTGACCAGCAGTTTTTTTCCTTTCCATTTTCCAGGTGTACAGTTTTTCAGGATCCACCACACAAAGGAAAAGTTATAGAACGGTGCTCATATGCCAGGCATTGAAAAGAAATATGACTTTCTCGAATAAAATAAAAGTATTGATATGGATATCATGCAGCATACTCTGATATTTTGTTGTTGTTGTTGTTGTTTACCTCATAGTTAAAGAAGTTACCAGAACTTCTCTTTATATATATTCACAAGTTCCTAAACTACTCTGGGTCTCAGATTCTTTATCTGTGAAATAAGGAGTTTAGATGAGATGATATTCTGTATGATTTTATGAAGTACGATAGGGATACTATAAGCTAAAATATAATTTGCACCAGCTTTCATATTTTAATAGCAGGGATTTCTCTTGCTGTAATAGAAATTAAGATCCAATTTTAAAAACCTAATTTTTCTTTTTTTAATTTTCTGTTTCACACTTGATCAAAACTGGCAGTTTAATGACAAAAAATCCTTTGCAGGTATGTAGCAGTATTTATAACCACTAGGGGTCAGGCTTTTCAAGAACAGTTAATGCCCTGTAACCGTAATCTGTGCACAGGTTTGACTGTAGAATTGTTGGATTTTATTAAGCTGTCCTTCTCTTAAGGTAAATGTGCTCTGTCCTATATATTTATCCTAATTGAAGTGAATAGGATTTTGGTAATTTCGTTGACTTTCTGTTGTCTTGCATAACTGAAGTAGGTCATCACTGGTGCTGCAGTGCCCAGTATGAGATTGTGCTGTTTGTTTCCCCCACAGTGTCGTTTTATACTCCACATTTCAAATATTGAAAGTATATGTCTCCTGTACATCTAGATGGAGAAGGGTCTAGTTTAGTCCTTATCTTTCAGATTATTTCCAAATGGTGTTTTTTCAAAAGGTCCTCTTTCTATTAGAACTATTAGAAAGAATTGAGTAATGGTTTTGGGCTAAGCAGGGAGATGTTATAAATGTGTCAAATAACAGTGAATGAATGTATCACAGGAGACTATGGATCAGGGGAATCCAAAACTTTTCCCTTCTGTTAATTGGTATAAGAGCTGGAATAACTTAATATGGAGGTAGTTAATAGATGATATATCAGTTGTATTCCTTTTGGGACCTGGTTTTGAATGATTATCACTTCCATGAAATTTGTTCATAGACTGTCATCTTCACATTAAATAGTTTTTAATAGTGAATTTTTTGCATTTTGAAAGAATTTTAGAAAAAAGTTATTTTACCTCTTTAAAAAACAAGTTTTCCGAAGAGTTTCAAATCTTGTTTATTTACTACAGTATATATTCTGCAGATACTCATTTTTGTGGGAGCGCTGAATTGGGTCTGTGATACAGAACACTGCGATTAAGTCTCGCTAGTTGGTGTTTCATGGTAAATGCTTTGTGAAGATATCCTATTACATATAAAGTGATAGTTTTCTTAGGTGAAAAGTGACTCTTACAGTTATCCCTCTATATGCAGGGGATTGGTTTTAGAACCCGCACATCCATATACCAAATCTATGCATACTCAAGTCTTGGAGTCAGCCTTGCAGAACCCATGTATTCAAAAAGCCTTCTGTGTACTTGGGTTTTGCATCCCATGAATACTGTATTTTCTATCTGAGTTTGGTTGGAAAAAAATCACATAAGTGGACCTGCCCAGTTCAAGGATTATCATCTATACTTTCTTTGAAAGCATTGTTATCATTCACCTCTCCCCCTTGTCTCTTCCACTATGTAACTTTATTTATGACCTAGGATAGAAAGCTGATAATTCCACTGTACTACTTTTCTATAGTCACAAATAGGCATGCTACTTCTCTCTCAGAACCATTCAGCACTGTTGTCTTTGCTGACTAGGAATCAGTTCTGGATGGTTCACATTGTCTATTAAAATACTCATCCAGTTACTTGTCACCTTCTTCTAAGGGACACAGATAGAGTAATACTTTTGAATTCCTAGAAAAAAATGGCACTCTTGAACAGATTGTTTATATCCTGTCCTCGGTTGATACTCTTAGTATATTCACCTAAAAAAAAAAAAACTTTACCCCCAATTTTAATTTTGTTACCTTTTTCAATAAGTGCTAAGCTAGCTACTTAATAGATCCCAAATCTAGGTTACTATAACTAAATTATTATTATCTTAGGCATTTTCAAATTTGGTAGATTGGTGAGTATTTATAATGCTATACATATGGCACTTTCATCTAAGTCATCTTTATATGCATATTTTTATCAGCTTTATTGAAATATAATTAACATACAATTCACCCATTTAAAATATGCAGTTTAGACTGTGCATGGTGGTTCACACCTGTAATTCTAGCACTTTGGGAGGCTTTGGGAGGCCAAGGCAAGAAGATGACTTGAGGCGAGGAGTTCAAGATCAGCCTGGGCAACATAATGAGACTACCCTCCAACCCTTTACAAGACATTAAAAAAAAAAAAAACAGCCCAGGCATGGTGGTGTGAGTTTATTGTCCTAGCTGTTGGAGAGGCTGAGGTGGGAGGATCACTTGAACCCAGGAATTTGAGGCTGCAGTGAGCTATGATTGCATACCACTACACTCCAGCCTGGGCTACTGAGTGAGACCTTGTCTCTAAAAAATACAAAATAATTAAAAAAAACCTAAAGTATACAATTTAATGGCTTTTGGTGTATTGTATTTGTTTTAATTGTGGCAAAATATGTATAACATAAACTGACATTTTAATTATATTTAGGTGTACAATTCAGTGGCATCAATTACATTCACAGTGTTGTACAACCATCACTAATGTCTATTTCCAGAACTTTGTATTACCCCAAACAGAAACTCTAATCTTTAAGCAATAATTTTATTCCTTCCTATTCTTAGCCTCTGGCAGCCTCTAATTTGCTATGAATTGCCTATTTTAGATATTTCATGTAATTGGAGTTATACAATATTTTCCTTCTGTACTTGGCTTATTTCATTACCATAATGTTTTCAAGGTTCATCCATGTTGCAGCATGTATGGGAAATGCATTCCTTTTTAAGACTGAATAATATTCCATTGTATCTGTATACTACATTGTGTTTGTCTGTTGATGGGCACTTGAGATTTTCCCACTTTTTGTCTATTGTGAATAGTGCTGCTGTGAACATTGGTGTACAGGTATCTGTTTGAGTCTTTGCTTTCACCTCTCTTGTGTAATATATATACCCAGGTGTGGAGTTCCTATGTAGTCTTATGGTAATTCTATATTTAGCTTTTTGAGGCACCTCCAAACTGTTTTCTGGAAGGACTGTATCATTTTCCATTCCCACCAGCACTTTCTCTACATCCTTGCCAACACTTGTGATTTTCCATTTTTCTCATTCCAGCCATCCTAGCAGGTGTGAAGTGGTATGTCTACTTTAAAAACATTTAACCTCTGAGGTGACTGCAAACTAAGCATTTTGCTTTGTAACACAGGTATAGTCTCCTTAAGCCATATTGCACTTATTTGGTAGCTTTTAAAAATTATTATTAATGAGGACAATTTTGGAACATTTAATCCCCAGCAGGTAGTAATAATAATTATTCAGTGGCTTCTACTGCAGATTACTAAGCTGTGTCTTTTAGGGAGTGTAACAATGAGTAGAATTAGTTCTTGCCCTTAGGCAAGTAAAATCATGTAGGATATAATACGACATGGACAGAAACCCTGTAAAAGAAGAAGTACATACATGCTCCCCAAAATGTACAAAGGATTGGCGGTACTCTCAATAGGGAAAGCCATAGCTAGTTCAGGCACAAAGTGGCGGACAGAGCATTATTTGAGATGGGTGCATGAGATTTCAACATGGTGAAACTAGACCGGCAATTCAAGGGGTTACAGAAGGGATATCTGACCCATCTGTGGGCAGGAGGGTTCATAGAGGGTTTCCAGAAATTTCAAACTGAAAATATTAGGCTTAGAGGTCCATACTTTTTTAAAAACTCAAAACAAGAATTTAAAAAATATATTTAAAAAACTCATTTGTTTTTATTTTCCCAGCTTTTATAAAAGTTGAAATAATTTTGGCATGACAGGGATCTTAATAAAAGCACAGTTTCTTGAAATGGTATTCTATATGTTTTAATGAAGACATATGTTTGGGTTATTTAAATAAAGTGCCATTATTCTTTACTTCCCACACGATACAGTTTTTCTGTGTCATACACCACCACAGCATGTACTGTCCCTGAAGCTGCATTAAGGAGGCAGGACTCCTTTATGGAACCGCATCTACATTTCGACTGTGACACTTTGGCAGATACTTAAAAATTAATTTAACTTATGTTAGTGTAACTCATTTATATACATTCTGATTTGATCTTTAGGAAAACTCTGAGGAGCAGATACTGTAACAAATATTCTTGTTTTGTGGGAAGCAGACTTGAAGTTTTGAGTGGTGGCCAGCTAGCTAGAAAGTAGTGGAACTAGTAGATACCAAATTTAGTGCCTTTTCTGTGATTTTCCTAGAACTAAATATTATTTTAGGAGTAATGCGGTTCTCATAAGTAGAAGAGATAGTATTTAAGTTGTTTAATTTTTTTTGAATTCTCTAGGCTATTCTGCATTTATGGAATTTTCCACTAGGTAATATGCATTCAGGTCACATACACGGTGAGATTTTCTAAAGTGACAGTACAGGCCGGGCGCGGTGGCTCAAGCCTGTAATCCCAGCACTTTGGGAGGCCGAGGCGGGCGGATCACGAGGTCAGGAGATCGAGACCATCCTGGCTAACACAGTGAAACCCCATCTCTACTAAAAATACAAAAAATTAGCCGGACGTGTTGGCAGGCGCCTGTAGTCCCAGCTACTCGGGAGGCTGAGGCAGGAGAATGGCATGAACCCGGGAGGCGGAGCTTGCAGTGAGCCGAGATCGCGCCATTGCACTCCCGCCTGGGAGACAGAGCAAGACTCCGTCTCAAAAAAAAAAAAAAAAAAAAAAAAAAAAAAAAAAAAAGTGAGAACATGTGATATTTGGTTTTCTGTTTCTGCATTAATTAGGTTATGTACTTGATTTTATTCTTTCTACTCTGGGTTCTCCATAGACAGTTTATAAATGCCAAAGTTTCAGCTATCATTTACATGTTGTTTTAGACCCTTTGGGCTGCTATAACAAAAATACCATAGATTGGGTAGCTTAAACAACAAATAATAATTTCTCACAGTTCTAGAGGTTGAGAAGTCCAAGATAAGACACTGACAAATTCAGTGTCTCGGGGGGGCCAACTTCCTGGTTCATAGACAGTTTCTGTGTCCTTATGTGATAGAAGGTTGTCAGAGAGCTCTCTGGAGTCTCTTTAAAAAAAAAAAAAAAAAAAAAAAAGTTCTTTTTAGAGACGTATATTGCCCAGGTTGGAGTGGAAGGCTGGGACCATAGGTGTGTGCCACCACATTGGGCCTTGGGGGGTCTCTTTTATAAGGGCATTTATTCCATTAATGCAAGCTTCACCTTCATGGCAAAATAACCCCCGAAAAGGCCTGCCTGCTAATACCATCATATTGGTGGTTGGGATTTTAACATAAGAATTTTGGGGGGGAACACAGACATTCAGTCCATAACATATGCTGTTGGTTTCCAAGTCCATGTCTTTAGCCCATTCCTCTCCCAAGCTTTGAACCAAACCTTTACCTGCCTGCTGTGGCAGGCCTAGAGTAGGTTGTCAGTAGACTTGGAATGAATGAACAAATGTTTAGAACTTACCATCTGCCTTCCCCCCAAACCAGCCTATCCTCTCTTTTCTCTGTCTTCTTGAAACTACTTCCCCAACTGCAAGCTTGCTTTGAGAGTCTTTGACTCATTCTTCTTTTTCTTACCTCACAGTTACCAGTTCCTATCCAGGTTTGGAAAAAATACTGACTTGGATGCATTGGCCCTTCCCTAAGCCTGCTTTGATTGCATTCCAGTCAAGCTTCTAATTTAGATCCAGTCACAGTGCAGTGTAATTTTCTGTCCCCACTCTGCGAAGTTTGTGGGCATATAATTAATAAATGTTTGTTAGTTCCTTCTTCAAATTTGTGTTAAAATAAGTGGCTGATGTTATGTATTGATGGACTCATAGTTTAATTATGCAGGTTTTAAGACATATACTGATAGAAAATTTTTGAACCCTACTCCTGAAAATAAATTCCAAGATTTGAGTGATTAATCAGCATGGATAAACAATTCCCAGAAGTGTTTCTTTGTGCATTCTTTAGGACTTGACCATACACAAAAAGTTAAATTGTATACAAAGTGCATAGCGGCAATATGTTGAAGGACATAAGTAGTGCTTGGTACATTAAATGATAAAATGATCTCATTTGATTATAACAGGGCCTGTGGTGTATATATAGCTAAAATAGAAATAGATAAGGTACTGTTCTCTCTGAATAGTCTGGGGTAATAATGTATTGTTTCTTGTTATTATGTTTAAACCATTTCATGGTAATGCTGTAATAATTTCACTTGACTAATTGGGTGCAGAGGAAAATACAACTTTTTGCAGTTAGCTAAGAAGTTCCTTTATTTTTGGTTTAAATTAGCGTAATTATCTCTTCTGCTTGGAGAAGAAAAGGAAAACCTGTATTAAGAAAATGTTTAAATACAATTATTGTGTGTCAGTTTGGTGGCTAATATTCTTCATCTTAGGAATCATGACTACCATCTAGTATTTTTATGTTTGATTAATGTTGAGATTAAGAGCTGCTGGAAATGAATGTGTAGGTTGCTACTTACCTTCTCCCACTTTTTTGTGCCTCTTTAGGTACATGGACTATATCGCACAACAGGTGCTAGTTTTGAGAAGGCCCAACAAGAGTTTGCAACAGGTGTGATGTCCAACAAAACTGTCCAGACCGCAGCTGCAAATGCAGCTTCAACTGCAGCATCTAGTGCAGCTCAGAATGCTTTCAAGGGTAACCAAATTTAAGAATCTTCAAACAATACACTGTTACCTTTTGACTGTACCTTTTTCTCCAGTTACTGTATTCTACAAATATTTTTATGTTCAAAACACACAGTACAGACAGCATGGATATTTCCTGTTCACTTGTGCATGGGCTAAAACCAGGAAAACTTCCTTGTCTTATTACTTTACCTAATAGTTTCTTAATATTTCAGTGCCCCTTGCAGAGAAAATATTACATGCTAAATATTCTCCATATTTTTTGGGGGATGACATTCAGTGAATTATTTCAGTGGTGACCCACTGAAAATTAATAACGGTACTTATGATTAAAAATGCATTTAATACTAACTGCAGTAGTTCTTTCAAGAATCTTTAGAGATAAGGATTGCACATTGGAAAAGTAAACTATGTTTCATTCCTTTTTCCCTATTTATATTGAAAGAAATAGGCCAGCAGAGACTTAGGGATTTAAAATTGGCTTGCTTTTTAGCTGTTTCAGTCACCAGTGAAGAGCCTATGTGCATTTTGTAGTAGATAATGTAAAATTTGTCATCTTTTTCTTTTCTTTTTTTTAGAGTAGCTGATATTTTGATAACAATCTCTAATTTGCATGGGCACCACGTTTCTTATATTAAAAGAATTAGTGTTTTGGCTTCTGTACTGCTTATGGTTGTAGGATTCAGGGGTTAATGGAATCACAGAAATGATTTTCTGCAAGAATTTCTTTTAAATAAAAAGTTTGGGGGTGCAATATAAGAAGTTTATATAATATGCAGTACATTATCCAAAAGAGAAGGTAGTTAATGCAGTAGAAAGTAGTGGTAATAATTCCTTCTTAAAAAAAATTTCAGTAGTCATATAGTAACATTTTGCTATATGAAAACTGGTATATTCCGTGGTTACAACTAAGATTGTGTCTGGCAGCTCTCTTTTGGGGATGTGTGTGTGTGATTTTTAACAGAGGTATTAAAGGCTAGCCTAACTGTTGTCTAAAAAGAATGTACAGTATTTAAGGGATTTTCCTTTTAGCTTTTCATCTCCAGTGGCATTAAACATAAAAAGACCCTGGCATTTTTTCATATACTTGAATCCCTAAATGTACCTGTCTTTCACTTTTTGAGACGGACTGAATATATCTAAAATTTCCAGCAATAAAAAAAAAAAGCATTTAACTTGCACCAAGCAAGAAAATATAAATACAGTTAACTGGATTAAGATAATCACGTTAAAATTGTAACTATGCAGCACAGAACTTCATTCTTACAGTATTCTTGGGTTCAAACTTTGAATCAATTTTAACACTGATTAAATGACTCAAAGACATCTGTAAGTCATGCTACTGTGTTTTGAAAGTCTTTAACTAATTTAAGATTGCAGAATGATAGATAGTGATTATTCAATTAGATTTTAAGTAAGGATTGTGATATTAGAGGCTGGAAATCCTTATTTTTTAAAAAATCAGATAGGCATAAATAGTTAAATCACTTTCATTCTCCCCAAACCTGGAGTTACAGAAGAAGTTTTATGCTAGAGGTGGGATGCCAAGTTCTCACTATCCATGAAGCAGTGCTGCGTGTCACTAGGTAACACAGATCCATCCAGATGGTGTTTACATTTGATTTATTTGGGATCTTATTGACATCAGGTATACTTGGAAGACATTTATTCTTCAGTGTATGAATTTAAAGCTGTTTTTGTAAATATTTCTAATCAGCGATAATTTCTACCTACATTCTCAATCAACTTAGCCAGTTTGTTTTTCAGAGCCTGTAGTCTTATCAGTGTGCTTTATTGAGTGTAGATTTTGCATACATTCAAAACATTAACCACAAAATACAGCAAGTGCACCTATATTCACCATTAACTTATATCCCAAGTCCATTTTTTTCTGTACACTACAAACAAAAGATATATTAGAGACTTTTGAAAAGTGCTGAAATACTTTGCTTCAGAATTGGAATGTTTATATCATGTAGAAATCCTCAAAGGTAGCATTATTAAATAGCAAAGAATAATTAGAACCCACATATCTTTTTTTGTGTGGTTGGGGAAAATGTTTTAAAATCCAGTTATTTAATACAAGTTTGAGAGAGAAAATTGTTTTTTAAAAATATACATGTGCATTGAAATGATGGCAATGCTTATAGTGTGATCAAGTATGAAAGGAGCTTTAAATTCTTATATTTACTTTTCTCTCAGTAAATTGTTAAATTCTCACTCAGCAAAAGATTGGCATTTGTTAGTGTTTTATATTTAATACTAAAATCACAGTCATTAAATCATAGTCGTAAAATGATCTTCACATAGTAGTCATCCGTGTCATTTTTCAGTTTGTAATATTAAATTATGGCTATTTTATTTCAAACTAAAGTTTGAACACTGGAAAATCATTGCTCAGTGATTTGTAATTTGGGACTTGGATTATTTATCTAGAGATGTTTGTATATTTTGTCAGTAACTAATATTGCGCTGCCATCATGGTGACTGTCATGGTTCTACAGAAATGCCCTCCATGTGTCCCTCTAATGTTGCATGTTTCAGTGGGTTGGAAGTTTTGTATATTTATTGTATTAACAGAGTGTCATAAAATAAAATGCTGTTTACTGGATGTTTGTTTGTATAATTTTGAACACTATAATAGCAATTCGGAGACATTGTTAAAGGTTTGATGTATATAGAAATTCCATGTTTGATTTTTTAAAAGATGTGTATAAGTCTGTCATGTGCTAAACAAAATAATATGAAAGACCTAGTTAAAAATTCTAAGCAACATAAAATGACCATTTTTCTGTTGCATTAGACCTTTACAGGTAATGGAACATGAGCTTCAGCCATAATAAATATTTTGGCCCCTTTAAGGTCAAAATGCAGATCATCTAGAAGTTAGATTCAAAATGGAAAACCTATTCATGGCTCAGATTTTTCATTGTGGATTAAAAATGGGTGTCTCTGTACTAGTATTGTATTTATTCAATTGAACTTGTATTCTGATTTCTAGCCTTGCTACCTATTGCTGTTTTATGTACTGATGAAAGTACCTATTTGTGTATATTGGATTTTTCACTTGGTTAGCTAAAGAAGATGTAAAAATATCTAAAATAATGTTCATGGTGAATCTTATTTTGAGAAATACATGTTAAAAAAGGAACAGTATTCTTTATTTTCTGGGTGTTATATTTAAAAAAGCGAGTTTGGATTTTTACACCCAATTTACTAGGAAAATATTTTATTCTGTAATTCATGTTAAGATTATGTATGGTTTGCATTTTAAGGGGATTTATGTTAGGTTAATTAGTTGTTTCTGTAAATCATTTGTAATAGCATAGTGCTTTTTACTCATTGCTGTATCTTTTTCTGAAAACACTGTTGTTAACATCTAATTCAGTATCCTTATTGGTACAAATCTGTGTTTAGCATGACTGTTTATATACAGAATTTGTTACATTTTGAGCATTTTTTCCCCTGCTTATGTATACCTTAGAGTTACCATGGCTGTCATACACCATTTCACTATATCTCCTTTCAGTTTTTCCTTAAGGAAAATATTTAGAGGAATTTGTTCATTTCATGTGATTAAGCCCTTCAGAGGTGAAATAAGATTGGTTAATTTAAAAAAAATTGAGGATGGTTAAAAAAACAGAAAACACCTTACTTTGATACATTTTAAAGTACAATAGTATACATTTATTTAGAGTAGAATAATGTGTTTAAAACATGAGTTATTTTAAATACTTTTTTATTAAGCTAAAAGGTTTTATCTCACATATTAAGTATTACAGAAAGTGAAGTATTTTGGCTAGAATTTTAGGGCATATTTTATAAAGCAGCATGCCTGTAATATTGGTGGGTATTTTTAAACTTTAGTACTTTATCACAGTACGTAGAGAGCTAGAAATAAATCTAGAAACTTTCTAAGCCAGGTATTGCCACTAACCTATCTTATATAAGCAGATATCTCTTATTTGAAGATTGTAGGAAAATAGAGAAAGACTTTTCTCCAGTTTTATCACCCCTGCTGTGGGTTTTATATTTACAATATAACTTTAGGGTTTGGGTAAGACAAACATTTAATGTATAGAATTTTGGCCAGGCGTGGTGGCTCACACCTGTAATCCCAGCACTTTGGGAGGCCAAGGTGGGTGGATCACGAGGTCAGGAGATCAAAACCATCCTGGCTAACATGGTGAAACCCCGTCTCTACTAAAAATACAAAAAAATTAGCCGGGCATGGTGGCGGGTGCCTGTAGTCCCAGCTACTTGGGAGGCTGAGGCAGGAGAATGGCGTGAACCCAGGAGGTGGAGCTTGCAGTGAGCCGAGATCTTGCCACTGCACTCCAGCCTGGGCAACAGAGCGAGACTCCATCTCAAAAAAAAAAAAAGAATTTTCATTAGTGCTGGCCGTGTTTCAAATGGCAAGGGAACATGGGAACTATCATGTGGCAATGTAGTGAGTGTTAAACTTTGTGTTTGTCCAAATCTTGATTTATTTTTCAGTTCCTATCTTTCTGGGCTTGACATGGCTGATGGTGTAGCTGAAACCCTCCTAACACTAAAAGCCATTTAATCTTTTCTGTAATAGGAGCAGAAAATAGTTAATCATCCACCTAGTAATATAAGATTACTCTGAATATTATCTTCTAAACATTAAAACAGTTCTAGTTTGTAGAATAATACCATACGAGTTTTATTTTTAAATTCTAGTTATTTTCAGTGCTTACTTAAATGTAATTCTAGAATTTCTCCACAACTTTTAATATTTTGTATGCCAGTGATTCTCATGATAAATCATGGTTGTAGTAGTTGTTACTGTTGGCAGTTTGTAGTAGTATTCAGGTATTTTGGGGATGGGGGAAAACACCAAAAATCAGTGTCTTTTATCTGGTGATCACTGTGGTATCTACAGTATTCTAGTGTCCTGCACAAAAACTGAACCCACTGGGCCTATGCATCCCTCACACTTTTTTTCTAGTATAAAAGCAATACCTATGTGTTGTAGAACAATTAAAAATTCAGAAAGTGATAAAAGAAAATAAAAAATCCTTAATTCTATCATCTTGGGGTACCTCTGCTAATATTTTATTGTCTTCCATTCTTTTTCTATGCATATGTATTTTGTAGAGTAAAGAGATATAAGCAATATGGATTTTTAAAAACCTTATTTTCCCCTCACTTAGCTTTATGTCATAATGGCCCAATAGTTTAGTTTTTTTAAATTAACTTTTTTAATTTATAAAATTAATATATATTTCAGTATAAATTATAGAAAATATAAGCAAAAGAAATAACAAATTCTCCTAATTTTATATCCATGAATAACTTCTATTAAAATCTGGTTTATATCTTTCTATTTTTCTAGGAAGACAACTTCCTAATATTAAAAATGAGATGACCCCGTACATCCTTGCACATCCTTTAGGGATGTCTACCTACTCCTCAAAAGCCCCATTTCTTTGGGTCCTTAAAGTCCACATTGGTACTGGATGTCATCTGGCCATAGTGGACTCATTCCTGGCTCATCAGTTTTTTATTCTGAATGTAGATATGTCTAGAACTCTACTGTTCCAGAATTGGAACATAAGAGGTTTTCTGCCATGAGGAAGGAATCACCAAGAAAGCTGGTCTGCAATGAAAATGAAGAGTGAAACAGACATAACAGGAGATGTAAAATGAATGACATAGAAAAGATCTTAGTGGCTTTCCTTTTCCTTTATGGAGCCCTACTGCTCACCCTTATCCCATTATCCTCATGATCTTACCGCTTTTTCTCCCTCAACTATCTTGAATTGGTTTCTTATTACTTTTAACTGGAGGATCTTAACTAACACAACAGTTTATCTTGTTTCAGTTATGATATAAATATGTATTGAAGATTTTAATATCTGAATATATTTCTGTAACATTTAGTATAGCTATATAGCTACATCATATGTATGTATCATAAAGTCTTGTTATTCCTTTAGGTTCTGATTTTAAGGGTTTTAAAGTTATAAATAATTTATCAAGGAATATATTATTGCTAAATTTGGGGACCTGGGCTTTTGTTTTTTCTTTAGGACAGATTGCTGAGTTAAAGGGTATTATGCATACTTTTTAAAGCACCTTTCATGTGCTTTGCCAAGTTGCTCTCCAGAAAAATTTTATCCATATGTAACTCCATCAGCAATGTACGGAAAGGCCTCTTTCTTCACATCCTTGGTCAGCATTGGATGTTCCTTTTCTAAAAAGTCTTGTATCCGAATAGATTTTGACAAATCAGGAGGTTTCTTTTCTGAGCATTCTGGTTTCACATGGCTTATGGGCTCACCCAATGCTACGGGTTTGTTTGTTTGTTTTTGTTTTTGCTAAATAGGAGTAACTGAGTACCCTGCATCCACTGAGAAATCTTCCGCTTCCTGAAAGCTCTAAGGTAAAGATAATTAGCTGAATGCTGTGTTATAACGGGATGGAAAAAGAAATGGCCTCAGGTAGCCAATCCACTGAGTCTCTCCAGGTAAAATTACATTGGTTTTGACAAGTTATGTTACCTTTCATAGAATGTGATTTTAAAATGATACTAGTCTGGGTGGGTAATATTTTCTTAATTTTTTTTCTAATAGTAGCTTATTGTGGGCTTAACTATATACCAGTGTTCTGTACTAAATGCTTTATATACATCACTTAATTTTCATACCAAACTCGTGATATAATTTGTGTTGTTGGCCCTGTTTTTGTAGAGTTCTAGGAAATTACCCCAAGGTCACTCAGTGAGTGGTGGTGGTAAAGGGCTGGAGAGGGATGATGAGAACAGGCAGGTCCCCTGACTCCTGCCAAGCGTGGCTGCCCCACCATGCCGCCTCATTCCAGTTGTTTTCCCTTTCATCCTTCCACATTTCCAGTCATTCATGTCCATCCTTTAGGGACAACAGATACTAGAAAAAAAGTCAACAAAAAAAAATTTTACACGTATTTTTGAAGTCTCCAGACCAAATGCTAACACCTGCCACCTAAAGGTGAGTACCTGCTGCCCATCCTTCAGCAGTGTAAATTTACTAAAGGGTCTTTGGCATTTGTGTGTTTGGAGAAACTTTAGTTGAGGACAAATCCTTATTATTAGGTTAAATATGCTTCTTGTGTGATTATAATAGTTGCTTACCCTGAATGAGATTATTTATACTAAGAAAACAATAAAGACTGTCAAAGCCTATCATTTATTTTCCCACTGTCACATACTTAATGAATTTCTTGTGTCTGTTTTCAGGATTGTGCTAAATCATGATTGATAAATTGAGACATATGGTGTCATCTTCAAAATTATGAAAAATCACTAGGTGTTTTCTCTGAAAGGGAGGAAGAAGCAGTGTTTTCATCAGTTGTGATGGTGAGGCCCTTTTGGAGTTTTATTTGGAAGTTATTCTAAGTGTTTACAATGGAGAGATATTGCCCAGGAGTTTGCACTGGCTGCCTTCCCACCTTGTGCATTCCAGGTAGAAGGAAACAACATAGCAGTTTGAGTGGGTTGCTTTGGTGTCAAACATGTATCTGAGCTTTGGCTTTTCCGCTTATTAGCTTTCTAACCTGGGATACATTACTTAACCTCAGTTATTTAAGTGACAGTTATCTGTAAAACAATAGTAATAGTTTCTATCTCATAGGGTTTTGATGAATAAATGAATTTTGTGAAGTGCTTAGCATAGTATCTGCCCATAGAAATAGCACAATAACTAAGGACACTTACCATCTCTCAGGTGTATTGATGACTCCCAGATCTCTCTCTCTCCCTAGTATAGTCCTAGCTGCACACAGGACTTCTACATTGGCAACCTAAGCTGAACCTCCGCACCTTCACTGTCCCTGCTTCTTCTGGAGTCTTCATCTTGGTGATCACATCACCTTCCACCCAGTGTCTACGCTAAATACCTGGCTGTCATCCTAGACTCTTCCCTCTCCTTCCTCTCCACTTCTGATCAGTCACCTGCCCATTCTTTTTCCCTAACATAGAATTCATCCCATTGACTGTCTTTTACCATCACTGCCTTAATTCAGGCTTTCGTCTCTTGTGAATAAAATAATAGTGATTTCCCCTAAACATATGCACTTTCTGGACTGCCTTCCTGTAGGTGTTCAATTTTTCAGGATATTTGGCTAGAAAAAGCTAAAAAGCTGCTAATAGCAATGTGTTACTTGATTGACTTTTCTTTCCCATGTGGTTTTGGTTTCACTACTTCCTCTTGTGTGCTTTTATCTGTGTCCTGTGTACCTTAGTAAAATTGGCAGTTCATGTCTGCAAGACCTATCTTGCACAACTGTTCAGGGTAAGGAGAGGAAGTTGAGAGGAAGAAGATAGTAGTAGGGGGAGCAGTGGGATGGCTCTGCCAAATGACTCAGCTGCTAGTGAGGGCCTCTGAAATAAAGTTACTGGTTCTTACTGCTTTGAAGAGTAAAGTTTGCTTTAATACCCTACCCTTCATTGTTTGAGAGTTGAAAAAGATTGTTTGAAACTACTGAAATAATATCCACATAAAATGTCCACGTTAGTAAGGACCGTTCTAAGTGGTTGTTTGGTTAAGCAAAAACTTTAAGGGGGTGTAGGTGTAATTCGAATGCAGCATGTTCCAGAAAGATCAGTGTGGAAAGTGGACCTAGTAGCAGAATTGCCAGATAACTAAGGATGGGAAGCGGGGGAAGCACATGGGAGGATTCCCCAGCTTCTGCTGAAATTCGAGCCAGGGTCCATTCTCGTGGATTAACTTTTGGGGAATATAATAACAGCTGAAAAAGCAATGGAAATTTTCTAATTTTTCTTGGGTTATTCAAATCACGATTATTTGGACAACTGTGTGTGGTTTTTTTAAACTGATGTGTGGGTAACTTTGTCAGCTTTTATTAGAAACCAAAACATAATTTCAACTGTCATAGGCCCTAGATCAGGGGAAGAAATTGCCTTTTTGTATGAAATAATAAATGCTTCATGGGATACAGAGAGTTGAAAGCATTGAGAAGGGTATTTAGTGTCATTCTTGAGTTTATAAATTAGAATTCCACCCATTCTGGATGAGGCTTTATATGGCCAGGATTACCTTCAGGAAACATGGATGTGGAATGGCACCGTATCATTGGCTTTTATTTTTAGGGATGTTGTTGGAAGAGGAGGATGTGTCTTTCAATTAACTTTTCCCCTTGTCATTGTTACATATTTATGTTTGAAAATCCCTTTTTAATACTTCAGAGCATTTTCATATTTCATAGCTTTACTTTAAAATTAATATATGTTTATAATACTTAAGATGTTTTTCCTATTTACAATTGTGTTGATGCTTCTTCAAGGAAGAAATACATACTTGACGTTAAAGATAACCCAGGGTAGGGACATATGTGTTACTAGTGAATGGGATAGTTTAAAATACCTGAATATCTTTTTTCCATTTGTCAATCTTACATGTAAGTTAATGTTTAAAATAAATGTTGACTGATAGGTATTTTCTTGATTAGATTATATACATCATATTGAAGCCAGTATACTCAGACTTGAAAGAATAAGAATGAATTTGCAAAATCTGGTTTAATTAAGATCTGGGGAGGGGAGCACACTGTGAAAATACATATGCACAAGAACCAAATCAATGCTAGACAATGTATTAGTTTACAATATAATAGGGTAACTACAAGTTTGAAGGCTCAAATTGAGTCCATCAGCTGTAAATACAATTTTATATTTGGCTCAAGTGGCTGTTGGATATCAAGTGGTGCCGAGTCCCTCCAGAGCACCTAATGACCCCCTCAGCCTTGGAAGGAGTTTCACCACAGTCTCAGAAGAAATCCCAGTTGTGCCGTTTGGCCCTTGGGAGTCATTGCAACCCCAATACAAATGCCGGCCCAGGGATTTCCAGTGGCCACAAGTTATTGCACAGAGAGGTCTGTTCTAAGCCAGACTCTTACAGCTAAGGAGGTGTGAGATTAGCCCTTAAATACTGGTCTAGCATTAGCATGGTCTATAAAAGCATGTTAAGAAATAGCTCCTCAGTGATTATGTACCAGCTACTAGTTATCCTACTAAGAGAAAAGGCAACATGGCAGCTTCACATTTCACATGAAAGACTAGCATTAACTGGGCCTGGCGTGCGGGCTTAACTTTGACACAACTCTAGTGATTATTTTAGACCCAGGAAAAAATGATTTCATACCAGTCTTTTCTTCACATAAGATTTGTGTAGCATTAAAATTATGGGTTACTGAATAAGCCATGAAGGCAAAAATGTGGAACTCTCCTTTGCCAAAACAGAAACATCCCTGTTTTGACTCCTGTCCAGTTTCCAAAACAACAAAACATACATACACCTTTGTTATTGCACATCTTTCACACAAACCTGTGTATGTATAATATACATATATATTTTTAAATATGCTACACATAAAAAAAGACTATGGCACTTTACAGAATATATGTTTAACAAAGATCATTACACCACAGATGTTTGAAAACTATACAAAAACCCTTATACAATTAATGCAACATTGTTTGAATTATTAGCACACAGGTTTAAAGAATCCACAGAATCCAAGGCAAATATATTTCTGCCTCAGAGTTCATTGAGAAGCGCAGCCCATCCCATCCCATCATGAGACTTTCTTTAAGCACCAATTCAGGCAAAATAAATAAGACTTTCCTGGTAGTAATAATGGTCCTATTTATTAGAAAAACAAGTGTGGGCCAACAATCTATTTTTAACATTTCTTTCTAGCATATTCCTCATACCCAGTGGCTTTTAAACAGCTGTGTGGAAGAGTATGGTTTAGACTAGCATGATTTTAGATGGTCCTTTCATCCTAAGCCTGGCTAATGGATTCAAGGTTTAAAAGTCCCAACATTACCTTTTTACTATTTACTAAGTCAGTGTTTAGGTAGTTTTTAGTGGTTTGGGGTTTTCTGTGTCTGCATGCCTGTGCTTTTGTCTTCTGTTGCATTCAGATTAATAACATAAACACTGTCAAGTGAGTTTATTATGGCCAAGAAATCACACTCCCTTGTGACTGATCTAGAGGTACACTGCCACCGTAGCCAAAGAGCAGGTGATGGACATGCTCGGAGGATCCTCTGAGCTTAGGTCTTAACTTGTAAGGACACTGAGATTGTAAACCTACTGTCAGAAAATGGTTTCTCTATCCAAGAAAGAAAGAAAAAAGTGAGGCCAGGCGCGGTGGCTCACGCCTGTAATCCTAGCACTTTGGGAGGCCGAGGCGGGTGGATCACGAGGTCAGGGGATCGAGACCACAGTGAAACCCTGTCTCTACTAAAAATACAAAAAAAATTAGCCAGGCACGGTGGCGGGCGCCTGAGTAGTCCCAGCTACTCAGCAGGCTGAGGCAGTAGAATGGCCTGAACCCTGGAGGCAGAGCTTGCAGTGAGCCGAGATCGCGCCACTGCACTCCAGCCTGGGCAAGAGCAAGACTCTGTCTCAAAAAAAAAAAAAAAAAAAAAAGAAAAAAAGAAAAAAGAGTCTTCTGATAAGTTTATGGAAAAATTTTGTGTTTTTCATCAAGATTTGTCTGATGAATGGGATTGCTTTTAATGAAAATTATTGCCAAGGTTTGAGAGAGACTTGGTTAGAACATTATAAATGTACACCCAGAGACAGGAGCTTTGTCCAGTGGCTCCTCCAGCCTCTTTCTGTGTGGTGGTAGAGATATGGTTAAGGTTTCCTAGGCTGCTATGAAGATACCCGTTTTTTTCTTCACTAAAATCACAGGATTTACATCTCACTCACTTTGAATTTTGGTTCAAGAATGGGAAACTCATTAAGACCTAGTTCCACATCTCCCACCCCTTTTGCCCTTAGCCCTTAATCTGTGAGAGAAGATGGTTTCTTATATAGGCCAAACACCAGAATGTAGTAAAACTTTGGTTGTCCCATTCCATCTCTGTGTAATTATCTGTTCTGCACCAAGATATGGTGCTTTAGACTCAGACAGCTTTAACATGACTCACTTGGGGCAAGGTTGCAAAATCTGAAATCAGGGTTGTATAGCTGGTAGCACAACACACAATACCTTGTCCACAGAAGGTACTTTTTCAAAACAAAGTCAAAGTGAGCAGATTAATGAACCCAAATACCTACACTTTTTCTCCTTCCAGAAATCTGGCAGTTCCATCTCACTTTCTTAAAGTGCTAAGGAGTGTTTCTGTATCATGATACAATTTTGAAGCTCCCATAATGTCAGAGTAGCTTGTTTCTGCGCTGCTGTGGTCATTCTGAGATACTATCTTCCTGAATCAGTGATATTGGTAATTTATGGAAAGTAGATTAAAAGCCCCTGAATCCTTATTCATAGTGGTATTTGATTCTTTTTGTAAACAGATGTAGGCAGTGCTGTGACCTTGATCTAGCTCCTCTTTTTGAATTAACTTTGTTCTCTGTGCTTTCCTGGAATTAAGGTCTTGGCTGCAGTTCTTCAGTTGCAGCAATTTAATGTTATCTCAGTCTGCTTTCAGGATCAACACCAGTAACTACAAAAACTTAACTCCCATAACTAGCTTCTTTTCGTTGTAGAATGCCATTCTGCTACTGTCGGGATTGGAAATAGAGCTGACTACAGCATGGTCACCAAACAGGGAGGAAAGGTCTCCCCTCAAGTGCCGAGATTCTGGCAGGTCCTCCCGGTGAACATCTGAATGAGCCACAGCTAAGCTTGGAGACCTCAGACCCTGGAAGGAGGAAACAGAGTGAGGTTTCCTTTGGCAGTCAAAGCACAATCCTAACCTTAGAAGAAAAGGGACTGGGCCAGAACTGGTGCTAGCCTGGCTGCTGGGAAGAGGAAAAAATACGTCTTCACTAGGAAGATTTCATATTTTTGTTCTCATATGATTGTATAGGTCCTTATTGTTTCTTTACTCAAATTTCTAAAATCTCTGGAGTGACAGTTCAGTTGATCCACCTTACCCTAGGATTCAGCCTAGAATAAGTTCCACAGCATGACTCCACACCATCCCTGCTGACCCCTTTGGTCAGCTAAGCAAAAGACAGTGTCTTGCTGTGCCCTTTAGCACACATCCTGTCCCCAGTAAAAGTTTTATAGTTTTCTGTTCGTTGGGGACACCTTGAAAGAACAGAGGAAAACAAAAACTCCAACCCAAAACCCCATTCTGAGGCAGAGATGCTCACAAACGAGCAGTGTTGGAGCAGAAACAGCCTGCAAATCTGGCAGACGGTCTCTTCCGTTACCAGAGAAACTGCTGCCCTAATGATTTAGATTATCCTTCATTGAACCTGGGGGAGATGGGGTCTGACAGAACTTGGCAATTCCAGGTCAGGGATTATATACTATTTTCATGTTCCATTCCTTATAACGTGCACTGCAGACCGCATGTCCAGTAACTTTGCGTAGCTGGATGTGGCCTCTCATTGGTCCTGTTTAAGCCTCGGGCCGTGGAACGTGGCTTTGGTAGGTAAAGGTTAGTTCTCCACTTGACTCAAATGATGAAACTGTGGACTGTTTCACAAGATTACTCAAGGGAGAAAATGGCATTGTCTCTTCCAAACTAAAGGAGGCATATCAGGTTTTTCCCCTCTTCAATTTCTTCCTGTACTTTGTCACTAGAGGTTGCAATTTCTGCTTGTGCGGAGAAGACAGCACAGATGAAAGTGAGGACTGTGCCCCCGATGGCGGTATAAAAGGCCCAGCCCAAGGAGCAGTCTCCAGGTTTGTAGGCAGATGCATAATGTCCACAGTAGTCTACGGCCTTCTGGCAACCCCAGCCAGCAGGGTAGAGTATCAAACCGAGGATAAGAAATAGACCTGCAGGACAAAAGAGAAAACCGATTAGAAAATCCCCATGGTGCTACAACTGTCCAGATCTGTTGTAACTGTTACTTGATTTGCTTGCTTTGGGCAAGGGCATCTATTCTGCAATAGAAAGTGTTAGGACTGTTTAATGCAAACTAATCTGACCTGATCGAGAAGTATCACATTATTAGAAATATTTTCAGCCACTTTTTTACATATTGGAATGTGAATCCACTAAAAATTTCTCTTCTAGAAAAGCAGACTGGAACTTTTCTTCTTCTTAAGACAGAGTCTCAATCTGTTGCCTAGGCAGGAGTGCAGTGGTGCAATTGTAGCTCACTGCACTTGAACTCCTGGGCTCAAGCTATCCTCCTGTCTCAGCCTCCCAAGTAGCTTGGATTACAGGCACACACCACCACACCTGGCTAAGTTTTTAAGTAGAAATGAGGTCTTGCTATGTTGTCCAGGCTGGTCTCAAACTCCTAAGCTCAAGTGTTCCACCCACCTCGGCCTCCACCATGCGTGGCCAACTTGTTACTATGTATTCCCAAAGGGCTTTTGGTGCACTGAGCATTTCTCTTTTGGTCTAAGGCAGATGTTGGTAAACTGAGGCCCTCAAGCCAAATGTAACTTTATAAGTTTTATTGGAGCACAGCTGTGGCCATTCATTTTTGGAAGCCTACGACTGCTTTGCTATGGTCTGCAAAATCTAAAATGTTTACTGACTGGCTTTTTGCAGAAAGAGTTTGCCAACTCCTGGCCTAAGGAAATTCACACAGAACCATCTGATGTCAACCTGATTAAATGCAAGAGCAAGGGCCACGAGGGAGACCAGGTCTTTACCTGATTATTAGTGCTTTAAGTAAGCCAGATATTTCTGTATTTACATACACATTTACAAACAAATTGCAAACTTTGTAAGGACTTTCTGTGTACTTTTAAGAGAGTAGACACTAATAAGCTTTACTTCCATTTTGCTGACCCTACTACTTGTCATTTTAAACACGTATTTTCCTGTTCTTCACAGCATTACTGCTCACTATATAACCAGAATGCATCACTTGAGTTATTTTTCCTGCCTAGTCCCACCAGAGCTAGGACTAGGGTGAGCCACAAAAGGAGTCACTTGCTGACCTTCAGGTATCAGCCCTGTGCCTGCAGTGGGTGCCTCACCCTGGCTGCCAGTCACATGACAGCAGCTCCTCCCAAAAAAGCCAGAGGCCTGAAATGACAAAGGCAACCTAGGCCCCCCAGATTTTACCCAGTAAAACTTTCTTGGTAACAGATCTTCTTTAGGCCAGGTACAGTGGCTCATGCCTGTAATCTCAGCACTTTGGGAGGCTGAGGCAGGTGGCTCACGAGGTCAAGAGAGTGAGACCATCCTGGCCAACATGGTGAAACCCCGTCTAACTAAAAATACAAAAATTAGCTGGGCGTGGTGGCACACCTGTAGTCCCAGCTACTGGGAAGGCTGAGGCAGGAGAATCGCTTGAACCCGGGAGGTGGAGGTTGCAGTGAGCCGAGATTCGGCCTGGCGAAAGAGTGAGACTCCCTCTCAAAAAAAAAAAAAAAAAAAAAGCAAGATACTGCAAGAGGAGAAGGAGGGCAAAAACCTTTTCTCTGAAAAATTCAACCTGTGTAATCAAGAATTTTATATCATAATCAAAGTTCCCACTTTTTAGATACCTGGGAATATCATTTCTATCCTTGTGAATTAATCTTGGCTCTGAGTTCTCTTTCTTTACCTACCTTGACTGAAATTCTCTGGGTTTACCCCACCAAAGCTTCTAAGTCATTTACAGCAACTTCCCCACAAAGAAAACATGACTGACTTTATGGCAGTATGAGGCCTGAAGGAAGATTGGGGACAGTGTTTCAGCTCACACATGACAACTTTCATAGTGGTCTTCATCCTGTGATGGTGTCCAGCTTGGCATGTGACTACCAGGGCATTTTGGGATCTCAGTATCTGCACCCCATCCCATTGTTCTTCTCAGAGGGCCTCAAGGGACTTTGTAGCAGGGGTGGAGTAGACGGAATCAATTCAGATGCTCAATGTCTGAAGAGGGGTGATTCACAAGGAAGTCTTTATAACCCCGTGGCCCTCTCTATAGATCTGAGTGGTGGGAACCCGGGAGGCAATGAGTTGCAGCAAGGAAATGTGATTGGTGCTGGGAAGAGCAAGTGAAGCTGGAGAGAGGCTGTTAGAAATGAGCAGCAGCCAGTTCCCCCAAGGCCAAGGCAGCCAGTGCAGACTCTTGGTCCTCTAGAATGTGGAAGGTCCTGAACCACAGCAATGAAAGGGTAGAAATCAAGTAGCAGAAAAGACCCCATAGTCTAGTGTGAGGACAGGAGGCTAGAACACAAACCAGAAATATGGTGGACCACAGCAGAGACTCACCAAATTAAGAGGTGATTCCGTTAATAGTTAAGAGCTCTGACTTTAAGAGTTTTAATCCAGGCTCTTTCCTCTATGAGCTGACTGACTGATGTACGATTCCTCACCTGTAAAATGGACTAATCCATCACTCATAGGTGGCTGTGAATCGTGAAGTCTGTTCTACCATCGTAACAAAACTGGAAACGGACAATGAGCCTGAACACAGGTCAAAAGCCCTCGGCAGGCCCCTCCCACGCAGAAGCAGATCAGCTCACTGTTAAGGGCATATTTTGAGAAGTATAATAATTTGTGGAGAGAGGAGACCCCCAGGCTACATTCAGTACTCTTGAAAAAATATTCTCCATCTGAACAGAGGTTTGTT
This sequence comes from Symphalangus syndactylus, assembly GCF_028878055.3. Classification (NCBI taxonomy): domain Eukaryota; kingdom Metazoa; phylum Chordata; class Mammalia; order Primates; family Hylobatidae; genus Symphalangus; species Symphalangus syndactylus. The sequence goes on from NC_072433.2 coordinate 66,025,350, forward strand.
CAGCTGAGATCTTAAATGATTTAACCAATTCTTAAATATTTCTAAGGCCTATGATAAACCCCAATTAATCTTGTCTGCATCCCACTTTGTTCCCTATGAAGCCTCCCCCCAAGGTATGATGGGGACGTTAATAGTTTTCTCCCTCCAGGTCCTAAGGTGCCACTCTGGTGTACCCTCCATGGGCCTTCTGTACAATTTCCCCCAGCCCGGCATGCAAAGGCGCTTTTGAGTGTGCGGCAGCCTCTGCCCTAAAGCTCTGAGTGTAGGCCTGAGGTGAGGCAGCATTAGCTGCTCTTCCCTTTAAAAGACCAAAGTGTTCATATTTTTTGTTCCAATTCAACATTAACTGCACATTGCTTTGTATTGTATGTGCACTTTAATATATTAGGGACAGAAGACAAAGTATGGAGTTTGCTGTCACATACCAGCTCTGCCACCTTGTGCCAGGCTCTGGCTAGTTGTAGGGCGCAAGAAATACCTTAATTTGGCTGTCTTGGGTTCTCTGGGGAAGCAGGCACGTTTTACATCACTTAATACAATCCTTATTTTTGATAGCATCAGGCTCCTTTCCACAGTGTGCTGAGCCCAGCCAGGAGCATTTAATTGCCCTGAGGCGCTCCCTTTTCTAATGGCTCAGGTGTGACTGCTGAGGGGCTTCAGGCCATCTTCAGATCTTGTGGCTGTTCCTGGCTCAGTTTGTGAATAAGGAAAGCAGGGAGACTCTTGCTGTTGTTTAAATCACATAAGGGTGCCATGCTTGTGAGCCTGTGGAAAGCTTCAGCTTGAATATTTATAAGCCCACAGGAAAGTCCATGTGAGAGAGTAATACAAAGTGGGCGAGGTATATCTGCCCCGTGGGTGTGAAGTGTGCCAACCACACGCTGCAACCTGGGCAGCCAGCCCCGACAAGCACAAGAGCGCCTTAACCCAGGGCTCCGTGGGGCAGTGGAGGAAGTCACCACTGTCCACTCTGCCCTGACTGGCGGGCCACTGCTCCCAGTGCCCATCACAGTTATCATTAACATAGCCAAGGCCATGGAATAGGGTTTGAATCCAGGCTCTGCCCTCTATGATTCCTCACCTGTAAAATGGACTAATGTCTAAGAGAAAACTGGGCCTTCAGGTAAGCAAAAATAAATTTTTTTTTAAAAATCACATTTATCATTTCTTTGGGTATGTAGATAAAGCCTCTTCTACCAAAGGAATCCCAGCAAGATCAGTGACTCGGGTGTCCCTCTGTGGTGAATGCCACATGTAGTCCTCCCCTCACGAGGTCCACAGTGGGAAGCAAAGCTACCTGTCTGAGCCCAGCCTGGCCCTGGTTCTCCACTGCTCTCAGGCCGAAGCAGCTTCAGAGCAGCCTGGGCAGGAGTTCCTGGGCCCTGACAAGCATCCCTCAGGCACAGACTTCATCCTAGCAGTCACAAGAAACTGTCAGTAGTTGATAATGTTTACCTACGAGAATTTCATTTCATACGACTCAGCCTACTATTTGATGATTATCCATCTCCGTCCTAGACTTTATGCTCCATGAGGGCAGGGATTTTTGTTTATTTAGTTTACTGCTCTAATGCCCGTGCTTAGAATGATGCTGGGCACACAGTAGGCCCTTAATAAAAACTTATTGACAGTGCAATTTGCATTGTAATAAAATATTTCTAAACCACAGTGCCCATGGAGGAAATCAGTAAAATAACTGAGAGATCAGTCAGTAAGAATGAAATGTGTCTGTCAGCAAGAAAGAAAATGGAGACCCTTGGGTGGTTGATGTATCCTGTTCTAGGCCTGTGAGCCCTGGGGTTTAAAAGCAATCTTGTGCCCTGAATTCCAAATGGGCTTGATACTAATAAGACAATTAAAATCAATAACTTCTTCAATGGGCATATGAGACAAAGGCAAGAGAATACAGTAACAGATAAGAAGTTTGCTGGAGACTTGGAATGGTTTTTCTGGTACTCAATTTGGAGTACACTCAGGGACTATCAACTTGGTCATAGGTTACGTCCAGAGGCCAAATGGAAGGTAAAGGATGCTTTGGACTGGGCTTCACATGACAGCTGAGCCAGAAAATGGTCTAATCTCCTTTTCAGCTATTAAAAAAGCAGTTCCTGAAGTGAGGCCACCCTCTCTAGTAGTCTCTGGGGCCCTGCCATCACCTTGCCTCACTGCACTGTTGTTTTGGGGGTGTGTTTGTGTGTTGTGAAGGGCAATGGAAAAAGGAAGGGACTAGGGCTGTGGGCATTTATTTTCTTCTGCCTGGCATCTCTACCTGATTCATGACTGGGTCGCAGCAAGCCCAGCTGGGAGGAAGAAGAAATGGGGGGAGAATGACACTGGCCAGCCACCAAAGACAACGCAGCCACCATGGAAAGAAGCCATATGTCACCTGGAGGGCTGGTCACCTCTGCAATGGCTCAACTTGACAGAATGGTGCCCTAGAAGGTAACAATTTCCATAACCTTAAAAGACATCTAACATCCTCATCCCCGTGTTCTAACAGCCTCATTGTACCGAGGGGGTTAGAAGACATTAGCATCTGCTGGCAGTGGAGGGGTCACATGATTCAACCTCATCTGTAGAAGATAAACAAATGAAAAGCCGATGGTCGGTCACTTGGACTGCCCAACAGGTGCCACCTCCAGCTGGAGACAGAGCCTTGACAACCTCACCGATGGTCATGGTATTGCATTAGGATAGCTGGTGCTGGCCCTCCGAATCAGCTGGGCACCAGCCATCCCAACGCAGCACCTGCCACACCCCTCTGCCATTTTCATATTTTCCTCACAGAAGTTGTATCTACCTGTGCAGGAATCTTCAGAGTTTCTTTGGGGAATCTAAATATGTGGTTTGCATTTAACACAAATAATCGGACTGGGCTCTGTGAGGGCAGAGGCTACACAGAGGACGGTTTTATCACTGTGTTCCCAATGCAAACATAGGAAACACACCAGGAAAAAGCCAAGTCACAGTCCTGACTTCCTAGCAACATTTTGCACTGACTGTGATCAGACCAGTCACAAATTTATGTCTTAGGTAAATTTTTAAAATACTGCCCTGGAATCAAATAATGGGATATCAAATACTTTTAATCAAATCCCTTAGGTGGGAAGAAAAGCATTTCCATAGTCCTGCCAGTCCCCCAGTTTGGGGAAGGCTAGATGTTGCTGCATACAGTGAGTATTTCACTGGGTCTGAAGGTGACCACGTCAATCTTTCACAGCGAGGGATGCTAGGAATGGAGGAGTCAACTCGGAACCACAGCTTTTCAGCTTGTGAAGAAGTGGGATAAGGCTCCGTGGTTATTTCACAGCCTTTCTCTGGCCACCCCACCCCCTCCACATCAGTCACGATTACTACCCTCCTTCACCACCTGCTGGCCAATGGATGGGACTCAAGGTTTCTTGTCTTTGTGGGTCACCAACCATTTGTACAGAAAAAGGTCATTTTTCCTGCCTGAAAAGTGAGCACTACAGGCTGGCTCTTGTTGCGCAGAGTAACTGTCTGAAGAAGTGAGTCTTTAGACACCACACTCCCACTTCCCCATCACGCAAGCTTCCAGACTAAATATTAAAGACTAGACCTCAGCTTGCAAAGGAAATTCTGAGAACAGAAACAAAAGAAGGTCACCTGTTACCACTACCAGCAATCTGTGGAGAAGCCACCGCTGAGAGGGCCAACACTCAGCACCTTTACTAGGTCGAAATCAAAAACAGCTTATTCTACAGCTATGAAATATCTGAACGTCTCTGGAGAGAGTTCACAGCAGACAATTGACAGCAGATGTAAAGTACCTCTGATCAACGTGGGCCTCACTTAGGAAGTTCCCGAGCATGTCCACGGAGTGCATGCCATGTGCTTGCCTTCACAGACCATTTATGGATGGCCATGGCTGGGTTATAGGAGTGGGATGCTGTAGGGTTTCAGGGGCTGGTGATAGTCAACAATCTGGTCACACTACACACATCACCATTCCTCGAACAGGGGCCTGTTATTCATAGTGACCCCCTGGACGCTCACGCATCTGGGCATGCTCGCCCTCATTCCAATGCAAGTGTTGCCTCCCCGGGAAATGTTTGTCACCACTTCTTGCCACAGGGTTATTCTTGTGTTCCCACCGCCTACGGACATCCCTCTTGAGCTCTTTCTCACTTTTAAAAATTCATTCAATAGCTGTTTAATGAGGGCATTACTCAACCCTGATGATACAACAGTATCCTAGTGGGACTCAGCCTCTTGAAGCAGAAAAGCTTTGGTATCTCCCATACCCAGCACACTTCGTGACACTTTTTAGGAACTTGGTTATAGGTTAATTAGAATCGATACGAATTCTAATGAGACATTACAACTTTGCCTTAACATTCATTGATAAACCTGCTAGGTGTGGCACACAACTAGGTCAAGAGTTCATATTCTGTCTGTCTTTGAAATAGCCGGCCATTGGCCCATTCAGGAACATAGCAGACCATCTAACTATTAAACATCAATTTCTCTTATAACATTTTTCTGAAAAAATAAAAATCCCTCTAGTGTTTTGTGTTGGTCCGCCCTGTGACTCAGAGGGCTGTGGATCTAGCTAAGTCTGAGCCCCAGCCCTTGTTGACCCAGCACAGCTCACTAAAGCATAATGCCCAAGGGCTGCCCTGCCACTAAGTTGCTTCCTGTATTCCATCTGACACAGCTTAGACAGCATTCCAGGCTTTTCAGGGAGGACAGCTTCACAAAGTACTGATGGTACTAGAATAAAGGAAAACTCTGACAGGACAGTTATTCTCATATGAATTTAAGATCATCAGCCAGTGCTCTGCCTCCAGATGGGAAGCCTCACTGGCCTTTCCTTCTTGGTGTTCTTTGCTGTTCCCCCTTTACCTTTCCAGTCTAAGCACAGGGGTGCCCAGGGCTCACTCCTTGGTCCTCCTCCCTATCTACATTCCCCTCCTGATCACAGTTGGTCCCATGGCTTTAAGTACTACCCCAAGCTGAGTTTTCATTTCCAGTTTTGAACTCCAGATGTGCATATCCAGCTGCCTACTTGGCCTCTACTGGGATGTCTAGCAAGGCACTTGAAAATTATGTCCAAACCAGGACTCTTGATTTCCATTCCCCACTCAAAACCTGTTCTTCACCTTGTCCACCTCATCTCAGCAAATGAGAGTTCAATTCTTAAGACGTGCAGGTCAGAAACCTTGCTATCATCTTTGACTCGTTTCTCAGAAATCCCACATTACTCTATCGGCAAAGCCTGTAGGCCTTCATTCTAGCTGTTCCCTTTGCCTGGAATGTTTTCTCCTGATACCCACATGGCTAACTCCTCTATCTCCTTTAAGGCTGTGGTTAAATCTCAATAAATCCTACCCTAACTATCTTCAACATTCCCTCTCACTATTCCAGCATACCCCGGCCTCTCTTACCGGGCTACACCTTCTCCCGGCTCCTCTACCCTATTGCACACTACCTTTTAAGATACTATATAGTTTACTTATTTTGTTTATTGTCTGCCCCCCGCCAGCTTGAATGTAAACTCCATGAGGACAGGGAACTTTATGCAGTTTGTTCTTTGTGTCCCAACTGCCTAGAACAAGGTCTGACATGTAACAGGTGCTTAGTAAATATTCACTGATTTGAATGGATGATGAAAAGATAATGTGATGTGATTATATTACATTTTTAAACAAAGCCATTGTAGAAAGTTCTTGACAAGTTTTTGAAATGGTTGGAGGAAAAGCTTCAGTTTGCAATTCTGGGCAACAGAATGCCAGCTACACAGTTACTACTGAAACACATGTGCAGACCAAACCACAGGACTGGTCTTTTGCATAACTGCCTGCACTGAAAACCTTCCTGGCTACAGAAAATAGCTGGTTGTTAGGAAATCACATAGAAAAAAGTAGTCAGTTGATTAAATGTAATACACTTTCAGGTATCTAGAGACCAGCCTGAGTCTAGGCTCAGATCTCCGAAATTGTTTCCAGCTTGGCCCGGCTGTGGCAAGGACAGCTGCCAAGACAGGCTGTGGCTGACCTGTGAGAGCCGGCCAGGCACTGGCCAGGAGAGGAGCAGCACGCGGGAGAAGGACAGGAAAGGACAGGTGAGAGAAGACAAAGGATACGTGGGGGAATGAGATGAGCCATGGTCACTTGTGAAAGAGGCAGGGTGGTAAATATTAGAAGCAGTGTGAGCCTGGAGAACGGAAACCACCACTGCGAAGGTACTGGCACTATGAGCAGAGGATGCAGAACTGTTCAGCCCAGGAAAACGCCCACTCCTCTTGGCAGCATTGCAGATCAACCTCTGAGGGTGGGGGTGTGTTTTTCTGTTTCCAGTAGATGTTTAGAAGTCAGGCCATCTGTCTCAATCAAGTGTACAACAACTGGTGACTGAGTAATAAGCATCATCTCTGTGTGTGGTTAATGCTCATCTGTGTGCTTCCCTCTCTTTTCTAAGTCTTTAATCTTTCCCCAAGTCATCTTCCATGCTGATAGTCGGAAGTCATTCTGGCAGCCCCTAACAGCTATTTGTAGGCCACCGACTGTTGTTAGGTGGAGATATTTTCTCTTTTACAATATCCCAAGTTAAACTGTCAGACAGTCTGAAGGCTGTGCTTTGAGGACGGCACATGTATCAGACCACATCCAGTTCCCTCGCCACTGAATTTGCCATTAAGATATTCTCTTCCCAAAGACCACAGTGTGAACCTGCAGACTTCCCATGTGCAGGGGCTCTGGAGACACTGCAGTACTGATCCTTACTCACCAAGACAAGAGACACCTTACTTCAGAAGAAAGAGACATACATGATACAATTTAGAATGAATGTCTTGGGTAAAAATAATAAAAAGTGGATAATCATCTATCTGGAAAACTATCCAGTAAAAAACAGAAGTCTTACTGTGACATAGATGGACTCATCCCATTATAAAACAGCACTGGTTCCAAGACAGGCTGGAGGCCTGAACTGCGATTCCACTGGAACCGTGTTGACAGTGTAAAGAGTGTTCCTATTCCTCAGTTTCTATGTCTCCAGTCCTATCCCCATCTACACTCAGTGCCTCTTACGCAGTCCTCTACACATATGGCAGTGTTGACCAGCTTCACATACCATTTCTGACGCCCATTTCCTTTCCAAGCATCACTTCTTTGGAAGAACCTTCTGGAAAGGTCTTCTATAGTAAAAATGATAGATTCCAAAGATGAAATGGAGATGAAACTATAAACACCCTCCCCCAAATTTATAATATACATTCACAATGGATACTTTAGTTGGAAGTTTGTAAAGATGATTAGAACCCTTTAATGATCATGAAGATAACTTACACTAACAATGGGAGCATTTCATTCTTGTTGAGCACTCTGTGCTAGGCACTGGTTAAGCACTTTAAATATAACTCATGCAGTCCTGATAGCAATCTTGTGAGGTTGATACTATTAATATCATTTGACAGATGAGGAAACTGAGGCACTGAAGGGCTAAGTAGGGTTACACAGTTAATCAACGGCAGGACAGGGACTCAAATTAGAGAACCTGGCTCCAGAGTCCACTTCCTGAGCCTTATCCTAGATTGCTGTTTTACTGCATACCAGAGACTAACTTCCAAGACAAAAACATTTGTCCAGCTGAAGAGGGGAGACTGATATGCATTCAAAAGCTTGCTTAGTTATATCTACGAGGATTAGAGAGCAGGTGATAAGGAACCGTTATCAAGTGAGAAACCACAGGAGTGTCGTGAGGGGTTATGGAGAGTGGAAGAATGCACCAAAATAAAGGGTAGCCGATTGTCAAGCAGGTTGACTTGCTAATCCTATCGCAAAACAACAGCAAGATAAAGAAATTCCATCTCCACTCTCTTCCATTTGATCTGAGTGTCACCAACCTTACCGAAGCATTAGATGCCACTTTGGAATGGCTGCCCTTGGTCCAACCAACTTCTAGAAAGAAGCCTAATGAACAGGTCAGAACAATTTAAGGCTCACTATGATGTGAACCTTGTACAGAATGTGGAACACCTGTGTGAGCAGAAAACTGCAAACAGCACCAAACCCACTGGACCAGAAGGAAAAAAAAAAAAGAGCAGTATAATCAACTGATGACTTAGTTTTTGCTCAGATCGTGTATGCTTGGGAACCATTTGAAATTACAGATCCATCCAGAAAAATAATGCCACCAACAAAATCATCCATAAAAAAACACATCCAAGAAAGCCATCTGTAGCTAATTAGACAAAATTGGGCAATAAGCATCTCAGTCCCAAATCTCTCCTCCAATAGGTCAGGCCACTGTTCAGCCATCTCACCTCCCAAGCAGCCTTTCTCAATTCATAGAGCTGATATCTTTGTCTTTCCTGACTGCCTCCTACCCCTGAATCCTTGCACCACTATCCGTGATCCAGTGGGTGTTAGTTAAACCCATGTCATTGAGGGATCTGCTTACTCCTATGTCTGCATGCAGGGGAAGCTTCTCTTAGGCATCTGGCTCTCGTGAACTCTTGCTTAGAACAACTGTAAACACCAGAGGGTTGGGGGGGAGGCAAGATCTCTTCCTTCCACCCAGGAAGAGTTCTGGTTCTGTACCCTACAAGCCCAAATGAAATTAGCAAAGGTATTCAATCCTGCTTGTCTTCCTCAGATGCCAGATGGGCTATCTTCAGTACCAAAACTTCAGTTAGCTACTCAGAGTCTGAATAAATAAAAGTTATATAACAAAGTAGGAGTTATAACATGAATCAAGAATTTCTGCCCCAAAATGATCACTTTTGGTTAATCTATACCTTTGCCCATTAAGGTTCTTCAATGAAAACTTTTTCAAAGTCCAAGCAGAATTTGGTTTCAGTGATGACCAGTTCTGAAGTGATTCTTCAGATGATGGCTCATCAGTTACTTATGCCATAACTGTCCAGGAGGGCCGGGTCTATGTCAGAATTGAGACTTAGTGGCATTTGTTAAATTCAAACACCTATAAATTTACAGCTGGGGCTAGAAGAGACTAATCAGTGGTTCCACAGATACGTGCCTGTCAACGAACACACATTTACTGAACATCGACTATGTACGTAGTGGGTTCCATTCTGAACACTAGAGGTATAACTGAAAAGACACGTCACACCCTTGTGGGGCTTCCTTATATTCTAAAACAGTGGTTCCCACACTTTCTGGACTTTACAGTCCAGAAAAATTGTTGGGAGGTCAACATGTTTTATTTTGCTAATAAGAACACTGAAGATAGCCTTTATTATCTCCTCTCATCATTTCATAAAAATATTTTAATACAAGAAGGGTGAAGAATGTAATTGGAAAATAAATGACATTTCTTTGAAGTGAATACATCGGCTTGATGAAATGTTACTACACTTACTAAACTTCCTTGATTTTGCCGTGAAATGGGAGAAGCCTTAGCACAGACTGGACCAGCACTCGTTCGAAGGAAGCAACTTCTGGCTGACGGCCCTTCTGCGGGGTAAGAGATGGGGGAGTGTAGAGGGTACCTGTGTTAAGATGCGGACCCCTTTCTAAGAAGCCTATTTATTTACTGTGCAAGTATCAAGATACAGGGTAAGAAGGCTCTGAGTCTCCTTGGAGTCTAGGTCCAAACTTGTTTAAGTTAGAAGAGATGAGGTCTCACTGTGTTGTCCAGGCTACCATGCAGTGGCTATTCACAGATGTGATCATATTGCACTACGGTCCCAAACTCAAGTGATCCTCCTGCCCGAGTAGCTGGGACCACAGGCATGAGCCTACGTGGCTTACTCCATCTCATTTTAAAGTTTCAAGAGTTCGTGGACAAGCTAAACCAGGCTTAACATCGACATTCAGTAACTCATTTAGCTCCAGGGGCCAGATCAGGAACTAGAAGTCAAAGGGTTTCCTGGCAATAAAAGGGTTTTTGTGAATGACTACAGCATCTTTGAGAGCAGATACCCACATGTTATTTTAGTACATGATCAATAATTTTAGAAGCTTTAACCAGTAAGATTTTCAGAGACAAGCAAGAGAAAAAGGGAAGGAACTGGTTATTTTCAAGTGTCAATTAAAAAAAAAAAGAAGCTTGCATTAATGCTTTTGCTGTTTCCCCAGAGAAATCTAGTAAGATATCCATTTTCTACTAAAAATACTCCCATGATATTATAGTTGGCAAGAAAAACATTCTCCAGGGTGGAGACAAGATGACAGATGAACATAAATAGAATTCTTTAGAAGACAATCAGAGCATAGTTGTCATAAAAAGATCTTACAACCAAGATCCCCAAAGGAAGTTTCTGTTATAATTACTTGAAATTAATGGCCATCAATTAAAAATTGTCTGATGCCCTTAGGATATGTGGAGAAACAATCTAGAAGAAAGATGCAGTTTCTCCATTGCTGAAGCCTCCCTCTTTCTCAGCAATAATTCCTGTTTAAAAGCAAATTACTTCCGCTAGCAGTTTTTAAAGCCTTAACTCTAGAACTGTTGAAATACATCTCAACAAACTAACCTAGCCAGATGATTCCTTCCCATCAGTTAGTGATGAAGCCTTACTTCACATTCGGGGTGAGAAGCTGTTTGTTAACTGGCTTACATGCAACTGAAAGAACTTTATGAAATACATTCTCCATAAGTTATTCATCAGACAGGCAGGATCACGAAAGACAGAGCTCCTGCTTGACTATAACCAAAATACATTGATAATTCAAAATAAGTTACCAAAATAAATAAACTGCAAAATGTAATGTGTAATAGGGTAAAAGGCACTTTTATAAAACATAGTTACTAAGCTATGGAATTTCTAGGACAAGTAAATTTCTTGCCTGCTGAGGTCTTTGGGTGCAGATAATGTTAAATAATTCCTACTACAACAAACCAGGTGCTGTCTTTTCAACACTACATCCCTGAATGTGGCCTCTGTCACTCGGAACACACAGCCACTCTGCATTTTGAGTTGAAATTACTTAAGAGTTGTGGACACGTATTTGTACTGATTCTTAAAGCATTTTAATATTGGCTTCATTTTCTCCGTGTGTGTAGTTTTATATTTAATATGTACTGGTGGCTGTCTTTAAAAGAAAAAAGTTGCTGGCCATTTAATAAAGCTACTGGGAAGACCATCTACAATAAATGAGCTCATAAATGTGGCTGACCGTGCTGTAGGACAGTTCTTCATAGCAGATGCAGATTAGTTTTGAAGTGGCTTTATAGCTTAAAAGAATACCACCTTTGCATTAAGCCCCTACAACAGAGTGCCAGAACTGCCCATGTAAATATTCGGAGCCATGCTTAAATTATTATTTGTTAATGTAATTTGAACATAGATCATCCATGGCTCTGTGATAATTTATGTCGACAAGTAGTTGCCATGGCAAACCACTTTTGCATTTTATTTGCATATCAATTGCTATATCAGAATTTTAAGAGAGTTTGCAATTTTCTTCCAGACTTTCCAACTCATTCTTTAAAAACAAGTCCCTGTCCTGGCCGGGCGCGGTGGCTCATGCCTGTAATCCCAGCACTTTGGGAGGCCGAGGCAGGTGGATCACCTGAGGTCAGGAGTTCGAGACCAGCCTGGCCAACATGGTGAAACTCCCTCTCTACTAAAAATACCAAAAATCAGCCAGGCATGGTGGCAGGTGCGTGTAATCCCAGCTACTCAGGAGGCTGAGACAGGAGAATCGCTTGAAGCCAGGAGGCAGAGGTTGCAGTGAGCCAAAATCGAGCCATTGCACTCCAGCCTGGGCAATAAGAGCGAAACTCCGTCTCAAAAACAAACAAACAAACACAGGTCCCCGTCTCTAGATTTACTAAATTAATACCTGCTTGGTCCACTTGCTTTTCAGCAGTCATTTTTTTATTTAATGATATGGTTGAATTCTTCATTCCCTTTATATGTTATTTATTTTATATTTCTTTTGCTTCTCTATGGTACAGTTTGTGAAATGATGACTCTAATACAGCCTGGGAGCAGAACTCAGGAAGTTGTAGATCTGCGTCTACAGGTCTCTGCACATAGTAGGCATCCAATACAAGTGCCTAGGACTGAAACTGAATTCTGACCTACCTTCTCACAACATGTCTGCATTTTTTTTACTTTTTACCAAGGGACTACTAAAGGCTGATGAATTAGGAAATGTGTCCTCTCAGTGGTATTTTAAAACTGATTCAGACACGGAACTGTTGGACCTGACTTCTGGTGGAGCATCATCTGTCTGGAGAGCCAGAAACCAAGAGCCTCCCTTTGGCAGCCAGAAGTCTTCAGGGCCTTGTGCGCACCAGGAAGAAAAGGAAGGGCTGTTCCCTCTACTCTCCCCATGCCTCTTTGAGAGTGTTCTGAAGGTGGGCAACCAAGGTCACACCACCCCAGAGAAAGCCCAGTGACTTTTTCAGGAGTGAAATTCTGAGGCAGGGCTCCGTGTGCGCCAGGCATCTCCGTCCCTCTCCCTATGCTTCCAAGCCCCTGTTCTGATTTCTCTCCTCTCAGTGGCTGACCTTGTCTTTTGGGCCTGGGAGTGAATGAGTAGGGCATGAGATCAGTCATGGGGTTGGGCTATGGTCTTAACCTTGATGCTTAAGGTGATTTTTTACCCTGTGTAAAAAGCAGTAAGAATACCAAGTCCTGGAGAGCGATCAGCTGCATTTCATATGCCCACCCATACTTCTACACATCAGATCTATGACAAAAGCAATTCTATAAGCGGCAAAGGCAAAACCCCCACGTGTCTGTCTCTGCTTTTCCTTTTATTGCTTTTTTTCATGTTGTCCTCTTTCACCCTCAATCATTGCTCACTTCCAAGAAGGCTGAGCCTGCATACACCAGGCCCTTCACCGCCACTGCCAGCGCCATTCCCACGACCACACCCTTCACCCCAGCCCTGCAGAGGCAGGGTTCAGCCCCAGGGCAATCTATCTGGTCAGACTGGTGGGGCAGCTTGCTAAGGCTGTCCTGCTGGACTGAGACCCATGCAGACAGAGGGCTTGAGGGAGTCGAGTGTGAGAGCCAGCCCAGCATAAAGGGAAGCTGGAAGATAGCAGGCAGCTGGCCGGTGGCTCATGCTTATGGCGGTCCCTGTGGAATAGGCCCAGCCAGCACAAGTGAGCCAAATCCTGAGCTCAGTTTAATGGCTTCGGTCCCAAACCTGAGTCACTGGGGATTCCATGGACTTCTAAGAGAGCCCTACACGCATTTCCAAAAACAAACTGCTTGATGTTGTCATGGAAAACCTGGATCTTTGCATTCTATGGTTTCACGATGGATTACATCCAGGTCACAACCTAAGGAAGACAGCTGGCAAAAAGCCAACCCTGCTGGCTGATCACCCGGCTTTTGTAATGAATCCCAGAGGGATGCAAACCGATGTGTGTTGCTGCCTCTGCCAAGTCCTTGGACAAGTTCTCACCTCATGAAGACCAATCAACCTGTGATTTACTCCACCAGGAGAATCTCCGAAGCCACCTGCAATCAACATTCAACGGCTAGAAGCTGCCTCCAGAAAGCGAAGGAACGGAAAATGTGTGTGTCAGGGGAAGGGGAGTGGGAGGAAGGAGGCCTTTGTTTTCCTGTCAATTTGACTGCTCTCTCCTGCCTTTTAAAAAAATGATCTGAGGACACCCCTGGTTACACCAAAGCCACAGGACTGCTGTGCACCCTGAGCTCCAACACAGGCAGGCTCTTAAGGACAGGGAAGGCCCCTACACACTCTATTTGTGTTTGATTTGAACAGAATAAGGTCAATTCTAAAAGCTGTAAGATATCCCTGTTCCTCAGAATGCAACAAATCCGGGAAACAAATAATATACTAAAACTTGCCAAGAAAGCAGAAATACTTTGATAATGATTCTATAGCTACCATTTATTATTTACTATGTGTTAAGCGGTATGCTTAAGCCTTTCCCATATATTATCTAACTTAATCCTCAAAACAGTCCTGAGGTATAAACTATTGTTATACCCATTTTACAAGTGAGAAAACTATGGTTCAGAAAAGTGAGGCAAATTGGTCCATGTTTCACAGGCACATTCAGGTGAGGCTTAATCCCTCATTACTGAGTGACTGCTGAACATCAAGGCAAGTATTTAGAAAGTATCAGCTGGGTGTCCACCATTAGGCCAGGCCCTGAAGGCAGATCCTGCTCTCTGGATTCACATAACAGGCAATAATTATATTTCATTACTGCTTAAGTTAGCCCAGAGTTTGGGATTTCCACTGAAGTAGCAGATTCTTTCACACCCAGTTTCTAAACTCAGAATATCAAGATTTTGATTATTTATGTTGTGTTTTTTTATGGACAGTGAAGGCTACACAAGCCTGTGGCCTATTTATATCTTAAAATTAGGTGTAGCAAAAGAATACGATCATTTTTCATCCAGTCACATTTTTGCCAAAATGTAAGTTGTAAGAACAAACACAGCCTGAGTGTATTTCTAAAGAATCCTTTTGTTGCTGTGGCAACAACCTGCTTTTTTTTTTTTCTCACCATTTGTTTCAGTGTTGAAGAGATCCAGGGCTGAGGGCGTGGGGGCATAGGGAGAGAAAAGGCCGATGCTCACAGCTGCAGCAAGTCCTTGCTGAGGCTGGGGCTGACCAGAGGCTATCACAGATTGGCCAATGGGAGAAGGCAAGCCAGCCCTTTCAGATGCCAGTGTGGCAACATCCTCAGCCACAGATTCAAGAACCGCAGCTGCCCTTTACATTGGCTTGAAGTGTATGATAAGACCTCCGATAGGGGAGAAAGTGCCCACTGAATCATGAGGAGGGTAGCTCAGTCCCTCTTTGTCATGATTTCTTCTCTAGGGGTGATGCTAGGCTGGAAGGAGAAAAGAAACCAGTTCTTTCCCGTATTTCGGCACTTAGTCTTAGATCAGTGGCTCCTAGACAGCAGTCAAACTATGCAGGAATCTCTGCCTCCCGCCAATTGAAAATTCTGAGTAATTTCAGAATTTTTGAGATGCTGCGTAAGTAACAGGGGTACGGAGGAAGTTAAAGCTTCCAGACTGGAAAGAGGCAGAAGATCAGCACCAGCCCTCAGGGGTGCTCCCACTTCTTTCTCCTCAGCCTTCCTCCCAGAGACCTTGTGCAGAGAGAAAAGTCAGAAAAAAACTTACTGGAGGCCAGGATCAGTGGCTCACACCTGTAATCCCAGCACTCTGGGAGGCAGAGGCAGATGGATCACTTGAGGTCAGGAGTTTGAGACCAGCCTGGCCAACATGATGAAATCCTGTCAATACTAAAAATACAAAAATTAGCCGGGCATGGTGGCGGGTGCCTGTCATCCCAGGTACTTGGGAGGCTGAGGCAGAAGAATCGCTTGAAACTGGGAGGCGGAGGTTGCAGTGAGCCAAGATCATACCATTGCATTCCAACCTGGGCAACAGAATGAGAATCTGTCTTTAAAAAAAAAAAAAAAAAAAAAAAAACTCACTGGAGTGTTCCAGTAATACCTGAGAGGCATACTAATCTTTGTGCAATAATGAACACCTTGCCATTAATGTGATGCACACCAGAGTACCAAAATATGTTGGACTAATCCACACGCAGACATGGAATTCACTCAGCTAACACCTTATTATAAACTGCATGTAAACAGTCTTGAAGGATACCTATGCTTTGCTTCTGAATGACTGCCAAAGATAGGTTTAGTGTTATGGCCCAAGATGTCCCACCCCTTCCAGTAAATGGCCACTGGTTTGTTCGAAGGTAGTTAGATCACCATCAAGTTCCTCAGGATAAGAAGCACTCCTACATGACAAACCAGGAGTCTCATCTACATACCAGCAAATCAATAAAGCCCATAATAAAGGCATGAAATCATCGAGGATGTGCAAATACAACAGAGTGAGGGAAAACTAAACAGAAATCCTTCTCTCCGGTCAACCAGGCTCTTCAACAGGATTAATAATTTGTGTGTGCTGGCTTCCCTTCAGCTACATGTTTGACTCTTCAAAAGCCTTCAGTAACACTTCTCTGCAAAAGTTTTAAGATATACACATGCACACACACACACACACACACACACACCCCTGAGGCACCGTGTATCCAAGGAGAATAAAGCAGGGACATTTCTCTGACAAGAAAATGATGAATCAATCTTGAAACCCACGTTTAATATTTCTGGGTGGTGAGATGCCAAGCTGAAGGGGAGAGTCGTCTTCAGAAGTGAGTCAAAAGGGGACAAGGAGCTTCACAGAATCAAACTCTAAGCCTAAAAAATCTAAAGGAAGGTCATATTTTCCAATCTCCCTATTTTTCAGAAGGAGAACGCTGAGACCCGGGGTGGTACATTTATCTCAAGTGAAACTACTAATGAGAAGCAATGCTGAAATACAGAATCCTGGTCTCCCAAATTCCATGAGTGCCTGGGCCACTTGTGGTATGGCTGATCCTGGCAGATGAAGAGATGAGGGACCTGAGACTTGTCCCTTTGGGCCAGAAAGTTTAAAGGGCCTGGTGTCTGGATGGTGTATTCCCCCATGAAAGCAAGTCAGAACTAAGGAGCAGGCCCTCTGTCATTTCTCTTGGCCCATTACTCCCCATCCCCCACCTCCACCCTACACAGGGGCCTCCTAAGATTTGAGGAACAGTAAACTTTATCTTATCGGCTGTTTGGGAAAAAACTGTCATTTGATCTGTTTACTTGGAAGCCAGCCCTGCTGAGCTCAAGAGTTTGCTATGAGGCCAGCTAGAGTGAATTCATTTGGGGGCTGCTGCTTTACAGCCCTGGACATATGGCTCAGTGCATAGCTTTATTTTGAAGAATCCTGTGCACACAGCTCTAGAATTTGCTGAGGGATGAATCACCTGTGCCCTTCATTTAGGGTTGTAGGTGGGTAACTTTGTCCTGTTAGAGTCTAGATTACTGTCTTGGTTAAAAAGTAAGCACCTGTTTTCTGAATATCAAAGCAAGAGTCTACTCCTCTACTTCTTTGGGGATGTCTTCAAACTCAGCCGTGTGTTCGTGTGTGTGAATTTCTGTCACCCAGAACAAGAACCTTGAATCAAACCTAGACAGATTCTTACCCCATTGGTCAGGACCCACCTTTCAAACCCATGTGGGGAAGCCTACGAAAGTTCTGGTAGCAGTGGATGCTTTCCTGCAGCTCATAGCCTTCTTCCTGGGACCACTGTAAAGAGCTCGTGTTTTTCTTTCCACCCATTTCTAATAAGCTCGTTAGTGAGAAATTCCCAGAAAATGGAAGAGTTAGCTTGCATTGTCTGATCTGAATGCACAGAACATTCTGTCAGGCTCTAGGAGACAGACAATTTAAACTAGAACAGCACTAAACACAGAGCAGCTGATACTAATTCCTTCCCAGCCCGTGTCTTCCCCACCCAAACTGAAATCATCTGGGGGCTGGAGCTGAGAGTGGATGGGGGAAGCAGGCTTACTTCTTAATGAGCACCCCCCGCTTACATTCCTCTTAGCATAAAGTGCTTGCTGCAGGTGGGACTCACACGCACCATAATTCCTCAGGGAGTTGCACTGACGTGGAGAGCATGCTTTTAATTTAATGGGAAAAACAAAAAGTAGGAGTAGTTACTCAAACTAAAACCAACAACTTAGACCCCGAGGAAATAAGCAATGAGGAGGACCATGTAAGACCACAGAACAAGCCTGTCTTCCTGTGGGGTAAGACGGGAAAGAGACCCATGCGAGCAGCACACAAACGTCGCCTAGAACGGAAGGGGCAAAGGAAACCTGAATAGACAGAAAATGGTCTTCTCCAAAACTGGCAGGAAGCCAATGCCCAGTGCCAGAGTGCGCTGCACTGGCAGCTCTCCATCCCTCCATCCCACCGTGCCCGGGGTCCTGCCTTCTTACCTGCAATTCCTTGCAACAGCCCACAGACGTTGAAGATGCTTTTCTTCATGATGCTCTGTACACACATGGTGAAGACGGACACCAAGGCCACCATGCAGAGGATAAAGATTCCCACAGCCAGGAAAATAGCTGTGGCCTGCCAGAAGCCGCTGGCGATCTCGCCGAAGCTCTCGGCGTAGGGCCCACACAGCGTGTCCCGCTGGAAGTGCTGCACCCCTGGGTTCCGGATGCAGCGGGCGTAGATGCCCAGGGTGGGGTGGTAGGGCTCTGGGGAGCCCCCGCCCGGGCTCGCCGGCTCCACGCCGCCGCGGCTCCTCGCTTTCCCGATCAGCCAGTCTGCGCTCATGAAGGCAATGAGCTCGGCAAAAGCCACCACAATACTCAGCAAGGTCCAGAGCATCGAGCGACAGGTGACAATGACATGACACATATTGATGTTCCAGGCGAAGAAAGAGTCAGGAGTCCACGGAGTTAATCAAAACAAGAAAGTCGGTGGGGAAGGAGGCTCGGGCGGCCCGGGAAGGAAGTCGCAGCTGCAGTCATTCACTCCCGCCGCTGGCCGCGTTAATGCTGGGGACAGCGCTCCCGGACCCAGAGCACCGCCTGCGGCCTCACCTAGGGGAGAGGGAGGGCGGTTAGCAGCGCCGCCAGGCCCCGCCCCGCCTTCCCGCCGCGCAGCGATACCGTCCAAGCCCGGCCCGTGCCCGCAGGACCCTGCCAGCAAGCCCCGGGCCTGGCCAGCATGCCAGGCGGTTGTTGCACTGACTGCGTTTGTTTCAAGTTCTTCCTGACCTCACTGCACTCAGAACTCTATGTGGCAGTTAACCTTATCTATAGGGAGCACTATGGAAGGAGGCAGCCAGTGTCAGGTCCTGCTCCCAACCAGGGGGCACTGTCCTGGTTGCTGCTGCACTCTTAGGACAGGGCTCCCGCTCCCTCATCTTTTACTGGAAAAAGTCAAACAGCACAGGGATCCAGAGAGAAGGAGGCAAGACTGGCAATCAACTCTATTGGTAATTTTTTGTTTTGTTTTTAAGTTCGCAAGACTTTTTGTCTGCTGTTTTGGTACTAGGTGAGCTAAGTTTTGAGAAACTTGCACCAAGCGCTTTTGCTTAACAGTAGAGAGTAGCAACACCCCGCTTTTATTTCCTGGAAATTAAATTACTAGCAGAGACATAAGTGTGTTTGCTTCATATGTAAATAAGAAACAATCCCATGAAAAAGAATAAACAAAACATTGCTCCCATACCTATATTTTATCCATTTTTCACAGGGTGATTTTTAGACGAAATAATTTACACTAATTAAAACTCAAAGAGGGAAAAAAAAAAACCTTAAGAGTTCATGACTTACTTGAGGAAATTATTTTTAAAAGACATTAATGACCGTTAACTAAGCATCATTACAACTGAGTGGACTTGTTGACAACAGAACCTTGTCTATGAAGAATGCATCCCTTGAATTGTCCCAATTCATCCCATGTGCCTCTGCCTAAGCTGCGATTCACCCCAGGTCGGGAACTCAACATGCCCATTGTTTCTCATTTCACAGAGGCCTCATTCTGTCTCCAAGGAGGAGTGACTTCATTACCAGAAGACATTGCTCCAGTGGCTCAAGCCTTCTTCAGAGGAGTCTGGACCCTGAAATGAGGGCCAGCAGGGCTGGTTTGCAGCACCATTTTCTGCCCCATTCCAAGGCCAGGAACAATCACACAGCTCACATTTGGGCACATGGCCCTGCTCTGAATGATTAGATCTCATTAACCGAGGTCAAATCAACTCCATGAGAACTGCAAAGAGCCCCCTGGGATGCTGGGAGTGGGGTGAGGCAGGGAGTTATCGAAGAGGAAGAGAAGCGGAGAAATAAGGAAGCCCAGTGTCAAAGCTTAAAATGCCTGTTTCTACACCCTGCACCAGCTGTCTGCCTGCTGGCTGACTTCCTAGTGAGCATGTGACTCTACCCATCCCTTGAAACATGATGTATTTTAAAATCCTCATATCATGGTAGTTGCTATACAAGATGCTATTTTGGGGACACAGCTAGTGCACTACTAGGAACATATGCACTTGTCAGGGTGTGTGTGCGTGTGTCACAGCACGGTGCCGAGCACTGGGTAAGGAAAGGGAGCCCATCAGGTATGGGTTCCAAGGCCAGCTCCAGCACTGACCATATGGATGTCTAACTTCTCAGAGCTCCCTCGTCTGAGCTGGTAAGGGTAGCCTACCTCACCAGATTGTTGCAAGGAATGAACAAGAACCTACTGAAGCAGCCAGCACAGTGCCTGGCAGAGTAAGTGCTCAACAAATATCAACTCCCTGCCCTCCGAAGCTTTTCCTGTAACATAGATGACACCGTTCAGACAACTATTGATCCAACTGAGGTGCCCAGTAGATTACAGAAACCTGGCCACTGCACACAGAAAACATTAAGCACAGGCTAGTTAGAGATGGACGGAGTCATTCATGTCTAAACTTACCTTGCGGCCTTCAAGGACAGAGTCCTGGTCTTCCTGTTTCCCCACTACCTAACTCAGCTGTCAATCCAACTGGTGGAGATAAATTAGCATTCAGCCAGAAGGTATATCCTACTCCGACTCACTCATTCTCAGCTCCCTCCTCCAGATAGTACCAAATAGAAAGCCTTTTGAGAAAAAAGTTACTAAGGGCTTTAGAGGAGATTGTTTGTAATGAAAATGATCATTCTAAAAGAGAACAAGAAAATGAGCCACAAGGACTCCCAGGAGGCCCTGAGAGGCTGCACGTGCCCACCAGGCTCACAAATACTTTGGGCCCTCAGGTGGCAAGCCCAGCCTGTTGAGAGCTATAAAGCCTTCCCATTTGATTAGAAAACCATTTTACTGTTATGCACAGACAATCTCTTTCCCATCCCTTTTCTCTGTTAAATGTAATTTTTCTTTTTCTTTTTTCTTCTTTTTTTTTTTTTTAGATGGGGTCTCACTGTGTCACCCAGGCTGGAGTGCAGTGGCGTGATCTCGGCTCACTGCAACCTCTCTGCCTCCCCTCTCTTGCCTCAGCATCCAGAACAGCTGGGATTACAAGCACACACGACCATGCCTGGCTAAATTTTTGTATTTTTAGTAGAGATGGGGTTTCACCATGTTGGCCAGGCTGGTCTCAAACTCCTGACCTCAGGTGATCCACCCACCTCAGCCTCCCAAAGTGCTAGGATTACAGGCGTGTGCAACCGCCCCGGCCTGAATGTAATTTTTCAATGAGAACATTCATATTTGTCCTCTTGCAGAACTGCAGGGCTCCTACAACCTCTCGGGTGACTTGTATCTTAATGACTACTCCAGTGTCCACTGCCCTGGCCAGCAAGCTGTACTCAGAGTGAGGAATGCAATTAGTTTGCAGCTTCTGAAGAAAAAGGCTGTAAAAGTTCAGGACAGGAGAAGATGGGACGTCTGGGCTTAGCAAAATGCCTGAGAACAATTTGAAGGCGGGATTACTTAAGGACCCACATGCTTAAGTTAAAATAATATAGTTCCCTCTCCTTTGTGCTAAAACATTTCCTCATTCACTGCATCAAATTCTCACACCCACACAAGACTGGCTGGGATGAGGGCTTCATTCTTCTGTTTTCAACAGGGGGATAAGATGCTCTGTTCTCCCTAGTAAGTTTGCTAACTGCTACTGTCAGAGGAACAGTCGTGATACGCAAGGCTGACTGACTAAAATCAAGGCTTCCTAGGGGCTGTGATATGGTTTAGCTGTGTCCCCACCCAAATCTCATCTTCAATTATAGCTCCCATAATTCCCACGTGTTATGGGAAGGGCCCAGTGGAAGATAATTGAATCATGGGGGTGGATCCCCCATACTGTTCTCATGGTAGTGAATAAGTCTCACAAGATCTGGTGGTTTTATACGGGGAACCTCTTTCACTTAGTTCTCATTCTCTCTTGTCTGCCACCATGTAAGACATGCCTTTCGCCTTCAGCCATGTTTGTGAGGCCTCCCCAGTCACGCAGAACTGTGAGTTCATTAATCCTCTTTTTCTTTATAAATTACCCAGTCTCGGGTATGTCTTTATCAGCAGTGTAAAAACGGACTAACAGAGGCTGCAAGCAAAGTTCTCAGGGTAGCAGGACAAGGGACCATCTGGAAGTGCAGCAGGGGGCTTCTGCAGTGGTTTGTGCTCTGTCCCAGCTTGGCTAGGTGCACTGAAAGGCAGGTACCTGCTGAGACATCTGTATCAGAGGGGAAAGAGATCCTCATGACAGAACCTTGTTAACCACAGGGATACGAGGCACAGCCCTCCTCGGCCTGGCATCCGTTGCTATTAACCGTAATGCCTGCTTCCACAAAGCCCACTTCATAAACCAGGCCCTCCCTGCCATTCTACCTAAAAGACTTCTCCACGGGCCACTAAATACGTTTCCCCTCGACAACACCTGACCTTACTATCACATCCCAGGTGACTGTGGATAATCTAGACAGCCCTCTGATGTTCAGAAAATGATGACTGGCACAAAGGTTTGCAAAGTAAAGCCTCTTCACTTAAAAAAAAAAAAAAAGACAAATGAGAATCCTGCAGAAACCTACATTAATACCAGAGAATAGGGAGCAAAGAGGAGTTTCTAAATGGCTGGTCTCTGGGAGTCAGTCCTATGTACAGATTCTTCCCAGAGCCCTAATTTGAAAAGGTAGAGTGAAGGTCCTCAGCAGAGCTGAGCCAGGGTTTGTCACTTAGATCCCGGATCTGTCTTTGGCAGCTTCCTGCTGTCAGCAGGGAAGAAAGTATATGTGAAGCCAGAACCACCCAGTGCCCGCCGGCTGGATCACCCGGACAGAAACTCAGGAGCAAAGTTCACATCTACCTGGAAAGAGTAAGGAAAACCTGAAGGATGTCAATCAAGGCTCTCACTCCTCACCCTGATGGGAAAAGCACACCCAAAGAATGGGGCCAGGACAAACAATGTTTTGAAGAACACTACCTTGCTTACTCATCCTGGTTCTGTTTTTCAACTTTTTTATGAACGTTTTCAGACATAGATGTAAGTTGGCAAGAACAGACAATGAACACCCACATACCCAACACCCAGATTCAACATTTGTTAACATTTTCCCATATTTGTTCCATCAATCTATAGCATATACACTCACACATTTTCTGAACTATCTGAAAATAAGTTGCAGATGTTTTGACACTTCACCCCTAAATACTTTAGCATACACCTCCTAAAAATAAGAACATTTTCCTATATAACCACAACAAGATTAGCACACCCAAGAGAATGGACAATAATCCCCTTATATCCAAAGCCTAGTTCCTACTCAAATTTCCCTACCCCTGCCCCATTTTTAATAGCTGTTTTCTTAAAACCATGACTCAATCACGGCGCATGCATTGCATTTGATTAAGTTCTTTAGTGAAGAATAGTCTTCCCACCCCAACCTATTCCACCCCATCCCCATTATTTTCCCCCTGACATTGACTATTTGAAGATACTGGGTTAGTTGTCCCACAAAATACTCGACAATCTGGATTTGTCGATTTCCTCATGATTTCATTTCAACTTGTTCTCTATTCTCTATTTCAGAGAAACTGGAAGTTACATCTAAAGGCTAGACTGGTAGATGCTTGGCCGATCTCTGTTTTCATTCTTGCAATCTCCCTCAGACACATGAATCCCGCAAGGGTCAGCAATATGGCCTCCATCCCCGTTTCTTCTTCAAGAATGGGAGGATTAAGAGAATTAGAATGTATGTGCTTTTGCCTTCCAAGAGTTGGAAAGACCCTCCAGAGTGTTGCTTCTTAAAGTGTGGGTTCCTGGACCATCTCCCAGAGGAGAATGACAGCTGCTACCTGTTTTAAAAAGTACGTTCCTGGTCCCCAACCAACCACTGAATCAAACTTTTTGGGTGGTGCCAGAATCTGCATTTCTAACAAGCTCCCAGGAGAGCCTTTCACAGAAAGGCCACTGTGAGGCAGCGTGGAAAAGGTCGGTTCCTTGGTATTGGGGAGGGGAGGCTGAAGGGCAGAGGCAGGAGGAGTGTGACCTGGCTCAGTCAGGACAGACCCAGTGGCCAGACCACCTGTCCCCTGCACAGCTCGTGATGCCTCCCAGGTCACAGGGCCCAGTGACTGTAGGGAAGCCAGCTGTTCTCCCAGCTCATCTGTTGTCTGATAATCCTCGTACAGCATGAAATGATCTGCCCAAACATTCAGGTCCTTCTCTTCAGAAGACAAAAGGAGCTTTCAGAACTGAAAGGATAGTGTTGGCACAGAAAGTACAGGACCTTGCATGACTTAAAAAAAAAATGTACCAAAGGAGGTTTTGAAACTCTCACTCTTACCACCCCATAAAACACATTCACTACAGAAATACAGACATCTTGATTATATTTAAGAGGACCCAAATGCACTAACAATTCTATTATTCTTTAGGGTATAGTCTAAACATGTTCAACACCTCCTGCTTTTGCCAATTTCCTTGGCTCAACTTCCGATCGACTCCTCTTCTCCATCCCATCTGTGACTTCTGGGAAAACTCTGAAGCTATGTTTCCCAATTAGGGGCAATTCTGTCCCCACACCAACTCTGCAGGGGACATTTGGCAACGTCTGAAGGCATTTGGGGCTGTCACAGCTGTGGGGGTAGGGGTGTGTGCTACTGGTATCTGGTGGACAGGGGCGCTGCTAAACAAAAATTACCTGGTCCCAAATGTCAGTGTTGTCAATGTCGAGAAACCCTGCTCTGGGGGCTTCTCACAGAGGGCAATATGTTGAATGTATAGGAGCAACTTAAGATGATTTTTAAGATCTATTTTTAAAGGGTCTATTCTGATGCATATGTCTATAATCTGGGCATTCACAATATTTACTAAATTAAATATATTTTTAGTTGTTTTTCTCCATTTTTAAAAAAGGCCATGCTAGTTTGGATGTCGAAGATGACAGGATGATAGGGACTGGGGCCCCCGCAGCCAGGGAAGACTGACTCAGAACCTCGTGCCCTTGAGCCTGTCTTTCCTGGGGTCCTGGGTGGTCTCTGCATCACATGCTAAAGTTCACTTCTGTTTTCAGAAACCTCTATTCTGCGAATGGCAAAATAGGGCTCCCCATTCATTACTGTTACCTTTCTTCACCTACACCTGAGGGGCCTGGACATGGGTTCAGAAAACTGCATGGTTGGCCACGCAGGCTTCTGCTTCTCTCAAAGTCCTCTCCTCCAGAGTTGGGCTGGTCACTCAGGAGGTACTCAGGTGGCCTTGGCCACCCCAAATCTCAGGGAATCTCAAGGACCCTACAAGGTAGACCTATAAGATTTTCAGGCATTCTGATTCTTACCTGACACCTCTTAAACATGCTTCTTTTCCCCTTGAAACTATTGACATTCTCAGCTGCCTGGCAGCCCCTCCCTCCAAACACACCTGAACAAGTCTCTTTTTTTCTAGGCATGGGAACCCCAATGAGCTCTTTTGACCCCATGCTGTCAAGTTTGTTGTTTAATGCACCCATCCTGGCCAGTCATAGGTTTCTTTCTTGATGCCAACTCCAACTCCTCCTGTATCCAATTAATCTACCTCTGGGTACTCATTTCTAGAGGCCATTTTTACCCTCCCATCCTGAGGTATCTGTGTTAGTCTGTTCTCATGCTGCTAATAAAGACATACCCGAAACTGAGTAATTTATAAAAGAAAGAGGTTTAATGGACTCACAGTTCCACATGGCTGGGGAGACCTCACAATCATGGCAGAAGGCGAAGGAGGAGCAAAGGTACATCTTACATGGCAGCAGGCAAGAAAGCATGTGCAGAGGAACTGCCCTTTATAAAACCATCAGACCTTGTGAGACTACTGACTATCATGAGAACAGCATGGGAAAAACTTGCCCCCATGATTCAATTACCTCCCATTGGGTCCCTCCCATGACACGTGGGGATTATGGGAGCTACAATTCAAATGAGATTTGGGTGGGGACACAGCCAAACCATATCAGCATCTATAGCCAGAGATGGAAGGTCCACTTGTCTGGTCCTATTTTCTAAATGATTCCTTCTCTTCTAAAGCCCACTTGCGTATTTTATGTTTGTTTTCCCTCTATTTCTACAAATGTCCTCATCTAAAAGCTCTTTAGGGGGCAAGTCTTTCTTTGTGTGTCTGTCCGACAGGCAGGAGGGGCCGAACAAACCAACCTCTAAGGTAGACACTAAAATCTGATGTAGCCCAGATGCCATAAGCCGGGGCCATATGCCTATGCCTGTACAGACCATAGAGTCAAAAGCATTTTCAGTTTGTTTACATGAAATCAAAACTTGAATTTCAGGAGTTGCCTTTTAATGCCACTGCTTTACAGGAATTTTAAATGAAAGGTGTTTTTCAAGTTTATAATGAATTCTGTGATATTGGGCAAAATATAAGTCTTAAAGTGAACCTCTTGTGTCTTCTCAGGATAATAAGAGAGTTTTAATTAAGAAAAGTAACAGGCTGGGTAGAGTGGTTCACACCTATAATCCCAACACTTTGTGAGGCCGAGGCTGGCGGATCACCTGCGGCCAGGGATCAAGGTACCCAGCATTTTCCAACTTTCCCTAATGAGAATGCCACATTCAAAACTGTAGAAAGGTTTATACTTTCTCCATTTATTAACTAGAGGAAATCCCCAAATATTTAGGATTCGTATTACGCTTTGAAAACAGACCGGCTTCAGTGCAGCTTCCAAAGGGATGCACACTCCTCAGGGGAATGTGAGCTCCATGCACAGCTGCCAGTAGCCATAGGTACTTTCGAATACAGAATGATCCTTCAAATCTGGGCAGCAGCCTGGCCTGCAGGACTGAGCCGGTGTAATGACTCAGGAATGTGCCAGCTGTGAGGAGGTGGCCCAATGAGTGTTCCTCACTGCAGCCTGGATGAAGTCACTGCACGCTCAAAGTTCAAGATGGTCACAGAAAAACCCCTTTTAAAAAGTCTGAACTCTTGTACTTGTTCATATGATCCCAGTGTCCTCTTTCTGGGAAGAGGGACTTATTATTGTAGCTTCTAACAATAGTGAGGCATAGTAAACAGAGATAAAGTTCAGCTGGATGTCCCAGAAGCAGTGACTATGTGTCAGGAAACCAGGCCACTTAAACACAAAGCAAAAGGCTGGGGCAGAAATGGCTTTAGGTTCATTTCTATAAGAGACGCTTCCCAACTCCCCGTTCCCCAGGTGCTCACCTGTATGGGCTGCTAAGCAATGTGGACAGGGGAAGTCTGTCCCATTCCACGCCCAGTGCTATGGACTCCCAGGGGCTCCAGCTACCTTGCTCCCCAGCATGAGCCAGGCTGACGAAGATGACCACTGAGAACCCACAAAGCCCTCTGTAAGGGAGAGACGCGAGGCAAGAGAGCCTGGGGGAATCCACAGAAGAAAAACTAGACTGGATTTTGGTTAGGTGATAAAAAGGAGCATGTCCCTGGGGTGCTGACACATACTTCTTTGAGGTGGTTAGGACAGACCTCATCACAGTAAACCATTTCTCACAGCCCTGATCACCGCAGGCCTCGCAAGAAGACATCCATGTGTGGCAGAGCAGTTCTTTTTCTCTGTACCCCACAAGTGGGTGGCTGATAATTCTGGGTTCCAGTATAACATGGCAACAGCCAGAATCTGCCTCTGGGGGGGATCTATCAGGCTTCAGGAAGGGTACACAGGACAAAACCCCTCACCTCCACCCCTCCAGGGCAATGAGCTCATCTAGAAAGGCAGCATGTAAGAATGATTCAGTCTGGAGGCAGACTCTTAATCTGAACCCTGGTCCTCAGTAGTGACCTTAGGTGAAATTGGGCCCGTGTTCCTCAGTTCCTGTGTCCGTAAAATGGAGTAATGGCCTACCGCATAGGGATGTTGTGAGGATCAACTAAGTTAAAATAAGCATCAAGCTTAGAACACACTTAGCACATGGCCAGCACTCCATCCATGTGGACTATGCCCCTGCAACAGGATCCAGCCTCCCCGTCCCTTGAGCCGGCATAAACACGACCACTTCTGGCTTCGTGTCTCAGGCACTCCTTTTGCCACTTAGATCTTCCAGTTCTGGAGCCCATCTGGCATGTAGGTAATTAGCCTTTCCTTCAAATACTAATTTCCCCATGTAAAAGGAGTTGTGTGGCAGAAAGGATGTAACACAGAGCTGGAACTGCTTCAACGCTATAAACCACGCTCTAGCATTAACTAGCTCTGTGTCTTTGAGCAATAAACGTCACCTCTCTAAGGACAGCTTCCTCATCTCTAAAGTGGGGGTAAAGAAAGTCGCTGCCACGCTTTTTTTGTGGAACACAAAAACTGTGCACGGAGAGCCAGGTATAACTGTAGGTACCAAGACATAGTAGGAATCATTACTATTACCATCATATTAGTCAACATTTATTTTTCTGCTGCTTATCTCCCCAAGGCCAAAAAAGCACCTTCTATTATCATCCTAAATCTCTAGAAGGAAATTTGTCCAACGGCAAAGTCACAGGCAAGGGAAAAAGACCCACTATGCAGGCAGGCAGGAAAACACAGGTCCTGACCCAGGCTCTCGGCTAATGGGTGTGTGACCTCGCACGGCTCCACTGCCTACTCTGGCTTCAATGTCTCAGGCCCAAAGTGAAGGCGCTGGACTTGCAGATCACCACTGTCACTTTCAGCTCCAAAAGTCAGTCATTTCAAGCGTATGACCACCTCTTCTACCTTTTCCCAGACTAGAGGCTCCTTCTAGAACAGATGGCTCCATAGGACCTGCTCCTCTGGAGAGGGAGGTCTCTGGTTGGAAGGGAGACGGGGAGACCCCACAGGTTACCAGGAATGGCAACGGACAGCCGTGGCTGATGGAGAGCTGAGCAGCCATGGCCGGGGCACACCCGTGGGCACTACACAAGGGCCCTGGCCAAGGGTGTGAGCTGGCCTGGCTCCCTCTTCTGCTCATATGTTTTTTTTCCTGGGGTGGGAGAACCTAACTCTGACTTCTATTCTTGGGAATACGGTAGAGCATTCCCCACTATGGTCGTTCGGCTAACTGCTACACATGAGGCGCCCCCTGCCCCAGGCCACAGAGATGGACCCTGCCGTTAAAGGACCCCTACTCAGTTCTGAAAAATCACCGACTGTTCCTTTCTTATATACTTTTGCGTCCTGTTTCAGACAAGTAAAATGCTTGGAATCGTGAACAATTTGATAGCTGCACGCTGAAGGACATGGCAGAATACAAAGTCTTAACCGTTTTTAAAAGGGTTTCTATTTTGCTTTCTTATATATGTCAAGAAAGGTGCCAACTGATTAACACATACATATCAATTGGAATTCTAAAGGTGAAAAGCCAGCACTATGGGAGACTCCTTTTTAAGTGACTTAGCTTCAGGCAAGAGTCAGAAGTCATATCCCTTTCATTTCAAAACACAAACTGTATGAAACAGTCCTATAAAATTAACGTTTGCTATTTATCCTCCGTTCCTCAGTGAATTATTAAAATCAAGCAGTACAATTCTCTCATCAGTTATAAATGGCCCCAGAAGGCTGATTTACATCTATCCAGGAGCAATTTCTGATGAGTATTTTTATGAATGATCTAATAAAATGTCTTGTTTTGTTATCAACTAAATGATTCAAATGATGTTTTAAAATCTAATACTCCAACCCAATAGTCTGGTGATGAAGCTACTAAGCTGACATTAATTTAAAGTGATTTGCAATTTTATTTGGCATTATCAATAACACCATGGATAGATTTAAATTTTTTTAAAAAAATTTTGGCTCCGATGCGGTCAAAGGCAATATTTTATAAGGTTCAGTAAAACTGATCTGATTACCATGATAATCACCAACAGCAAAGGTCAGGGGTGAGAGGTTCTGATAAATTACTTGGCAGTCAGCCACGCACATCCTAAATTGACAGGTGGGCTGAAAGCTTGGGTTGTGAGAACAAAGCTATGTCAACAAGAATGACCCAAACACGTCCACTTTCACTCCTCCTAATTTCCTGACTTTTGCTCCAATCCGCTGTTTAGCAGAGATGGCCATTCATAAAAGGAAGTGCTGAACCATTCAGGCCTTTGTAATATGGGCAGGAATGAAAATGCGACCTTCCAAGGCTGGCCATGCGGAGAGAGCAATAACCCTATGCTGTGTGCAGATACGACCCCTACTCCCACCCCAGGAAACCAAGGGCCCAGGTTCTTAACAGACCTGACGGATTTCTGAGGTAATAGGTAAAGCTGCGTCAATTCTGCAAAAATAATTTTTCCCAGAACCCAGAATATTTGCCTTTTCCTCTCTTCTCACTAAACCTCACGCTTCTTAAAAATAATACTCATTAAACATCAGCTAAAACTAAAGCACTTAAAAAGGAGTCACACTGGCCAGGCGTGTTGGCTCACAGCTGTATCCTAGCACTTAGGGAGGCCCAGGTGGGTGGATCATCTGAGCTCAGGAGTTCGAGACCAGCCTAACATGGCAAAACCCTGTCTCTACTAAAAAACCAAAAATTTAGCAGGGCATGGTGGCGGGCACCTGTAGTCTCAGCTACTCAGGAGGCTGAGGAATGAGAATTGCTTGAACCCAGGAGGCTGAGGTTGCAGTGAGCCAAGATTGCGCATTGCACTTCAGCCTGGGTGACAGAGTGAGACTCTGTCTCAAAAAAAAAAAAAAAAATTTAAAAAGGAGTCTCTCATATTGCTGACCTCCCAAACCAGAGAATTCACATTAATATACATTTGCTGACACTTGTTTATCACTGTGATTACTAACAGCCAACTTTTATTGAACCAAGCACTGAAGTTCTAAAGTGGTAAGGCAATTCAGACACCTCTAGAACCAATACCTTGCTCACAACCGATAGTCCAAGGTTGAAGTACTGGACAATGGGGGCGGAGAGGGAAGGCAGGGAGGGAGACCTGAAGATACTCTTACTGCCCTCTGGAAACTGTTATTAACGCTGGAATCAGGAAATACACAGATATAATAAAGACCTGAGCCACTGAAGACCATAACTAGGTCATTGAGAACTCAGTGCCCTGATGTGGGTAGGGCAGGACTGAGGGGTGAGAATCTTGAGAAAACCAAGGTAAGGTTTTATCAGGGATATAGTATCTGGAAACTAAACAGATGGTTAATTCAAATGGGAGAGTTGTAGTTGAGGGGAAAAAAAGGTTGAAGTTTTTCTGCATCTGTTGTATAACCCCAGATGGTCGCATAAAAACACTTCTTAATAGAAGTCAAAAGGGTTGGACCATGCTGACACTGCTTATGTCCTCAGCAAGACGGATGTGGCTGATAACCCTTTGCTGGCGTGTGCACGTGTGTGTGTCTGTGGTGTGTGTGTGTATTTCTGCAAGTAAAAATGGAAAATGAAGGGGCGAGTGATTTTTTAACCCAGGCATATCTGCTAGCTATACAGTATGACGAATTTCAAAGAGAAGAATTAAAACTCCCCTTATGTTCTCACAGCCCCTCGTACCCATTCAAATTCACTTTGTAACTCACAGGATTATCTGTGAACTTTTTATAATGGTTTATGAGGAACTAGAATGACCCTCAACTACTTTAAGTATGTTAGGCACTCAGGAGACTTGGGAGCTCTCAGTGTACAGAAAGCCCGGGGTAGGATGAAGCTCCCCCATGGTGAGGGGGTAGAAGAAGGCGGGAGGACCACGATGTACCCTGGGGATGCTATCTGCCCCAGACAGGCAAAGGGGGGAAATCTGCCAAAGAGACAGAGGATAAGAGACAACCTGCCACAGAGATAACCTGCCACAGAGATAACCTGCCAAGGGTGAAGAATGAGGGGGGATGGTCCTAGAAGGCAAGGGCGAGGACAGAATGAGGGTGGTGATGGCCCACAGGGGCCAGGGGCCATCACTGACAGTCACACCCTGAGAAACAAACATTTCCCCCTAAAAAGAAGTAATGAGTCCAGCAGGAACTGAAGTCAGTCTTGCCGTGGCCCGAGATACACTTCAAAATGTTGTGCACTGCATTTTCGCTAGATTCTCAATTTCTCAACCCCGAACATTCAATTAGAAGAAAAAAGTCCCAAGCGGTACTTTATCTGAGGAGTCATTACAATAAACAGGCAGTTAGTACAAGGTCAAGATAAGGATGAATGTGAACAATACAATGGTGTAGATGCTGTGGAGGGGCTGGGCAGGGGGCTGGGGGGAAGGAAACGAGCCGGACAACGCACAGATGTCTATGTTTTCGCTGCCAGGAGTTCAGACAAACAGGAAGACCTTAAACTTCTCCAACTGGGAACACTCGGGTTTGCCTGACGAGCAGAGGGGCTGAGCACATGACTAGAACACAGAAACAGAAGGTTGTCATTAAGGCTACAAGACTCGCTCCACACAGAACCCAGCCTCGTTCTCAGGAAAACCCCAGCCTTGCTCACCTTGCGCCCAGGTTATGCTCCTCAGCCTCGTGGCCTTTTCCCTTGGGCTGCTCAGTGAGGTTTTGGGGCACACTCATTCATGGGACCCAATAAGCCCAAGACACCAAGTTTCACGATTTTAAAATTTCCTACTGACATCTAGCAGAGAATTTATGTGTATACAGCTTCTAAGTGGGAACCAAAGAAAAAATGTCTGGTGTAATTATTCAAATGTCATGCTCTGTTCCAACAATAATATCACAGTGGAGGTATAAGAATTGTTAGAAATCCGGCCAGGCGCAGTGGCTCACGCCTGTAAGCCTAGCACTTTGGGAGGCCAGGGCAGGCGGATCACTTGAGCCCAGGAGTTCAAGATCAGCCTAGACAAAACGGTGAAACCCCATCTCCACTAAAAATACAAAAATTAGCCGGGTGTGGTGGCGGGCGCCTGTAGCCCCAGCTGCTCGGGAGGCTGAGGCACAAGAATCGCTTGAACCCGGAAGGCGGGGCTTGCAGTGAGCCAAGACTGCACCACTGCACTCCAGCCTGGGGGACAGAACGTGACCCAGTCTCAAAAAAAAAAAAAAAAAGTTAGACATCCTCAGAATCTCAAAAGTTAGGAATCTCATGAAATGTTTTCTCTTTGGAAACAGTTACACATTTTTCTCCCATTTGAGTATTTTTTAAATGTTTGAAACTATGCAAACAATAAATATTTCTTGAAATAATTAAAACTTCAGAACACTGTGTGGATATTTAATACTTGGTACTCCTTGAGTATTAAAGGTAAATGTTTCTAGATATAACAGGGTTTCTCACCTTCAATACTTCTAACACTTGGGGCTGGATAATTCTTTGTTGCAGGGGCTGGTCCTATAAATTGAAGGATGGTTAGCAGCATTCCTAGCTTCTTCCCACTGTATGCCAGTAGCGCTCTCTCAGTTGTGGCCAAAAACAATGTCTTTAGACATTGCTGAATGTTCACAGGACACAATCCTGCTCCAGAAGGTACTGCTTGTGGTTTAGACCCAGGGGCTGAGATGAGCATCAAGTGCTGACTATAGGACACGCTGGCAGAATAAAGCAGGGCAATCACTAACCTCCCTATGCCTCAATTTCCCCAGCTATAAAATGAGGATATCTTATAGGGTAGAGATGAAGACTAAATGAGAGAATACATGTAAAGTGCTTTGCATAAAGCATTGTAATGCACAGAGTAAGCATTCAGTAAATGGTAGCAACGATAATGGTTAAAGAAGAGTCACAGATCCATAACCTTGGAAAAATGAATTGAGCAGGTCATTCATGGGGTCATTAATAAGAATGAATACCCACACAGCTCACATCTAAGCAGTCTGTACAGGGCACAAAGGCTAGTGTGTTAGAAACACACGGCCACTTATTAACACTCACCTTGATAAAAATCAAGTTGTTTTCATCCCTTGGAGGATAAAGGGGGGAGCAGGAATAAAGAGAAAAGAGATGAAATGGGAAAACGGCTACAGACTAAGGAGAAATATCCTGACACAAAGAGGAAAAGGTAAAAGTGTGCACCTTCTAAAAACTGCTTGAAGACACAAGTTTCAAAATAAACATGCCGCGTTTGGGAATAGGATACCACAGTGAGAGCTGGTGAGTATCTAAATAGCTGAAAATGGCCACTGCAAGGTGCAGACGACAGTTGTGATGGAGCTGAGAAGAAAAGTAATAAGGCTCAACACCAAAGAAGTAGGACAGTGTGAGCATGGTACAGCCTCCTCTCTGGCCAAGAGCTGCCTTCCAGCTTCTTCCTGTCAAAACCTGAGCCTGCTGAAGAAGGCAGCAGAGCCACCCCAGCCTCCCCAAGTCCAGTGCCAGGGGCTTCAAACCCAGGTCTCTCCCACTAGCTGTTCCCTGGCCCCTCAGTGGGAAACAGAACAAAGCCCCCTCTCTGCCTCTTCTGCTGGCCTCTGTAGCCCTGGCCCACCCCACCACTCTCCAGAGCACTCCGTTT
This sequence comes from Symphalangus syndactylus, assembly GCF_028878055.3. NCBI lineage: Eukaryota > Metazoa > Chordata > Mammalia > Primates > Hylobatidae > Symphalangus > Symphalangus syndactylus. The sequence goes on from NC_072433.2 coordinate 66,059,468, forward strand.
TCTTGCCTCCCCACTCCACCCCACGCTCTAAGTTTGTGTGTCACATACAGGCTGTGTGTGGACGGACTCACTGGAACACAAATACTGTGAGTCAATCAGCACTCAAACCTCCTTGGGTTTAGAAATAGTCAGTGACTTTTTCCGGTACCTAAAGTCTGAAATAAGCTGTTAAAAACAATCATCTTGACTTTCTATCTGATTCACAGCGAATGCAACATTAAATTGAAAATACCTCCTAATTAGCCACTCAAAAATACAACCAAGTCTTTGTGAGACAAAGCCTGGCAATATTTACTGAAATATCGTCTTTGTGGTCTTCTTCTGGACTCATGTTATACTTACATCCCAGTGACATGCAGTTATCTATTCTGCCATTCAAATGCACCATATCGTTCCTCCCTCAACAAAGTAAATTAAATAACCCAGAATAGTAGTGGGCTTGTGCCTAGCGCTTAAGGCTGCACATTTTAACATTCAACAATGCGCCCCAACCATCTGTAATCTTCTGAGCCCAAGTTGGGTCCACACAAAAACCCAGTGGAGGTGAGTGATTTTTTACCATGATATGCTATTATTATGTTATTGTCAATTGAATGCACTTCAAAAACCAAATGAGGAAGACAAGACAGCCCTCCATTCTTTCCTGAAGGAAGGCTACACAGCACCCTCCATGTGACCCCAACATCCAATCAAAGACATCACCGTGGCATCACTTTCCCGGGGAATTTTCACAAGATAAAATCGTCCACAGCCCAGCTTGGAAAAGAAAACTATTTGATGCCAATGTAGAAGGACCCAATAGGTAGCTGAGGTTAGAAATTTGAATAACAGGCAACAAATACAGAGTTGACTTAAAATACCCTAAACTATTCTGAGAAACCCCAGAAGGTTGAATGTTAAATTCGCTTTGTCAGAATTAATTTGGGAAATATTTGGTCCTCCTTGAAGGAGAACTCCAGTTCCCCAGCCAGCATTTTGTCAAGTCACCGTTTCCATCGCTGGCTCATGTCAGTGAGCAGTGTGAGTGACTAAGTGTTCCTCTCCCGCCTCGGCTGGGAGGATTAACATGGGGCCAAACACCTTGGAGACAGGAAAACAAACGAACCCAGTTACTATGTTTTTAACTCAGTTCTGTCTGGAAATCAGGAAGCAAGACTCTGAAGATCAAGCTTCGGGAAAGCTCTTAATGCTGATGAGGAGTTTTATTTTTTTTTCTCCAAAAGTTCAAATGAGAAGTCACTGAAAGCCTAGAAGTAAAGAAGGCTAATAAATGGCAACCGGACTTGCAGATTGCCCCTTGGGTGGTACAGTCAACAGCTGCTGCTCAGAACAACTTTTAACTCAAAAGGATCAGAAATTTGGACCAGCCTCCCATCTCATTATTTCACCAGATCCTTTTGTGTTCACGAACTTTGTATATAAAGTCCTCTGACTGGAAACAGATCTAGAAGGCCAGTTTCACTGCACTTCTAATGAAGTCAAGGGATGAAGAATTTCAGATTTTACTTCACAAAGAAAAAAAAAAAGATTGTGAAATTTTCAACTTTTAATATTACAACAGTTCCTAGTCCCAGCAAAAGACAGACTAAACAACATAATTCAGCTGGGAAAATCAGCTACCCATCTTGGTCCCCACCCTATCCCAAGCTTTATTTATTCAGATACATGACATTTACTGAACTGCCTGGATAAGAACATGAAGTCAGCAACACCTCTCATTCTGAATCCTGAGGAGTGTAAGCGATTAAGAGTAACATCCAATAGTCATTGATCTCTACTGTTTATTTCTCGTTTCTCAGTTCTGATAACCCTCCTTGATTTTCTGAACCTGGAGCTTCCAGCTATTTTCCATCTCTGAACCACCACTCTGTCTAAAATTGGATCTCTCTTTGGCTTAAGAGTGCTCCCAGCAACATAAAACAATACTGAAATGCTTAAACCAACGCATTTCATGTGGGCACTTAGTCAGAGAACTGTACCTGCTATGGCCTTCCAAGTTCTATTGTTCTAACTCAACGCTGCTGGCACATTCTCCATTTTATGCTCTAAGACTGTCCTTTATTGCAGGTGTCCCCAACCCCCAGGCCACGAACCAGTACCGGTCTGTGGCCTGTTAGGAACTGGGCTGCACAGCAGGAGGTAAGTGGTGGCGAGCCAGAATTACCACCTGAGCTCTGCCTCCTGTTAGATCAGCAGCCGCATTAGATTCTCACAGGAGCACAAACCCTATTGTGAACTGCATGTCCAAGGGATCCAGGTTGCATGCTCCTAATGAGAATCTAATACCTGATGATCTGAGACAGTTTCATCCCGAAACCATCCCACTCCACTATACATAGAAAAATTGTCTTCCACAAAACAGGTCCCTGGGGCCAAAAATGTTGGGGACCGTTGCTTTATTGTATTCATGTTAACTCATTACCATATTTGTACACTGGTTATAGAATGTGTTTCTGCAGCAATAACTAACAATGATGGTGCCATTTAGAGGCCCTACCAAAGCAGCAGGCACAGTGATATATGTGTATCTGCTAAATGCACTGCCCCTTAACTCCCTCACAGCTGTCAGGTAGGTGCTGCTATGTTTCACAAATAGGAAACTGAGGCACTGGCCATTTAAGTATATCAATAAATATAGAGCATTCCCTTCAACACCCGAGATAGTCACAAGCATCCACATTCAAAAGACGTTAATAAATACCGACAACCAAGATACGTCTATTTTAACCAACCTAACAGATAAAAACAGCTTGTTTTTTGAAAGCCAAATGTTAATTGGCAGAGCCCTGTCAAAGGCAAGTATTTTCATACTTTAAAAGTTTTGCCAGGTATGGTAGCTCATGCCTGTAATCCCAACACTTTGAGAAGCTGAGATGGAAGGATTGCTTGAGGCCAGGCGTTCAACAGCCTGGGCAACAAAACAAGACCAGGTCTCTGAAAAAAAAAAAAAAAAAAAAAAAATAATTAGCCAGACATGGTGGCACGCGCCTGTAGTCCCAGCTACACAGGAGGCTGAGGTGGGAGGATCACTTGAGCCCGGGGGTTCAAGGCTACAGTGAGCAATGACTGTGCCACTATACTCCAGCCTGAGCAACAGAGTGAGAACCTATTTCTAAATAAATAATAAGAATTAAATTAAAAGTTTGCCCAGACCAACACCTGGAATCCTGTAGCAGATGCCTTCATAAGAACTGAAAAGGACTCTTAGTGGTGACCTCGCTTTACTGTCACAGTATTCCTGTGAAAGGTTGAAAAGCAGAGATAAAGCATAACACTTTTCCCTGAAGCATGAAGCCACAGATTGCCTCTGGAAAGTATTTTGCAGTCTAGCAGTAAAGGGGGGTTGGTGCAGGATGGAGCCAGCCCATGCAGTGAGGCTGGCATGTAGCTGCATAAGAAAATGTTCACAGCTTTAAAAACAGAAAGCATTACATGACGAGACAGATGAAAGAATTTGTGAAACAAATCACTGAATTTTTGCAATATTAGAGAGTCTCAAGGAAGGAAATCATCTGACAGACTGAATCATAAATTTGTACAATGCAAGAATTTATAAAAGCATCAGGGTGTGAATCATACCCACAAAATGTTTTTTAATATCTTTGCAAAAATCAGGCTCACGAATGTACCAACTCTTCCAACAGCACTTGTCTTTTTATTTCAGGTATTAACTGATTTACAACTTATTAAAAAATTACAATAAAATCTATCTGCAAGACCAAAATTTGTGGAAACTAGAAGAAGAAAGGGGGAGAAAATAAACTAGTTCCCAGAATAGAAGACTGGGCAAATGCCATTTTGTACATACCAAGTTAAGCCATAAGATCCATTGGGCACATTTTTTTAGTAAATTACTCAAGGACACTCCAGTTCATAGCTAAACATCATCAGTAAAATTTTTTTCAAAATTGCAAATAATTTTTTAAATTTTTTAATTTTTTTAATTTAAAAAATGAGTTTCTCTGAAATACCAAGTGACTGTTAAAAATTATGAAAAAATTCTAACCCATGTCTCTAATAATCAAATTATACCATTAGTATTTAAAAACAGCAAATTAACCATTTTTGGTTTCACATATATGTGTGGCTTTGGTCTATTGTTTCTCTAACACTTCTTGTAGAAGCATAACCACTAAGAAAGTTCACATGAAATCAGGCTGAACCATAAACAGTCATCCCAAGAGATTTGTCTACACAGGAACAGGGTGCTGGGGAGTGAGTTCTCCCTAGATATGATGTATTTATTCATTTATTCCCTTCCCCAAAGGGTCCATCATGGAGTGAGGTCATTTGCCCTGAGTTCTACAGTAACTGATAAGGCCTTGTGAGTCAGTGGTTCTTCCCAGAAGTTCCACGCTCCATGGCTGCTGACTGTACCTATTGGGTCAGGCCTTATTAATCACTTTTATAACATGGACCCCAAACTGATCATAAGACTCTGACTACACAGACTCATCCTTGGTCACCAACAACACCTGTACCTGCCAGAGAATTCCATATGCAAATATGAAGATATGACTGCCCATTTATTCTGGAAGGATTAGGATCGTTTCTTACCAGTTATTGGGTGGCAGAAAGAATGCCCCATAGCCCCTGCCTTGACAACGGTGTCCCTTCAACCACAGGTTTACTCATTTCATCACCAGCAATGCAAGGATTTGGGTAAGCAGAGGGTAACATTTCCTTGGCAGAGACTGCTAGGTTCCTACCCAATACCCATTCTCCCCTTCTTCATTAACAGAACGTACGGCCAGGCCTGGCATAGAGTAGGACTCAGCAGAGGCACAACATTTAAGGGGGTGCAAAATGGTTCAATCATGATAAATAATATTTCATTATACAATATTCTTAAAATCAAAAACTTGAAAATTCACAATGAGCCGGGCATGGTGGCTCATGCCTATAATCCCAGCACTTTGGGAGGCTGAGGCAGGCCGATCACCTGAGGTTGGGAGTTCAGACCAGCCTGATCAACATGGAGAAACCCCGTCTCTACTTAAAATACAAAATTAGCCGGACATGGTGGTGCATGCCTGTAACCCCAGCTACTAGGGAGGCTGAGGCAGGAGAATCGCTTGCACCCGGGAGGCGGAGGTTGCAGTGAGCTGAGATCGCGCCACTGCACTCATTCGAGGCTGGGCAACAAGAGCAAAACTCCATCTCAAAAAAAAAAAAAAAAAAAAATTCACGATGAACAAAATGTCAATTTCTAAAATAAAGATAGCATCAGCATTCCTAATTTTTCTTTTTGCCTCAGGTTCCAGTATGGCACTGCTATACTGAAATAAAACATTCTTTACCTTGACGATTGAGTTTCTTGGTGCCCTCTTAAATTACGCACCAAAGGTGAATGTCTTACCGCACCTCAGTCCTGGCCCTGAATAAAACCCTACTTGATGGGGTAGCAATGGGCCCAGATCAAAAGCCTACATTTCTCAACCTCCTCTGCAGATACAGTGGCCAATGAGATGGGGACGGGCTTCTGTGAAAGCTCTTAAAAGGGATCTGACTCAGCTTCTTTCTTGAGATAGGGTCTGGATCTGTCACTCAAGCTGGAACGCAGTGGTACAATCTCGGCTCTTTGCAACCTCTGCCTCCTGGGCTCAAGCGATCCTCCCATCTCAGCCTCCTGTGTAGCTGGGGGTACAAGCAGCATTACCATGCCCAGCTAATTTTTTTTTTTTTTTTTGAGACAGAGTCTCACTCTGTCACCCAGGCTGGAATACAGTGGCACAATCTTGGCTCACTGCAACCTCCATCTCTCAGGTTCAAGTGATTCTCCTGCCCCAGCCTCCTGAGTAACTGGGATTACAGGCGCGTGTCACCACACCTGGCTAATTTTGTATTTTTAGTAGAAACGGGGTTTCACCATGTTGGCCAGGCTGGTCTCGAACTCCTGACCTCAAACGATCCACCTGCCTTGGCCTCCCAAAGTGCTGGGATTACAGGTGTGAGCCACTGAGCCCAGCCTAATTTTTGTATTTTTAGTAGAGATGGGGTTTTGCCATGTTGCCCAAGCTCATCTCGAACTCCTGGGCTCAAGCGATCCACCTGCCTTGGCCTCCTAAAGTCCTGGGATATGAGCCATTGCACCTAACCCTGACTCAACTTTGACCTTGGCTTTTCTCCTGCTAAGAGATGTGACCATAAAGGCTCCCGTGGTCATCTTACAGCCATGGGGGACTTAGGGAATGAAAGTCCTGTGCTATTGATGATTGAGCAGAAAGACATAAAGAGCCTGGGGCCCTGATGACATCATGAAGCTAACACTGTAGTCCACCTGCTTCGGGATCTCTTGTTACCTGGAAACAATAAAACTTTTAATTTGTTTAAAGCACCGTCATTAGGTTTCAGTTAATAACTGACACATGCAGTTCTTCACTGAGATACTAGGAATCCTGTTTTAAAAAACTGAATAATAAAACCATCACCATCATTTAAATGGGGCTGTTCTAGAGAAATGCCACCGAGATGCCACTCTTTCCATCTTATTAGCCAAAACACCAACCTTTTCACCCTGGCAATTCTAGGGTCAGTTTACTATTATGATGTTGGTTTCACTGGCCTTTCAAGTAATGTCAGAGACAAAAATCAGGGAGGGGCAGGGATTAGAAACGTTTTGCCCGATGGTGAGCCAGGCTGACAGCACGTGGGCCTGCTGCACGTGGACAAGGGGACACACCAAGTGGGGCCCGTTGTTTCAACAACCCTGTCCTGCTGCAGACTGGGCGGTGGCCACTGACTTCAGGGACCATCTCTTGTCCTCTCTCCTCTCCCTCTCTGAGTCCACTCACAGCCTTACCGATGTGGTTGAGTAGACCAAACCCTCTGCCTCCTCAGGACGCTAGGGATTTACTGCTCTACAGGGGTGAAAACAAACTCCTTAGGTCCAGGTCAGTGCCGCCAGCTTTTCACAAGCCAAGATTCCAGAAGACATCTCCCCCATTCCTGATACTGCTCCCAACAAAAGAGGAACATCACTACATGAAGATAGAGGCTGAGGAGCACTGAACTTTGAGCCTTCACTGTAGGATGTTTTTAAAGAAATGAAGCTTTGTTCTATCTATTAGGTATGAGAGTAATGCCAATCATATGAACAAAGTGCTGCCTGGTGAAATTCCTTAGAAGACTTATGATAAATGCATATGAGAAGAAACAGTAATGAACAAGTATTAGTTTGTAAAAGTCCTGTTCACGCTGTGAGAGTAGGGGATGGGCGGTGTAGGATGCTATGGAAAAGGTAAATACAAGCACAGCTCCTCTATCTCCTTGAACGAAAGACAGAGGGAAAAACACCCCCTATGGCTAGAACGATGTCAGTGCTTGAACTAAAGGTTTATAATCTAAGATCAGAGCCCCGTTTTCAGCAGAAGAAATGCAAGCATCATTTACATTTCTCCCTGCTTGTATGGGCTAAGTCATAAGCCATGTGCCAAAACCCTCATCTGCAGGATCAGCTCTGAAAAGAGAAAAAGAACTCTGCCAAGCATTTATCAACACCTGAAATTGTTGCTTTCATTCCCAGAACTGAAGCTGTTTTATTGAATTTTTTAAACCTGAGGTCCACCACTCCCCTCCAAATCTACAGGCCCTGCCTTGGGTTTTAAACCATTGCTCTAAGAAAGAAAAAAGATGCCAGAGAGGCTATTAGTGCAAGAGAGGAGTGGAGGCCTGAGCCCTCCCGCAGTCCAGCAGATGCCAAATGCTCCAGCGAGGAGCTTCGCGCGACCTTCCCCCGACCACTCAGGAGAGCAGGACTCCATAGGAAGGCCCAGCAAGGAGACACAACCAGTCCATCCAATCACCAATGCTGGGGCAGGGAGAGGATGGATATGACAACAATGAGGCTGGACCCGCTGCCCCAGGAGGGTACACGTCAGGGGCTCTCAGGGGTCCAGACACCTGGCTGTACAGTCCCCTGGAGTCCCTCCTGGAGGGACAGCAGAGGGGGCTCTCAGGAGCCATAGATGGAGAGAACAACAGAGGCGGCCCCCAGGCCTGGGCCCCCCGGTGTGCTCCACAGAGAGGACAGGAAGCACAGGCCTCCTGGGAATCACCACGACGCCCAGAGGGAGAATGGCCTGGGAGTCCAGGGAGCTGCTCTGCCTCCAGCCATGTGTCCTTGGGCAGGCTGCACTGCTCTTCCAGGGCCTCAACGGGCTCCCCCACAAAGGACAGGGCTGTGAGCAAAGGAGTGGCTGCAGGACCCTCACAGCTCCCATGTCTGTGACTCCCCGATTCCGCGGCCTCCACCGCCCTCCCCAGCGCTGACTCACTCTGATGTCTTGTGACTGCTGGGTTTTCTTTTCCTGACTCAATGCAAAATAGGAACAGAACAGTGGAACTCCAGACATGGGGCCCATCTTCCCTCCTTCCCATGTCACTGAAGCAGCCCCACGTCCTTGAGGGAAGCAACGGCCTCAGCTTTGGCTTCCAGGCTGTCACCGAAGGCCCCGAGCCTCCTCAGCCCAAACAGGCAGTGTTTTGTCAGGAGGCCTCATCAACAGGAAATGGTGCCATGAAATCACAGCAAGCGCCTCCACTCCCAGCCACCATTGCTGTCCTGGCAAAACTCCCCAGTCCTGCCAACATGCGTGGGAGGGGGTAGAGGCAGGGGCAAGGCCTGGGGAGAAGCACTGCCAAAGTCACACGGCCGCCTCAACTTCAGCTTTGCAGATCGCAGAATATTATTTTTTGCCCTCTACTGTAAGTCCACGGCAAAAACTTAAAAGCTTTAATGGCATTTTGTCATAAGCTGAACAAGTTTGTTGGAATGTAGGGAAAAAACCCTACTTCTTAGGAGGAAAGAGAAAGCCCATTTTCTAGTGTCCCAGAACTGCTTCCATTACGTTTTCGTCCTCTGAGTCCCACAAGAGGAAATGAGGCTTCATCTGAACCCCAAGCCACATCACAAGGTCGGACATCAAGGAGTGGTGTCGCCAGAGCAGGCCATTTGCTGAGGGGCTGCACGGACAGTCTGAACTGGCACTAAACCGAGCGCCCAAGTAGGCAGGGGCCTGGCCTTCCACCCACCTCCTCTCTGAGCAAATCAGGGAGGACAGACACAGACAGACAGACACCCCTCAGATTCCCCGGATCTGGAGCTTCCTCCCTTCCCATCTCACCCCCTGCTGCCTGCCTCATCTCTCAGTGCTTCCCAAAGGGAAGAGGGAATTGTCCATGATGGCTAGTGTGAGGGGAGGAATAAAGGAGAGCAAAGACGACCTAGGACCCCCTCTCCCACCAGAGCCACACAAAGCCAGAGCAGCCAGGGGACAGTAAAAGGGCCAGGAGACAGAAGGCCCCTCCCTCACCGTCAGCCCCCAGCGCTGTCTCCTCCCAGCCTTGCTCCACCTGCTAGCTCAGCTCCCACCCTGCCGCTGATTCTGCAGTAGGTGGGTGAAGCTGAGACCCGCTCCCCACCAAGCCCCTGGAGCTCCTATCTAGCCCTGACACTGCCGCATGGCTGCAGCTCCCTTATGGCAGGGGGAACACCTTGGGGGCGGGCAGGCTGTGGCTCCTCCCGGACCTGACCTCAACATTTCACATGACAACAGGTGCCAGACTCTGACACGAACTCACAACAACCTATAGATTAGAATCAAAATCACAAGTGGGAGCCCCCCAGTCTCAGAGTTCTGAGCCTCAGAATAACTGTCCATGCCCTACGGGGACCTAGGCATTCTCCATGGGGACATGGGAGTCACACGGCGTGTGGGACACCTGTGCAGAGGTATTCCTGGCCTTTCTTTTATGAAGATCACCAGTCACAGCTTTCACACCAGACCTAACTAACGCTTATCAGGAGCCCATACCAAGAACAGACCAACGCAATAGAGTCTGAAAAAGGCCCCAGTGGCTGAATGTGATCCCATGGAGAGTGGGGGGATCAGAAACAGCTCACGGGATGCAGAACTCATTTCGGGGCTGGGGACGGGAGGATGCCATATCCAAGTGGCGCTTGGCCGCGGCACTGTAAATGGCTGTTGCCTCTACTGTCCAGATGCAAGCAGTCGGCCGGGCGCCCAGCAAAAGACCCAACCAGAGGAAAGCCCTCCACGAAAATAGGCGAGCGTCACTTACTCCTTGCCTCTGGGATAAATCTCAACAACTCATAGAACCAACACAAGTTCTGGCCTTTTTCTCTCCCAAACGTGGCCTTGTCTAATTTGTTCTCCAAGAGACCACAGAGCCCAGTAAGAACTCTGGCCTCTCAAGGAATGGTTTTATTCTTCCCCAAAGGGAAAAACTACCTACATCCTCATGAAAATTTTAAATGACCAAAATGATTTTTACCCCACAGTTTCCACATCTGGGCCATTCTTCTGCCCTTAGAATTCTGGTAAAGCCTGTTCCATTATTTTAGGAGAGTCTCAGTTATTCATCAGCTAGCTCAGGGCTGTGTTTTTCTGAACTAAGTCATTACATCTATTATACAATTTTCAGATTCTACCCAGCCATATGCATTTTTACCAGTAAAATCATAATATACAACACTTGTAATCTTGTCCTTATATAAGTGCCACCACCACCATGCAGCAAAAACATCATAGTATGACAATATGACAAGAAACAGCTGTCAAACACTGGCTTTTTTCCAGCTTCAGCCAAATTCAGTAAAAATTGAGCAGAGTAACTCCCTTGTGTGTTCACCTTCAGTCTTCCTCAAAGCCCTGAAGATCACAGAAGCGCTCCAGCCCCTTGCTCCTCTAAGTGTGCTCCCTGGACCAGCAGCATCGGTGGCACCTAGGAGCTTGTGAGAACTGCAGAAGCTCAGATCCCAACCCAGACCCACTGAATCGGAATCTGCATTTCACATTCATAGGCATGTTGAAGTTTAAGAAGCGCTGCTCTACGACTGTCCTCTTCCCACTCATTCCCTATACACATGCTGTGGTCCCAGATCTGAGATCCACCTCTGCTCCCTGGAGGCCGCTGAAGCTTTCTCCGAGGGGCCCAGCTGCCATGGCAACATCACTCTGGCTGGCATTCCACCCACCTGGCTGCACCCTGGCCCCATCAGCTGCCTCAAGGCGATGTTTGTCCCAGATAGTTAGAAATGTGCAAGGCTTCTTGCCCCCCAAAAATGGCTATTCATGGAAAAAAAAATATCTATTTTGGGGTGGAGCCAAGATGGCCGAATAGGAACAGCTCTAGTCTACAGCTCCCAGCCTGAGCGACACAGAAGACGGGTGATTTCTGCATTTCTGTTTGAGGTACCGGTTTCATCTCACTAGGGAGTGCCTAACAGTGGGTTCAGGACAGTCGGTGAAGCGCACTGTGCACGAGCCCAAGCAGGGCGAGGCATTGCCTCATTTGGGAAGCGCAAGGGGTCAGGGAGTTCCCTTTCCTAGTCAAAGAAAGGGGTAACAGATGGCACCTGGAAAATCGGGTCAGTCCCACCCTAATACTGTGCTTTTCCAACGGGCCTGGAAAACGGCACACTAGGAGATTGTGTCCCGCACCTGGCTTGGAGGGTCCTATGCCCACGGAGTCTCGCTGATTGCTAGCACAGCAGTCTGAGATCAAACTGCAAGGTGGCAGCGAGGCTGGGGGAGGGGTGCCCGCCATTGCCCAGGTTTTCTTAGGTAAACAAAGCAGCCAGGAAGCTCGAACTGGGTGGAGCCCACCACAGCTCAAGGAGGCCTGCCTGCCTCTGTAGGCTCCACCTCTGGGGGCAGGGCACAGACAAACAAAAATTCAGCAGGAACCTCTGCAGACTTAAATGTCCCTGTCTGACTGACAGCTTTGAAGAGAGTAGTGGTTCTCCCAGCACGCAGCTGGAGATCTGAGAACGGACAGACTGCCTCCTAAAGTGGGTCCCTCACCCCCAAGCAGCCTAACTGGGAGGCACCCCCCAGTAGGGACAGACTGTCACCTCACTCGGCCGGGTACTCCTCTGAGACAAAACTTCCAAAGGAACTATCAAACAGCTGAATTTGTGGTCTCACGAAAATCTGCTGTTCTGCAGCCACCACTGCTGACACCCAGCCAAACAGGGTCTGGAGTGGACCTCTAGCAAACTCCAACAGACCTGCAGCTGAGAGTCCTGTCTGGTAGAAGGAAAACTAACAAACAGAAAGGACATCCACACCAAAAACCCATCTGTACATCACCATCATCAAAGACCAAAAGTAGATAAAACCACAAAGATGGGGAAAAAACAGAGCAGAAAAACTGGAAACTCCAAAAAGCAGAGCACCTCTCCTCCTCCAAAGGAACGCAGTTCCTCACCAGCAACGGAACAAAGCTGGACGGAGGAGGACTTTGACGAGTTGAGAGAAGAAGGCTTCAGATGATCAAACTACTCTGAGCTATGGGAGGAAATTCAAAACAACAGCAAAGAAGTTAAAAACTTTGAAAAAAAATTAGACGAATTGATAACCAGAATAACCAATGGAGAGAAGGGCTTAAAGGAGCTGATGGAGCTGAAAGACAAGTATCGAGAACTACACGAAGATTGCAGAAGCCTCGGTAGCAGATGCGATCAACTGGAAGAAAGGGTATCGCTCATGGAAGATGAAATGAATGAAATGAAGCAAGAAGGGAAGTTTAGAGAAAAAAGAACAAAAAGAAATGAACAAAGCCTCCAAGAAATTTGGGACTATGTGAAAAGACCAAACCTACGTCTGATTGGTGTACCTGAAAGTGACGGGGAGAATGGAATCAAGTTGGAAAACACTCTGCAGGATATTATCCAGGAGAACTTCCCCAATCTAGCAAGGCAGGCCAACATTGAGATTCAGGAAATACAGAGAACGCCACAAAGATACTCCTCGAGAAGAGCAATTCCAAGACACATAATTGTCAGATTCACCAAAGTTGAAATGAAGGAAAAAATATTAAGGGCAGCCAGAGAGAAAGGTCAGGTTACCCACAAAGGGAAGCCCATCAGACTAACAGCTGATCTCTCAGCAGAAACTCTACAAGCCAGAAGAGAGTGGGGGTCGATATTCAACATTCTTAAAGAAAAGAATTTTCAACCCAGAATTTCATATCCAGCCAAACTAAGCTTCATAAGTGAAGGAGAAATAAAATACTTTACAGACAAGCAAACGCTGAGTGATTTTGTCACCACCAGGCCTGCCCTAAAAGAGCTCCTGAAGGAAGCACTAAACATGGAAAGAAACAACCGGTACCAGCCCCTGCAAAAACATGCCAAATTGTAAAGACCATCAAGGCTAGGAAGAAACTGCATCAACTAACGAGCAAAATAACCAACTAACATCATAATGACAGGATCAGATTCACACATAACAATATTAACTTTAAATGTAAATGGGCTAAATGCTCCAATCAAAAGACACAGACTGGCAAACTGGATAAGGAGTCAGGACCCATTAGTGTGCTGTATTCAGGAAACCCATCTCACATGCAGAGACACACATAGACTCAAAGTAAAGGGATGGAGGAAGATCTATCAAGCAAATGGAAAACAAAAAAAGGCAGGGGTTGCAGTCCTAGTCTCTGATAAAATAGACTTTAAACCAACAAAGATCAAAAGAGACAAAGAAGGCCATTACATAATGGTTAAAGGGATCAATTCAACAAGAAGAGCTAACTATCCTAAATATATATGCACCCAACACAGGAGCACCCAGATTCATAAAGCAAGTCCTGAATGACCTACAAAGGGACTTAAACTCCCACACAATAATAATGGGAGATTTTAACACCCCACTGTCAACATTAGACAGATCAACGAGACAGAAAGTTAACAAGGATATCCAGGAATTGAACTCAGCTCTGCACAAAGTGGACCTAATAGATATCTACAGAACTCTCCACCCCAAATCAACAGAATATACATTTTTTTCAGCACCACACCACACCTATTCCAAAATTGATCACATAGTTGGAAGTAAAGCTCTCCTCAGCAAATGTAAAAGAACAGAGATTATAACAAACTTTCTCTCAGACCACAGTGCAATCAAACTAGAACTCAGGATTAAGAAACTCACTCAAAACCGCTCAACTACATGGAAACTGAACAACCTGCTCCTGAATGACTATTGGGTACATAATGAAATGAAGGCAGAAATAAAGATGTTCTTTGAAACCAACAAGAACAAAGACACAACATACTAGAATCTCTGGGACACATTCAAAGCAGTGTGTAGAGGGAAATTTATAGCACTAAATGCCCACAAGAGAAAGCAGGAAAGATCCAAAATTGACACCCTAGCATCACAATTAAAAGAACTAGAAAAGCAAGAGCAAACACATTCAAAAGCTAGCAGAAGGCTAGAAATAACTAAAATCAGAGCAGAACTGAAGGAAATAGAGACACAAAAAACCCTTCAAAAAATTAATGAATCCAGGAGCTGGTTTTTTGAAAAGATCAACAAAATTGATAGACCGCTAGCAAGACTAATAAAGAAGAAAAGAGAGAAGAATCAAATAGATGCAATAAAAAGTGAAAAAGGGGATATCACCACCGATCCCACAGAAATACAATCTACTATCAGAGAATACTACAAACACCTCTACGCAAATAAACTAGAAAATCTAGAAGAAATGGATAAATTCCTTGACAAATACACCCTCCCAAGACTAAACCAGGAAGAAGTTGAATCTCTGAAAAGGCCAACAACAGGCTCTGAAACTGTGGCAATAATCAATAGCTTACCAACCAAAAAGAGTCCAGGACCTGATGGATTCACAGCCGAATTCTACCAGAGGTACAAGGAGGAACTGGTACCATTCCTTCTGAAACTATTCCAATCAATAGAAAAAGAGGGAATTCTCCCTAACACATGTTATGAAGCCAGCATCATCCTGATACCAAAGCCTGGCAGAGACATAACCAAAAAAGAGAATTTCAGAGCAATATCCTTGATGAACATTGATGCAAAAATCCTCAATAAAATACTGGCAAACCGAATCCAGCAGCACATCAAAAAGCTTATACACCATGATCAAGTGGGCTTCATCCCTGGGATGCAAGGCTGGTTCAACATACGCAAATCAATAAACATAATCCAGCATATAAACAGAACCAAAGACAAAAACCACATGATTATCTCAATAGATGCAGAAAAGGCCTTTGACAAAATTCAACAACCCTTCATGCTAAAAACTCTCAATACATTAGGTATTGATGGGACGTATCTCAAAATAGTAAGAGCTATCTATGACAAACCCACAGCCAATATCATACTGAATGGGCAAAAACTGGAAGCATTCCCTTTGAAAACTGGCACAAGACAGGGATGCCCTCTCTCACCACTCCTATTCAACATAGTGCTGGAAGTTCTGGCCAGAGCAATCAGGCAGGAGAAGGAAATAAAGGGTATTCAATTAGGAAAAGAGGAAGT
The DNA here is from genome assembly GCF_028878055.3 of Symphalangus syndactylus. Lineage (NCBI taxonomy): Eukaryota > Metazoa > Chordata > Mammalia > Primates > Hylobatidae > Symphalangus > Symphalangus syndactylus. The sequence continues at coordinate 66,074,785 of NC_072433.2, forward strand.
CAAATTGTCCCTGTTTGCAGATGACATGATTGTATATCTAGAAAACCCCACTGTCTCAGCCCAAAATCTCCTTAAGCTGATTAGCAACTTCAGCAAAGTCTCAGGATACAAAATCAATGTACAAAAATCACAAGCATTCTTGTACACCAATCACAGACAAACAGAGAGCCAAATCATGAGTGAACACCCATTCACAATTGCTTCAAAGAGAATAAAATACCTAGGAATCCAACTTACAAGGGATGTGAAGGACCTCTTCAAGGAGAACTACAAACCACTGCTCAATGAAATAAAAGAGGATACAAACAAATGGAAGAACATTCCATGCTCATGGGTTGGAAGAATCAATATCGTGAAAATGGCCATACTGCCCAAGGTAATTTATAGATTCAATGCCATCCCCATCAAGCTACCAATGACTTTCTTCACAGAATTGGAAAAAACTACTTTAAAGTTCATATGGAACCAAAAAAAGAGCCCGCATCGCCAAGTCAATACTAAGCCAAAAGAACAAAACTGGAGGCATCACGCTACCTGACTTCAAACTATACTACAAGGCTACAGTAACCAAAACAGCATGGTACTGGTACCACAACAGAGACATAGATCAATGGAACAGAACAGAGCCCTCAGAAATGATGCCGCATACCTACAACTATCTGATCTTTGACAAACCTGACAAAAACAAGAAATGGGGAAATGATTCCCTAGTTAATAAATGGTGCTGGGAAACTGGCTAGCCATATGTAGAAAGCTGAAACTGGATCCCTTCCTTACACCTTATACAAAAATTAATTCAAGATGGATTAAAGACTTAAATGTTAGACCTAAAACCATTAAAATCCTACAAGAAAACCTAGGCAATACCATTCAGGACATAGGTGTGGGCAAGGACTTCATGTCTAAAACACCAAAAGCAATGGCAACAAAAGCCAAAATTGACAAATGGGATCTCATTAAACTAAAGAGCTTCTGCACAGCAAAAGAAACTACCATCAGAGTGAACAGGCAACCTACAGAATGGGAGAAAATTTTTGCAACCTACTCATCTGACAAAAGGCTAATATCCAGAATCTACAATGAACTCAAACAAATTTACAAGAAAAAAACAAACAACCCCATCAAAAAGTGGGCGAAGGACATGAACAGACACTTCTCAAAAGAAGGCATTTATGCAGCCAAAAAACACATGAAAAAATGCTTTCATCACTGGCCATGAGAGAAATGCAAATCAAAACCACAATGAGATACCATCTCACACCAGTTAGAATGGCCATTATTAAAAAGTCAGGAAACAACAGGTGCTGGAGAGGATGTGGAGAAATAGGAACACTTTTACACTGTTGGTGGGACTGTAAACTAGTTCAACCATTGTGGAAGTCAGTGTGGCGATTCCTCAGGGATCTAGAACTAGAAATACCATTTGACCCAGACATCCCATTACTGGGTATATACCCAAAGGACTATAAATCATGTTGCTATAAAGACACATGCACACGTATGTTTATTGCGGCACTATTCACAATAGCAAAGACTTGGAACCAACCCAAATGTCCAACAATGATAGACTGGATTAAGAAAATGTGGCACATATACACCATGGAATACTATGCAGCCATAAAAAATGATGAGTTCATGTCCTTTGTAGGGACATGGATGAAACTGGAAAACATCATTCTCAGTAAACTATGCAAGGACAAAAAAGCAAACACCGCAGGTTCTCACTCATAGGTGGGAATTGAAAAATGAGAACTCATGGACACAGGAAGGGGAACATCACACTCCGGGGACTGTTGTGGGGTGGGGGGACGGGGGAGGGACAGCATTAGGAGATATACCTAATGCTAAATGAGGAGTTAATGGGTGCAGCAAAACAACATGACACATGGATATGTAACAAACCTGCACATTGTGCACACGTACCCTAAAACCTAAAGTATAATAATAAAAAATAAAAAATAAAAAAATAAAAAATAAAAATAAATCTATTTTTAGGTGTCAACTGCCAGCCCATCCTGGCTCACCCAGTCTCTCTCCTCCCACTTGCCCAATTAGAAAGATTATATTGTTTCCTGGCATACAATTCCAAGGGCATTGGACACAGGCAGGGGACCCGGAGAAGAGATCCAAGAACAGCTCTTAGTGAATGGAAACAAGATGATTTCTGCTCAAAGCAATTACCTCAGCACCCACCCTTTCCTCCCACATGGACCCCACGTTGAAGAGGCGCCAAGGCCACGTGGAAGTAACAGAACACTAACATATGCAAGACATATTTTTCACCCTCGAAATTTAACAGAAAGAAGGGAGAGCTAATCAGTTAACTCTCCCTTTATCCCACCCAAGTTGAAAGCTTGATATTTTAATCCCAACTTCCCAGATGACAGAGGGATACATCCAAGTTTTCTTAAGTAGAGGAGAGGAGTGTGCATTAAAAGGATATAAAATGCGAAAGTTTCTCACCTAGCTCAAATTCTGACTTTTAGGGGAAACCTGGAAATGGCCATAAACACATGATTTACCTGTCTTGGGGCGCTACAGGGATGGGGAATATGTGAGGCCATTTCCCTTTTCTTTGCTCACAGTAGATGGCACTACTTCATCACAGTACTTTCCCCTACTCAGCCTAGAGGCTGCTTTAGAATCTTTTCAATAGAGCCCCTAGTCCTGCAGCATCTCAGAGCCATCTGCAACTCCTGAATCAGGATCTATATTTTAACAAGATCCCCAGGTGATTCACAGACACACTGAAGTTTACGAAAGGCTGATGTGGGCTGCAGTCACCTGATGTAGACTGACAAAGTGAGATATACTCGCTGCTCCTAGTCTGTTATTCTGGGGGTTCCAACGTTCATGTCTCAATTTCTACTCCTACTTCTCCAAAGATTTCAAACCGAAGCCTTATATACAACAGGTGGTTCATTAAACTTTTTTTTAAAATTAATTGCAAACATTCAAAGATTGGAGAATAAATGTAAAATTGCCAGGTTCTTTGCTTTTCTAGGGGGAAAAATCTCAGTGCACTTATCAATACTGGGCCCACATGTCAACATCGCAACAGGTGGTTAGAGGTAAGAAGTGGCTGCTCTGTTAGACACGACATAGTATGTCCAGTTTGTCTCAGTCTCCAATACTTCATATTGCCTCACACCACCCTGTCTTACTCATTCCTGCTATCTACCTGAATGTGTGACTATACCACAGGAGAGACTACAGTTGTGTCCAAAATCAACAACAAGAACACCTGCCCATGACACCATCACCGGCAGGTGCTTATTCTTTCCACTGACTCTGAAGGTGAGCAGCCACACCTGCACAGGCACAGTTTCACTTTCTCCAAATGATCCCTGTGTGGGGACAGGGGCACCCACACTATAAGCTGCCCCTTCATATAGTCCCATTGTCTTTGAGAAGCACAGGTTGCCTCAGGTCTGCAGCCACACACCACATATCCTTGGTATTGTCCAGTGACCTAGCACCAACCACATACCAGAAAGCATAATCCTTAAGAGCATGAGCCATAGTCTGCAACCTACTTCAGATTCCTAGCTCTGCTCTCCAATGGTGACATAATGACCCTAGGCAAGGCACTTGACCCCTGCTATGATGTGAATGATGATTCCCACCAAAATTCATGCTGAAATCCCCCATGAAATGCTATTAAGAGGTATGGCCTTTGAGAGGTAATTAAGTCATGAGAGTCCCACCCTCACTGATGGGATCAGCATCCTTCCAAAAGGGCTTGGGGTTGAAGGGAGTGCCTGTGTACCCTCCTGCCCTCGGCCATGTGAAGACACAATAGCAAGGTGCTGTCTTGAAAGCGGATAGCAGCCGTCACCCAACACCACTGCCGGCACCTTGGTCTTGGACCTCCCATACTCCAGAACTGTCCGAAATAAATGTCTGTTCTTTAAAATTACCCAGACTGAGGTATTTTGTTATAGCAGGAACTAAGTGAATTAAGTGAACTAAGTGAACCCCTCAAGACAACCCCTGAAGCCTGTTTCCTTATCTGTGAACTTGGAGGTGGCACTTAGCTTACTATTTCATGAGTTACTCTGAGAAATAAAAGATGGTGAAGTGCTCAGCATACAGTATATCGTACGCACTCAGTTAAGGTGGTTACTGCTATTATTACACATGGTGCTCAACAGGTGTTTGTTAACTGACTTTTCCATCATCTTAGACTATCCCACCTTGTACTGAAACTGAGGACTTCCAAACCCCCCACACCATCACCTAGGGATAGGAATGAGGCTCTGCAGTCTGTGGGGTCTCCGGACAGGCTGCCCACATCAGCATCTGAGTTGGTGGGATGCAGTCCTAAAACCACAAAGCCTGCTAAGCCACACTGGGCATTTTTCTTGCCCCACTAACAACTTCTACATGAACAAGGCAAGCCTTTTGCTTTCTTTTTTTTTTTTAAGTTAGCATTTTCATTTGCTTCCCTTCAAAGTTACTAAGGTATATTTTTAAATTCCATTCTGGCCATACAAATCTCTCCCTTCTCTGATCTCCCACTGTGCTCTGTTAGGACCACACAGTCGAGCATTTAATGTTCTCTCAATATTTCATATAGGCTGTATGAGTCTCTAGAAGAATTCTAAATGGCCTCCAGAGGTGACTGGCAGAGTGTGTTACCAATGGAAGTTTTTAGAACTGCACACACGTACACAATTTTTCTTTTGGGCAAAACAGACTTTTTTTGCACTAGCAAAGTGCTAAGCAATGGAATCAACAAAATACATACTGCGCCCATCAATACCCACTGCCTGTACGCTAAGAGACATGTTTTATGTTAACTGAACTATGAAATGGACTCTTCCAGTTTTCTTTGGTATAATAAATGAAAAAGGACTGAATTGGGTCACTGTCTTGTTTGTTTGTTTCCTTAAAAAGGGACTGGAGATGATGTCTGTCTGGGCTGCAGCATTTTATCTGCCAATGCTGCAAAACTGACGGAAAAAACATGATGTATTTTTCCAAAAACAACGGTTTCATGCAAGTTCCTCCTTTCGGTTCCAAAATATCAGTCACTGATTGCAACAGGCCTCAGATCCTGGCCTCAGCCATCCTTTTCAGGAACCACCATAGCCTCCCATTCATGGCCTTCAGAACACATAGGGCCACCAGCAGGAACTGGCAGAGAGGGGCCCCACACTGGTGATGGTAGGTCTCTGAGATGGGAAGCCGGAGAGGAGCGTGGGAGAATTCCTGGCACCTGTGGTCCAAGGCATTTATTCAAGCATCCTGTCACTGCTGCCCCTCTGCAACCAGCTTTGACTTGCTGGAACAACTACCAATGTCACTGCATTAACCACAGCCCTGGACAACAGCTCCTCCTCCATGGGGCAGACAATGGCTTATTGAAGCGCCTCTCTGGGGCTGGTTTGGAATGAGCTGCTTGTCTGAATGAAAACAGCCCTGCTGAGCAACCCCTAACTTGCAATGGGGACACAGGGGGTTTTCATCCCACATTCTTGGCCTTTAACAACCAGGAAGCCCCAATGTCTGTGACTTACCTGTGTCCTTCGTGAGCAGACAATGCTGACCTCTAGCAGTGCCAAAGGGAATTATGGAAGCGTTTTAAGCACAGCCTGAGGTCTCCATGAGGGAAAATGGCATTAATATGAGCGTTAAGAACAAAGGAACAGAAAATCCTTTACCTCCCACTTAGAAGATAACTTGTCCCTTAATTAACTGCTTGATGTATCACCATTGAGTCAGCAGCCCCATGTCCCCAGCCATCCATCACCGTCACTTCACCCCAGACTCTAAATCCTCCGCCTTGAAAGAAGTCTAAGAAGACCTCCACTAGCCCGAGTGAAGCTGGGGGAGGTGAGACATTTGGGCAACTAGAGGGAGGGGGCGAAGGTGGGGAGAGCATCTTCTAAGTACTCACTGATAGCAAAATAGGAACCCACTGACCAAGGCCCCATGGTCTTAGGAGTGTTTCCTCTGAAGTTTCCTGCCCACTCCTGAATTACCCAAAGTGCAGCCCTGGGATGTGGGAGCCACTGAAGAGGTTACAGAGTTCATATTTCAAACCGCACAGCCCGCTTGCTAAAGCCGTTTCACATTTACTCTGGTGTGGAAAACGCAAAGTCAGTCCCCGGCCCAGTTCACTCTGTCAGGAGCTCATGACTGAGCTGGTCACAAAGTTTTTGGGGAAGGAAGTGGGGGTCCCTTTCATAAACTCTTGCGGTGAGGTGTGTGACCAGCCTGCCACTGATAAATCAGTTCCTAAAACAGATCTCAGCCTTCCGGTGACTGGGGATCCAATAACACTCAAGAGGGGGAAGAACATAAAACATAAATCCATCAAATACTGTGCTGCAAAAGCCACACAAAAGAGAACTTTCGGTTCAGACTTGCGTGGCAGGAAAATGGTCATAATTAAAGCAGCCTTGGAGTGCCTGCGACCTGCTCAGGAGGAGGGCAGCCACTAGCTTGTGCCCACCTAGCCTGAAGATGGTAGAAGCCAGAACCACAGTGGTTAAGTTACATTGTTTTTATAAAAAGCATCTTACTTTAAAGAATATCTTTCTGTGGTGGAAATAACGTTAGAATATGTAGAGTCTGAATTCTGACAAGGGTCCATTTCAAAAGGGAAGCCATTTGCAACTGTAGAATCCTTAAATTACAGAAATGTAATAGCTCTGTGACCCTTTGGATTTGTTTTAAAAGACCATTGTCATTAAGCTTTTTTTTTTATGTCATTAAGCTTTTGTCCAACTCCTTCCACATCCTTCAAAAATGAATTCTCCAGCACCATGTGCCAGCTCTGATCTCCAGCAGGCCTCACATCACCCCAGGGCTGGCTTTCCCCAGTGGGGTCCCTTGAGAGGCTCCAGTTTCTGAATGGGAAACGCTGCTGTGACCACATCAGTAGGCCAATCAAAGAAGCCCACTCTTACAGAGCTGCCACATCCAAGGGCCCTTGTCCCTTTGTCCCCTTTGTCGAATCCACAAGCAAAGGCTGCTTGTGAATGGCTTCCTGGGACTTCCAGGAATCACCCTAGTGGGCTTTTTCAGCTCTGCTGCTCTGCGTGCGTCCTGGGGGCTGGGGGGCTCTGACAGAGCTGAGCCTTCCCCCCGATCTGGGCAGCTCCAGCCAAATGGATTTCCTGCTGAAGCCCACCTCCATGCCGTGCTCATGCCGTTGTCTCTTCCACCCTCATCTCCACATGCACACCTCCTGCCTGCCCTTCAAGAGACAGCTCAAGGCCACCTCTTCCAGGGAAGCCTTACCTTTCAGACTGTTTCTCCCACTGAAAGGGGTCTGGTCTCTATCTGGGCCACTTTGATGGTATAGGTACTCTCTACAGCATGGTGGACTTCAGAGGACGCCTTTGCTCCCTTACTAGACAGTGCACACGCACCCTGAGGTCCAAATCCTCACGACTCACCTTCACATCCCCTGTGGGGCCTCACACTCAGTAAATGTTCCTTAAGTGCCAATGGTGATACGGAAGGCAGAAAGAAATTATTTAGGCAGATAGTGAGGGTAAAAGAGTCCTCTTTTAACAAAATGCAGCCCAAGAAATTATTTTTTCCTAACAAAGAGCAGCCTGAAAAATCGAGCTGCAAACAAAGATAGGCAAGCTGGAAGCTTGCATGGGGGAATGCCAGCAGCTGTGTTAAAGGAATAGGCAGCATGGTGCAGGCCAGGCAGAGAACCTACCTGCATAATAAAAGATGGTGGGGGCTACCAGAAATTTGCACCCTATGCAAATGGCACACCTGGTCCAACCAATCTTTTGTACCCTATGTAAACCAGACACCACCTCCCCACCAGGCATCTATAAAACCCTCTGCATTTCACCACAGATCGGCAACCTGTTTGGGACCCCTCTCTGCAGCAGAGAGAGCCATTCTCTTTCTTTTGCCTTTCAAATTTCTGTTCCTAACCTCATTTCTTGTGTGTCCATGTCCTTGATTTCCTCAGTGAGACAACGAACTTCAGGTATCACCCCAGACAACGAGGCCGCTTCAGTGGGAATCCTCCTGGGGCTCTGTCCCTGCAAGCAGGGGCACAGCATGCATCCACAGAGCTCTCTGGGCTCCAGGTGGGCCTCCACCTGGCCATTCTCCCTCACTGCCCCTCTGAGAGAGTGTGGCACAGTAGGAGACCCATGCCCTCAGCCTTGTCCCTGAGAGAATCCTCAGACCCCAGGCCTGGCCTCCTGGCTGCAAGGATGAGGTAAGGAGCTGGCAAAGCCCAGGGCAGCCCCACTAGGGCTGCAGGTCCCAGAAATCCCCAGGGTACAGGGGGCCAAGATGAGGCTGAAGAGTGACCCTTTCCTCAGCAAGTCAAGTCACCTTCAGGAACACACAGCTGGAGGACTGAGGGATACAGGTGAGATAAGCACATAGTAACAAGGACAAAATAGGAAGATTAGAGCAAGACATCACGCCATTGCTGCACATGAACAGAAGGCAGAGAAGGTGACTTGGGACAGGAGGTGGATGGGACAGTCTGACTTTGCCTTTGATTGTCTCTTGCAATTCCAGGTGGAGATAGGAGAGACTCAGAATGGTGGAGGTCAATCTACCTCCAGTGGCAGATATGCCCAGGTGGGAGGGACAGGCTGGCAAGCACTCTTCCCTGGCTGTAGTGAAGGGCACTGAGGGGGTGCTGAGGACAATCACTGACCACCCACCAGTGCTAGGGCAGCAATGGCTTGACCTGCCCATTCAGAGTCCCTTGTTATGGCAGCTTCCCACGTGGCTGTCTTCCAGATATAGTCTGTCCTCTTACTTCAAGCCCCCAACCTGTGAGAACTTCAACACCCCAGCTGCTGTAGACAGTAAACTCCAAGAGGGGATCATGTGTCTCCCCAACAGGCAACACCGCATCCTTGCGCAGGCATCTGGCACACAGAGCAGGTTTGCAATAAATGTCTATTGCATGACACCTCAGAGGGTAAAGCAGAGCTCAGGTCTTTGGTTTTGCATCATTACAGGTAGCACATTTTGAACACAATATACAAAAGCAAATCGGCTTCAGCACTCCTGAATTGACATAGTAGGGGACAGGGGGTAGACATAAAAAAAAATCTCTAAATGAAAACTAATAGTGGCTTTCCTATAGGGCTACCATTTTTATAGTAAAACTTTAGCTGGGAAAACCTCTGTTGTGATTTTTGTTAATAGGATGTATATGTAGTAGTTGTCTGAATCTTCAAGTAGCCGATCTGTACAGATGCAGTGAAGGAGCCACAGCTTGCTGACCACAGCAGTTTTAAAGTGACTCATCAGCGAGGTCAGGCCACCTTGGTAGGAATGTGGGGCCAAAGGCAGAAAAGTGTGCCAGGAAGACCCAGGCCATCTCCTTACACACACACACACACACACACATATACATACACACCCCCCAAAACAGAAGAAAAAATCCAGCTGAAATGAACGTTCCAGCCTGCATTTAACTGCATTTTAGTCTGCTTTTCAGTAACTAGGACAGCGACTCAGCTTTTCTTTCTTGTCTTTTCTTTTTTTAAAAGAAAACATTCCCTAACCAAAATATGGAATTCATCGCATTGTAATCCCAAGTGGAGAGTGCACGCATTTCCTCTGGATCGTGCACCACTCACTCCCACTCTCTCTCATTTCTCATGGACAATGAATGGAAACACTCCCTTGTAGGAATTTCAACCGCCTCTTTGAGACAGATGTTTTGGAAATCACTGACAAGCTGCTTGTCACTGTGAGGCGGATCATACACTTTCACAGCCATTTGGTCCAAAACCATGCAGAGAGCGCTTCTTTACATCCAGCTCCAATACGATCTGCAGAGTATTCGATGGCTGATACTTAGCCACTTCTTTGTGTCCCCCTTACCCAACACATTCCCCAGCAGGAGGCAACACCGAAGGCCCTATCTCAGCAAAGTCGCCATTATCTGCTATAGAATCAAGAGTAGGATTTCTCTGTGAATATCTAGCATGGTCTGAGCCTTCAATGAAAACACTACTTTCAGGAAGAGAGTTAGGCACTTGGGAAAGAAAATGAACATTTTTAAGCCACCAGGGTACTGTTCATAAATTTCTGCTAGGCAAATGGGGACCTCACGGCTTGAAAGAGTTATTATTCAATACTTCCCAAGCACCCACATAAGTTCATGTTTCTCCCTGAGGGCCTCACTTGCTCCGTGAGACAAACTCACTACAGCTTTCATCTTGTTTAAAAAGACTTGGTGTGATGCATGGAGGCAGATCATTCGAGCCACCTGGATGTGCTGTGAAATAGTTTCTCAAGCAGTCCCAGCTTTTCCAAATGCACCTATCAAAATAAACCTAGATGCCTGTTAAATTCCCTCTTTAGGAGACCTACTTTGTTCCAACAGAGTCAACTGACCGAAGATAACTTTCTGCAGAATCTAAGACACTTGCCTGAACAATCTTATTGGCCAGAATAAAGAATAAGACACTGGTTCATGTACATTTGGAAAGGCATGAAGTCAGTCAAGGGCAGACCCTCAAAAAGACTCATCTTTATTTCTCAGCCTTTAGCTAAGGCCACGATACAGAGGCTGAAATGAAGAAACTAAGATACAATCTGAGAAAAATACCCCAACTTTAAAACTTAAAACCTGTGCGAAGGTTACTCTCCTATACCTTGGTCATGTTACTTGCTGCTGTGGCCTTGAGAGTTCTAATTTCTACGGTACCACTAAAAACTCTGGAGTGAACGTCTGTGAGCCATTAAACCCAAGCACAAACACACACTTTCAGGGCTGTACATGTCTGCCTAGTTTTTGCACACATTGTTAAGATTATACTGCTGGCTCATTTTCTCTATATTCTCTTTTCTACGATAAAGATCATTTACATGCAACATTAAATTTCAACTTTATATGGGGCAATTTTTGGGTGGATTGATCACAAAGCTGCATCTCTGGCAGGAAAGACACTTTTCAAAGTAGCCGTTCTTAGGCACTCCACTCACCAAAACCATGAGAGGGACACGGCAGCAGTGTATGCAAGGGCATCGGCTCTAGCCAAGAGGACCTATCCCCACCTCCACTACTTTATCCTTGGGCAAACCACTCAACCTCAAGCCTCAGCTTCCCCATGCATGAAACAGGGATAATAATAGAACCTACATTTTGTAGGATGAGCAATGCATCCTAGAAACAGTGATCAACAAATGGAAAGCTCTCCATAAACGATATTTTTCATCACATGATTCTCAGTAACCTCGACTCCAAGACTTGCTGGTGCTTACTTAGAACACCACAATCTGGCAGAATCACCTGCACATATGACTAGAATTGGCCTCCTGTCTCCTTGCTACTTAGAGGTCACAGTCTGCATGTTCTGTTTATATTGACTACGAGTTTCTTGATGACATAATAGTCACACAGAAACATCTATTTGTTTAGTGCTTTGCTTTTGGCTGCTTCCAAATGTCTGTGGACTGATCGATGCAGATCCCAGAAATGTAATCATTAGTTGCCTGGCTAAAGAGGTTTCTCTCTGTTTGTTTTTATTAGAAGTCAGTCCTCTGAACCTGTGGTTTGCAAACTTTCTTTTTGAACATGAAACACTGTTTATCAAACAGAATCTGACAAACAACCCCAGTTCTGCATATGAAACAGATGAAAGCAGAGCTGTACTGGTGAAAAAAAAAAGTAGGGGGTTGAGGAGGGTCCCCTTGGCCCCCATCACCTCCAGGTAGCTCCTAAAATGTCCCTAGAAAGTGGAACACTCTGTGGAACATGCTCAGAAGGGCGCTGATCTAAACCACTCTTCCAATTTCCATCTTATGGCCTAGAAATGCCACTCAGCCTGAACCCTAAGAGGCTCACCGGGGCACTCCTGCTTCTCATCTCACGGCTGCATCAGCAACAACAGAGGCAAAGCCCACAAACCACGATCTCGTGCTTCCTAAATGTTCCCAACATGGCTGTGGGCTGGGCAGACACACAAACCCTTCCTTTCTTTGTTTTACTGACTACACATTGAGTTACATCAACTCCCTGAAAGCAATGCCCTAGGACCACAGTGTTTACATGGCTGTGCCAGCCAGCACACATGACGTCTGATATCATTACTCTGGGCTTCTAGAGGAGACATAGTGCATTTACACTTCTTTATACTCACTGAGCAGTGGCATGGAAACCAAGGTCAATCCAATCTATCAAAACCTCACCAAATTTTTAAAATAATTTCCAATGAAAATGCCTTTCTCATGGTGGAATACACAGTCCTTCCAATGTCTGTGAAGTACCAGCACAGTTTCCACACATATGAAATATTAACAGGGACAAAAAATTGAGAAATTCAGAGGAGGGGATCAGAATAACAAAGCAGCTGGAGAAAGTCATTGCTTCAGAAAGCACCAGGGCTAGGAAGCAGGCCCCGCCTCCTCGGTTTAACTGCCGCTCAGCGGAAGCATGACGTAGTCTCACTGTGGGAACCCAAGAGGTACAGGGGGCCTGTTCAGGGTGGTCTGAGGGAGACTGGCCAGGAGAGCTGGGGCTGGAGCCAACCAACAAAATATCCCAACCCATCATGAAGAAAATATTTCCTCCTCAGGAAAGGCCGCTACATCTCCCCAGGGAATGGCTGGAAGACTCCCAGCCTGAGTCATTCGGAAACAGATTTACAAAGCACTCGGGAGGATCCCGAGGGAATGATCAGGCCGCGTCGGAGGAAGAGCCTTCATGACCAAGCGGGTCTTTTCCAGCTCCAGCTCCCATGACTGCAAGGTCCTTCTGGTTCTTCCCAACTCACTCTGGCCAGCACGGCTGTAGCATATCTGTCACGATCCTTGGCTCTGAGTGTTTTAAGGCCTGGATGTGGTGACGCAGTGGCTCTGGCAGAGGCCTCCCAGCTATGGTACATAAGCTACAGTCCGCACTTCCACGTAAAGAGCTCCACCCGGCCTTGGGGCATGGAGAAGGTAGTGGATGTTGTATCCAAGGAGCTGGTGCTGGCCCAGGCCCAGTCCCAGGCACTCGCCTGTCCAGCCTCCTTGGGGAGCGCCCACCAGCAGCCCTCTCACATTTCCGCATCTCACCAAGGGCCTGCTGAAAACAGGCCCCCTGTGACATCTGCTAATCAGATTTGCCCCTGGAGCCAGTAATAATTAAACTTGGTCTATGAAAGGAACACTGGAAAGGCCTCCCATCCCACAGCTGGTCAGCAAACAGAGCAGATGGGCCGTATCCACAGCCATGTCTGTGTAAATCTAATTATTCAGCTGTCAGAATGAGCCCTAAGTGACACTGGTCACCCTCACAGGTAGCTGTCAGCCCTTGGGAAGCTGTTGCTGGGGGCAGCTATGAAGGCTAGAACTTCTCTCTCAGCTCCCCTCACCTTTCTTAGGCAGCACTGGCAGACTTATGCTGGATCACGCACCCTGGGATTAAATGCCATTTTCTGTGCTGTTCCTCATGTGCCAAACATATTATGTGCTTGTTAACTATTCACTTGATTCAGGTTTCTGGAAAACTCCTATCCAGAAATTTAGTTTTAAACCAGAAAAGCCTCCTAGACAGTATCAGATTAGATAAAAAAAATTGCATTTTTCTGTCTTGTATCATCATTTCTATTGGGTGATACTGCTTATGTTGGTTGTATCTGTTAACTATTGTTGAGTAACAAAGTGCCTTAACATTTCATAGCTTAAAATACCTGATTATTTCTCACAATCCCAGGGTTTGGCTGGCTGTTCCTCTGCTGGTTTCTCCTGGGGTGGCTCACGATGGCTTTCAGCTAGGTCAGCTGTGAAGGAAGGCCCACAAAGCCTTCCTTCACGTGTCTGGCCATGAATGCTGCCTGCCAACAGGGGAATCTTGGCTCTCCTCTGCAGGCCCCTTATCCTTCTGGGGCGAGACTGGTGTCCTTACACAGAGGTCTTAGAGCAGAGTTCCAAGAAGGTGAAAGTGGAAGTAGTCAGACCCTTTGAGGCTGAGACTCTAGAACTTACACAACACTTCTGCCACATTTCAGCCATGAAGGGAAGTCAGAAGGCCAGCCCAGACTCACGGGGCAGGGAAATAAGACTCCAGTTATTAATGGTAGAGTGAAAAAGAATGTGCAACCATTTTTAATCTACCACATGTCAGCATCTCCCCAACTGGGTCAGAGTTATAGGAGTTCTGGGGCAGGGCCATAGGTACTCCGAGATCAAAGCAATCCCAGGACAGACACTGAGTCCTGTATCCCCTTGAAGAGCCACAACACACATTGGCATGCTGAAGACTCTGAGTAGCCCTCCAATAACAATAAATTCTGCTCGATTTTCTTTCATCATGAGTAAGTTTATAGAGGAGGAGGAAGACCACTTTCCTGTAACACGATTTTGGAAAGTCTGGTCATGAGCTCTAGATTTTTAGAACACTTCCAGTTGAATATATTTTGTCTTGCTGCCTTAATACATGTCCCATAAGTGTTGCAGCCATGTCTAAAATACCTTCCAATATGTGGAAGTAGCACACAATATGGCAATTCCTGAGTTGGGGTTATAACTCTAAAGGTCACCACAGTGCATCTCTCCAGTAATTAGACATTAAGAAACTTCCACTCAAAATCATCTTGATCCTTGAAAAACTTTCCTAGGAGTTGTATGCAAAAAACTGGGGGTCGTTTTCTTCAGGTACAGTATTTCTGAGCATTGACAGAAGTCTTGATTCCTACAGAACAAATGTTACAATTCACTCTGAATAAATTCCGCGTTTGAAATTCAATAACAATAACATAACCCATAGTGGATCAGGAGGCCAAGCTTGCACACAAGCTACTGGACCACTAGCAAACCACGCTACTTCTTACCTGCCTGTTGGCCACCAATCTGGAGCCTCCCATACAATTTTCTACTCCTTTGAAAAGAAAAGGCTCATCCATCTTCACAACCAGGTTCTCCACTTTCAACAGCCATGGCACAGAAGACATTGAACTAATACTCTGGTCATGAGAACATGATGATCCCAGTAGTGGGTGAAGATTCATGAGAGGAGGGCAAACTCAAACCAAGGATTCAGGCCGTTATGAAGAGAGTTCTCACAAGACCAAGGACAGTCAAGAGCAGTCTCAACTCAGGGCCCAAACTCCACAACAGTCCCTATGTGTGGAGAGGGAGAGCGCCAGAATGCAGTGAAGGCACAGGGAGACACTGGATGCTGAACACGAGACTGAAAAAGGATCCTCTTTACTTCTGTTTTATTTTTATTTATTTATTTATTTAGAGATGGATTCTCACTCTGTAGCCCAAGCTGGAGTGCAGTGGCGTGATCTCGGCTCACTGCAATCTCCGCCTCCCGGGTTCAAGAAATTCTCTTGCCTCAGCCCCCTGAATGGCTAGGATTACAGGTGCCCACCACCAGGCTTGGCTAATTTTTGTATTTTTGGTAGACATGAGGTTTTGCCATGTTGGTCAGGCTAGTCTGGAACTCCTGATCTCAAGTGATCTGCCCATCTCAGCCTCCCAAAGTGCTGGGATTACAGGCGTCAGCCACCGTGCCCAGCCATACTTCTGTATTTATTCTCACATTGGAGAGAATGACTGACAAAGGGAATAGAGAGAATTTATTTTTATCTTGAGGCTGAAACAGCTTCTTAGAATTAGTGATTCTTACCTTATTCACTAAACAATGGCGATTCACCAAAAGACACACAGCAGTCAGTAGCCAATTTACTAACTTGGACTCAAAACATCCTACCATTCCTTCTTGAGTGTCAAATATTTTTAAACCTTTTTCTTACATTGTAAAATCATCAGGGAAACATCTCCTGGAAGCCTAACTGCAATTTCAAAGGATGGAATAAAAGTGAATCTAGAGAACGGGGAATTCTGTGGGAAAAAACACCCCATAAATGATGAGAGGAAGTAGAAATTTCTAAGGAATTGTGAGTGCATTGGTCTAAGAAATAAACAAGGTAACTTCTTGGAAGAGTTCCATAGCAAAGTCATTTGGGGAGCCTTTTTGAGAATGGCTGAACATCAAATCTTATGGGCAATTTTGAATTTAAAGAGCCAAGAGATCAGTCAGTCCTAGACTTGGTGAGATGGTAATTGGACCTACTGTCCTGGGGGTTCCTAGGTTTGTATCTGGGGGCCACTTCAGCTCCTGGTCCTAATTCACCCTGAGAAATGGCTCCATGCCCTGGACACCACCTTGAGCTCCCTTTCCCTCTAATGAGGTAGCTATTCAATCAGAAATAAAAGACTGTTGGGGCTCAGAAAACAACACCCCAAAACGAAGGCCTAGCAGCAGCCTTAGAAACATGAAGTTATTCTCTTTCTCCTGTCCTCCTATGTCTCAGTCCCATTCTCCTGAGGCAGGCCACAAAAACTAGAATCCCACTTCCCCAAGGCGGGTTATAGAAGCCAGAACCCACTTTCCCAAAAGCCAGCCATGAAACCTAAAAATATCCTATGTAAAAACTGGCCTTAAAGAAATTTTCTGATCTACCTTTTTTTGACTGTAGGTCCTAAGACCCTCATTGCAGAGAGGGTCCTGCCCCACACCCAGAAGAAAGGAATGCATGCCCAGAGAGGCCAAGAGGAATCTAGACAGGCTAGGTTTCCCCACTTAAGCTGTTAGCATTAGATCATACCTTCTTGTCGAATCATATATCTACATGCCTGTTCATACTCTGTTGAACCTATGCACAAAAATGGACAATTTCCCCTGTATCTTTGGGTCTTCATTCTGAAGGCATTCGTGTATACATGTTTAATAAATTTGTACGCCTTTCCTCCTATTAATCAATCTGCCTCATGTCAGTGATTTTTTTTTTTTCTTTTTTTTGAGACGGAGTCTGGCTCTGCTGCCCAGGCTGGAGTGCAGTGGTGCGATCTTGGCTCACTGCAAGCTCCTTCTCCCAGGTTCACGCCATTCTCCTGCCTCAGCCTCCCGAGTAGCTGGGACTACAGGCGCCCGCAACCATGCTCGGCTAATTTTTTGTATTTTTAGTAGAGACAGGGTTTCACTGTGTTAGCCAGGATGGCCTCGATCTTCTGACCTCGTGATCCACCTGCCTCGGCCTCCCAAAGTGCTGGGATCGCAGGCGTGAGCCACCGCGCCTGGCCTTCTCAGTGATTTTTTTAGCTAACCTTTGGGGGCCAAGGGCCCTGGCCTCTACAAGACAAAGACAACTAAAGGGATTTAGCTGCTTAATGTAATAAGGAGGAAACTTGATGCCAACTTATTCCTTTGTTTCCTTTCTCAGTCCACGTACTGAAGGATTCTAAGAGCAGGTATGCTCCTCTGGCACGGCTAAAGGCACCAGCACACTAATGCTATGAGAGAACTACTGCAGGGGGGAAAGAATTAGGAAAAAATGAGCACGATCAATTCTGTGTACTATTAAGTCTAGCTAGATGCAGGGGATGTAGCACATTTGGGACTTGTTGGAATGATAGAAAATATATGGCAAATAAACAATAAATATTTCAGGTATAATATTGTCCAAGTGCATAAAGTGTGTCAATTTCTCCTTCAACAAAGCGTCACAGGCTATACAGAATTGCCAACCAGCCATGTAGCACAAATTGTTGGTTTCGCTATCCAAACACCACACCTTTGGGACTTGGAATCCCACAGAAGTTCTGCAGGCTCCATTAATCATCCTACACCTAAGTTGTTCCTACGATGGCGGGATGTTTGGTGGAAATCTGGACATGAGTCAACAGAAATGGGTTGGCCACAAATGGTGCATGCCTTTGGACATTCGTGTGGGAGAAATGGTAAAAGCAGGGACAAAGCTTTCAGGACTTTCACAAGGTGACCTCTCCTGCCTACCTTCACAACTTTGCCACCTCATATATCTGTCACCCCAAACCACTCACTACTTCCTGACCACACTCTGCACTTCCGCATCTCCTTGCCTTTGCCCACACTTGTCTCTGCCAGGACTGCCATTCCCCTCTTTCATCCCTTGGCAAAAGCTAGTCATTTTCAAGGCCCAATTGAGAAGTCATGGCTCCAGCATGCATTCTCCAACTGGCAGAATTTTTCCCTCCTCTGTCCCCAATATAATTAGTTGACCACAGCAGCAGTGACTTCTCTGCTTGTCCTCTCATGGCTGGGTTGGGAGCCTTTAAGGACAAGGACACTTTGGTACTGTTGCTCTAGCATCACACATAGCTCTAAGTGATTAAATATCTGTAGTGTCCGGATGATATCCCCTCACCCCCTACATGACAAGAATGGAAGAGCTGATAGGGTATAAGGATATATTTTCCACGTTGTATCAACAAGGATACTGCATTAATAAAATAGGAATAGAAAACACACAGCACAGAAGGATTCTTAAGGTCCACTGACAGCACTGATTCCACCTTCTTTCCTTCCCCAGGAATTTCCCCAAGTATTGAAGGTAGCTCTGCTCAGACTTGGCTGGCCACAGACTTCCGTCAGATTTTTGTTTTCTTCCAGATCTGACTACATGGAAAAAATACCGTAATTTCTTTGTGGACCTAGTTATAATTCTGTAGGCTGATTAGCTCTGAGGAAATTTCAACCCTACAAGGAGCCCTGACAATTCAGTTGTCCCATTTGTGATTATACTGGTTTGTCAGTGTTCGTTGTTGAGGCACAATATGTCATTTGGGGAGCAACACTTAGACACCTCTCTGAGATTCTCCCTGCATTCCCCATTTCAGGATCAGTGGTATCAAATTCTTACCTCTTTTATATTTACTCCAGCACTGATCAGGCGCTGATCTATTTTAAGTACATTCCACTGGAAATCTCTGCATGTGCTTCCTTCCTGACCACTGAAGTGTCTCCCTTAGACAGACTTGTCTATCAGTGTTGAAAACTTACGACAGTGCCAGGGGCAGACACTGTGCATGCCTGCTGCACCTCAAGCCCCCGTTCCCGCACAGGCTTACAGCGGGCACCCAGGACTTCCGCCTGAGGGCTCTCTTTTGGCCCCACAAGGAGTTGGCCCTTAAGTGCTGGTCTCAGAAGAAGTGGTTAATGACAGAGACGATTTGGAGAGGACATATCCCAGATCTTGCTGGCCCAGCTGGGATAATTCTGATGGATGTCTCACAGAATTCACTAGAGATGGAGCCTCAGGTGCCCACAGCAGTAATGCCATCTCTTTATTGGCTCTCTTCTCCTATTTCACACCCCTATTCCCTTAACAACGTTTTCCAGGTTTACCTCCCAAGTCACCTACTTACACTTGAATCCCTGCTGCAGAATCTGCTTTTGGGAAACCCAACCTAAGAAAAGTACCAGACTAAAGCCACTTGATACAGATAAGGGAAGGCAGACCCAAGGGCAGCCCCATCGTCAGGTATAGGAAAGATTTTCAGCAAATAAAACACTGCTGTGGCTTAATTCATGCTGAGGAAACTTTCCGTGTCACAGCCATAAGGAGCCTGACAGCCTCAGGAAGTGAACTGAGCTGTCTCAGATCTTGGGGAATTGTGTGTCATATGTGTTCTAAAAACGGATTGGATTTCAGGGGCCATTTCCAACTTCCATGGTATTAAATTTCCTTTTATTCTTCCCAGCACCATATTTCCAATAAGCCCTAAAAAACTTACCCCTGGGGAAGGATATTTTGCTATCTTAATAAAGTCTTCCAATCCTTAGGAGACAAATCATCATATTTTCATCTCAAAAATATTAATTTTACTCCCTTAAAGAATCTTATGAAAATATTTGTATTTCTTGCCTGAGTTCCCTGGGAGGTAAGCTGAAAAACTAGCTAATAAAGGATAATTCCAATGTAACCAAAAAAATACATATTGAAATATGGAAATAATTAAGGTCCCAAGAAAACATCAAGTCTTCAAATCAAAAGCCCTTGAACTAGAAAGTATTGTCCAGGGACTCACATGACTACTATACATTAGACAGTATTCTAGGCATGTTTTGCTTTAAACCAAGCAAGGAGGTAAAAACTTAATTTCTATAAATGGTAAATTAATAGGTGAGAATTCGCTCCACACAGAGAATTTAAAATAGATTCCACTAAAGTAGCATACTCTGCAAAATATCAACTTTCATTTGTTTTAGAGAAATCTAGTTTATCCATTGTGTAAGACTATTTCTAATTGGGAAAACAGACATTCACTCATTCTGGAAGTGAAGCCTGGACTAAGAAAGGAGGAACATGGAAGGACAGACAGGAATTCATAAAACCAATGGGATGTAGGCAGAGGGGGAAAGAAGGATTTCTGGTAGATGGGGTAAAAGGTCTTGCTACTGGGAGTGGGGACCCAAGCCACAGGGCCAGTCAAGAGAGAGGGGGAGTTTCACTTGGGGGCATGCTACATTAAAAATGTCAGTGGGACACCAGGGGAAGACCCCCAACAGGCAGCTGGCTGGATGGGTCTGCACCTAGAGGAGAGGGTCTGGCCTGCAAGTAGCAGCTGAAGCCACAGAGTGGGCTGGAAAAGCCAGAGGATGCAAAAAGGTAAGGGAGAAAAGGGGACCAAAGATGACCCAGAGACCTTGATGAAGGGGCAGGCAAAAGAAGTCAGCCAGGTAGACTGAGAAGAAACATCAGGAGAGGAGAAGCAGGTGAGAAGCACTTCATGGGGTCCATGAGCCAACATGTTCTGTTTCTTCTTCTTCTTCTTCTTCTTCTTCTGACAATAGAAGTTATACCTTGTCTGCCCTGAACAGGCAGAGTGGAATCAGAAGAACCAGGGCAGGATGAGGGTGACAATGAGGGGCTCATGAGGTGTGGGTGAGGTGGGACAGGGGCACCCACTGGGCAGAGCTAACTTTCCAGATGGGGGCAGTCACAACCAAGAAGCTGCATGAGAACTTTGAGCTGTGTTCCCTTTGGTACTTCCACACCTGACTTCCCCTCAAACGCAGGACACTTTTGTGTGAGTTAACAATTACAGAGCATACGATACATGTAAAATTATGCATTCCAATAAACTTTTCTAGGAAAATGGGCCAAGGTCATAAATGTCACTATTATCATAAATGAGAGTTTCACCTAAAGGAAAAACATGAACAAACAACTCAGAAAAGACAAACTTCAAACAGCTATTCTATTCAGGAAAACATTAGATGTGGTCAATAATAAAAACAGTAACAAAATGAGATGCCATTCTCACCTCACAAACT
Source organism: Symphalangus syndactylus (assembly GCF_028878055.3). Lineage (NCBI taxonomy): Eukaryota > Metazoa > Chordata > Mammalia > Primates > Hylobatidae > Symphalangus > Symphalangus syndactylus. The sequence goes on from NC_072433.2 coordinate 66,095,840, forward strand.
AGCAAAGACTTAAGAACTGATAACTCATTCCTGATTAGGGGGACATAAAACGGGCACTCTCTTATACTGCCAATGAGGGCCCAACTTTCCTGGAAATATTTTTTATAACTAAACAATAATATCTGTAAAAGGATATTCAAGGTTGATATTTAATGGTTTAAAAAATATCAGAAAACAACTCAAATGTCAAAATTAGAAAGCAGGTTAAAATGATTTAAGATATACATCATAAGACAGAATACTGAAGTTTTTTTAAAAAAGGAACTTATAATGACATGAGGAAATATTTATAATATTAAACAAAAAAGTAACAATATAAAGTTATATACAGAGTAAGAACTCAGTTATGTAAAGAAAAGAACGTACAAAAAGGGATACTCTTAGGAACTTGGACAGTAGATTAATAGTGGTGACCCCTAAGGGAACTGATTTTTTTCCCTGCATGCTTATACATTTCTGTATGAACTTGGGTGATTTTGATAACTGGGGGGACAGGTCACACATTAACAGCTTCTGGCAATCCTTTTCTTTTTATATATACTTTAAGTTCTAGGGTACATGTGCACAACGTGCAGGTTTGTTACATATGTATACCTGTGTCTGGCAATCCTAATCCAGCCATAATAATATATACGTAAGGGCTGTTGCTTGGCTTCAAGAGTATACCAGCGTTCAAGGTCACCACAGAAGACTGAATGTGACCTTTGGGCAGATGAAAAACCATCTTCGCTTTAAGATGTGCAGATGATGTAAATATGCAAGCATACAACACAGAATACCACAGCACTGAAAGAAAGGTATGGCTTCTAGGGGTTTGCCTCAATGACTTTCTCTGCAACCATCCTTTTACCAAAATGCCTGCCAGTTTCCATATGAATAGACTTAAATGTACCTGAAGTGGGACATAATGGAACAAAACTGGTGACCCTGACCTTGAATGAGGAGAAGTCCATGAAAGCACTTGACCACCACCCCACACTGTATCTTTCCAATCCACAGTCACTCCATGAATGCTAGGAGAAAAATGGATTGGACTTCAACTGAATCACAGATGTAGTCTGAGAATGAAACAAGGAGGGAGAATGTGGTGGCGAGGCAGCCAGAGGGGACCAGCTCTTTCAGACCAGTCACATTACATCCCTAACATGACCCTCAGTCACAGTTGCCTTCATTAAGTGAAAGAGATGTAAATTAACGACAGGAAGTGTCTACCTCCTAACACCACTTGGCCACAGTTATAGAACAATTTGGATCAAAATCAGGTACGTTTCCAAGTTCATCCGGACTTGCCAAGTAGCCTTAAGAGTTTTTCACAGATTGTTCTGGGATGGTAACATAAGGTGCAGAGATGAGGTCAACCCCATTTGTAGAGGCTGCCTGCTACCTTGGCTCTGTAACACGTGCCAAGTGGCTGGCCTGTGGCTCTGGGGATGCTGGTGCCAAGGGTGTCTGGAAGGACAGGACCATTGCATGACTAACGGTTCCACACAGCATCAGAGCATGAAAGAAAGCAAAGATTACAAAAACTTTATTGCAAGTTGAATTGAATTAATCCAAGAGAATAGAGATTAAATCAATATTTAATTCAGTAGAGGTCAGTTTCAGTTAGGGAGTCATGATGACGTTTCAAAGAGCAGACACGGTATTTCCGGGGGCAGCATCTCAGAACTTCAGGGATATGCTATTGCCTTCTTTAGTGGCAAGCAGGGTTTGCTGTGGTTTGGCATGGGAAATTATTTTAAATAAGAATACTAAATAAAAATGTATACAGCTATTACTTACCTATATTAACAAGCTTCATATAAAAGCATACATTCGTTATACAGGGATGACAAGGGGACACCCCTACACCATCCCAGTGTACGCTCATTCATCTGAGTTCAATTAGACCACCTTCCTTTCTAGGAGCAATTTTTAAAAGTGGATTGTTAAAATAAAAAACTTTCTCAGGAAGGATCAGGAGGATTCTTCATGCAGATGGAATGACAACAGGAGTACCAACTGGAACCAAATCTACCTGCTGGGAGATTTGCATATAGCCTTTTTCATGGACTTCCACTGATCACAACAAAACTATACATTTTTCTTTTCAGAGACAGGGTCTCGCTCTGTGGCCCAGGCTGGTCTCAAACTCCTGGGCTCAAGCAATCCTCCCACCTCAGCCTCCTGAATACTAGGATTACAGGTGCATGTCTGTGCCAGGCTTATACATTTATTAATGTGAGATCCAAAACATCCCTGTGGACTAATCTGATTGGATAGAGGACCAGAATTCTTTGTGCAATAATCCATCAGACAGAAGGCCAGAGTCTACCAGAAGATGGGCACTCCGGTCACATCAACACTGAGAAGAGTTCTTTTCCACCTAGGGAAAACATGCATTCTTCTTAAACCTCCAGGCTTCACCTCCTCTCCCCAAAGCAGATGACTTTTTTTCCCACTGCTCAAAAGAACTGAGCCACAACATAAGAATTATCTTAAGGCCTATTCCCTATACTTTCAGCTTACCTATGGTAGTGCACCTCCTGTGCCACAGAGAGCTGCCCTGTTCCTGTCCAAAGCTAACTCCATGGGCACCTGCCTCCATGAGGCTGTGTTTCGTCAGTCGGCTGCAGCCCTGCCCACCCTACTCTCCCAAACTTCCCTTTTAGTCCTCATCATTTCTTGCCAGTGATGCCTTCCTATCTGCTTTCCTGGCCTCTGGTCAGCTGCTCCAGTGGTGCCTTCTTAATGTTCAACTTTACTTTTTGGCTTCAAAGAAATTTTGTGGCTTCCCAAATTACATTATTTTGTGGCCATACTCCCAAATACTTACAAAGTGGATGTTATAGTTAAGCCCTCATTCAGTCTTCAATGTGACCAACATTTACTGAGCAAATATATGTATCAGGCACTGTGCTGGATAGTCTATAATGTCAGACATTGCACTGGGCAGCAAGGATATACTGCAAAACTCACACCTGTCCTTGTGAAGTTTGTAGTCCATCACTGTAAGCAACTTTTCATAGAAAGAGAATACCCCTGCTGGAGAGAAGCCCCAGAAGTCTTCTGTGGGATAGGACTAGCTAGAAGTCTCATCAGAAAAAAAACATACATTGTCAACATGCAAGTGACAAAATTAGAAAATGACAAAAAGAACTACATCCATTTTGTCTTCAATGCATTTAATTACTCTGATTTGTTTTGTTAAATCTCGAATATCACTGTCGATTTCTACTTTACCATTTTTCCCCTCCAGGGACCCTATATTTGGTCCAATTTACCATCAAGTAAAGGGAGAAGGTTGTTACACTTTCTCTTAATAAATGCTTCCTATTCCTATTGACTGCTTCCAAATTGATGGTATAAATGTATCCTATACTCTAATATTGGAATTTAAGAAGATCAGTATCATAACAATTAAACTATGCAAGGAAAAGCCATCTTTCTTCAGCTAAAGATGCTTCATAAAATTTGATAATGGTTTCTATTTAATATAGAAGCATTAATCCTGCTTAATTCCTAGATAGAGCTTTTAACTGTACCACCCATCTGCTCAGTCTGGAAAAATACAATGGGGATGTATTTGCTGTGGTTATTACACGAAAGAATACAGGCATCACAGACCGAGTACACACAATCGAAGAATTTTAACAAGAAAAGCAGCCAGTGTCTACTGGCACCAACTACACAGGAACAGAATGACAGAGGATAGCTATCCTCACCACCATCACCTCATAAGGGATGTGGCCTATCCTCAAACCCAGACAAGTATGATTCTGAATCAAACACTCTACCCACTGCCTCTCAGAATGCACATAAGTGCCACTAGGGCATCAATGTGAAACAAACATACTGACAACCTTACTTATATTATCTTCTCATGTTTCCTATACCTGCTGCTGAAAACTAAGCATCTAGCCAGCAATCATGCCCTTGGCAATATACCTCCATATTTCTGGTACCATGGTAACAAGACAGTGCTGAATCACTGTGGGTAATTAAAAGTCATTTTGTCTTAGATGACTGTTTCTAAACTGATCTCCCGGGGCATAGCAGTATGTGACACCAGGAACATGGTGCCTGCAACAAACGTCGAAGTCAACAATCATGAAGGAGGGGGATCATTTAGCTGAAAACACTGGTTTCATATCCTAGGGAGTGGCTGTGAGGGGAAGGCTCTGAGGGCTCCCCTTGACAGCTTCATGAGGCAGTGGAGGCCAAAGGACTGCAAGGAAAGTAAAAATAGACCTTGAGCTATATTACACAAGGGTTAGGTAACTTGTTTGCTATGCATTTTTTCTTTTTTTGCCCCCAATTTTGAATATTTAAAACATTTCTCAAACTTGTTAATTGGCAGACTATGAACAAAACCTTAAAAAAAGAAAAAGCCCACTTTAATAATCTTCAAAAACTAATAGGGAAAATAGTATTTTACTTGATAAATTAGAAACTATCCAATTTTATGATACTCTAGAACAGCACTGTGCAATAAAAATATTACTGTAAGCCATGTGTATTAATTAAAATTTTTAGTAGCAACATTAAAAAGCATAAACTAATTTTAATAAATTTCATATAACTCAAAATATCTAAAACATTATTTTGACATGTGATCAGCATAAAAATTATTAATGGAATTTTTACATTTCTTCTTTCTAATACTTAACACTTCAAAATCTTGTGTATTTTGCACTTGTTACACATTTCAATTAAGGCACAACATTTCCATCAGGAATAACTGATCTGGTTTAAAATTTATAAAATTTACAGTTGAAAAAGTAGAATCACATATGAAAGTTGTTCCAAACATACTTAAACATTTTCCAAAAACTGAATTGACTCTCAGTCCTAAATTTTAAAGAAAGTAGAAAGAAAATTTCAGTACCTCAGTCGCACTAGCCATATGTCAAGTGCTCAGCAGCCACACGGGGAGATGCTAACGGGGAGACTCTACCGTATCGGATGGTGCAGGTATAGCGCTTTCACTTTGCCCCTTCGGCTAGAATTCCCCTAGATGGGAAGAGACCTGTCCCCAGTTCACTTGTGAAGAGAACCCAGGAAGACCAATTCCCAGTGCTGCATTTGCCCATGAGGGAGTCCCACCTTGTGGGGTCATCCGCAGTTTATTCAGATCATCTTCCCTGGGCCAAACTTGCATAACATGATAAAAGGTAGCTCAACAAGACACGGTTCAAACATGAGGGGTTTTAAAACTGTGGATATTTTTTCATGTCTGATTCTCTACCTCCCTTCTTTTGTCTTAGTGAATTTACGAGCATGTTTACTGAGATTCATTAGGTGCTAGTTCTGTAGGCCCCAGTCTTCAAACAGTACATCATTTACTCTCAGAGAAATCAGGTGAGATAGGTGAGAACCAGACAGGGTGACAGTCATTTGTTCGAGGACATTCACCTAATTATAAGTGGTTAGAGCAGGGATTTAATCCCAGAGAGTCTGGATTATTAAAAAGCATGCCTAGTAGAGGCCCCTTATGCTAATCATCCACCCTAAATTCACACTTTTCAAAGCCTTCTCACAATTCTCATGGAATAGACAGGCAAAACTGAGCAGGTATTACCCCTTGCCATGTTGCCAGTGAGGCACAGGTGTTAAGAGATTCCCCCAAAGAGGCACAGCAAGAGCCTGGCAGAGCAACCCCTCAGACTCCACATCCTGTGCTCTTTCCACAATACCCAGTGCCAGGGAACAGGCAGAGGAATACCTGCTGTTTACTACATATCACACCCATCCCCATCTTTTTGTTGGTCAATCTTCCCATCACTTTGGGAATAAGGGATTATCCATGAGTAGAGATGAGAATTCCGCATGCTAATGAAAAGTGCCCTAGGTCACAGAGCCTGCTGGTACCACAGCTGGGGTCCCAATCCAGGTCTGTGTCCACAAAGACGGAACCTCTGCCAAGGACCACCTGACATCAAGGCTCGCCCCAGACTGCAACTGTGCTCTTCGCTCAAAAGAAACCTTCCACCAAGGTCATATAATGCGACCGACTACATAACAGAAAGCAAGATCACCAACATGGCGAAACCCAGTCTCTGCTAAAGATACAAAAATTAGCTGGGCATGGTGGCAGATGCCTGTAATCTCAGCTACTTGGGAGGCTGAGGCAGCAGAATTGCTTGAACTAGGGAGGCAGAGGCTGCAGTGAGCCAAGATCACATCACTGCACTCCAGCCTGAGCGACAGAGTGAGATTCCACCTCAAAAAAAAAAAGAAAGAAAGGAAGGAAGCAGGATCAGACTGCTCTACAATTCAGACACAATTAATTCAGAATGTCTGTTCTTGTGTTTGTCTGACTTGATAAAGTGTTATTGTATTTCTGTGGGATGAATTCACAACTTTAAAAAAAAAAAGACACAGAGAAGGCTGGTTTTATTAGGTTAAGTATTCAGAGGCGGGCATTTCAAGGCAACACACCACCTGGATCCTGAAGGCATTGGCAGAATGAAATTGGCTTTTCCCCAGAGCAGGATTAAACAGGCCAGTCTGGCAGTGACCAGGGTGACAACCCACAAAGTGGGGACTAAGCCATTACTGGGAAACACGTGAGAAGTGAAGGGCCTCTTCACTCGGGTTTTCACATGCAGCTCCTTAAATAACAGGTAAAATGAAAATCGCTCCTGTTTCCACTCAGGCAGACAGTGCCTGGGAGTAGAAATAAATGCCCCTCCCGAGCACAGGCCTGCCTCCAATGAGAATATCTACAGTTGTAGAACTCTATGAGCAAAAACCAGACCTCACTACCAACCCCAATGTCATCTAGCTGACGAGCATCTGAAATTTTGCATCTGAACAGCACATGGCAGTATTATTAGCCAAACTTTAAACAGGTTTATGAGTAACTGGTTCAGAAAATCACATGTAATAAGTTCCTTAATTTCAACATACAGGCAAAGGTATATATTTTTATTAATAACTTTTATTAATAGAAAATTAATTTCTCCCACCTCCACTAAATAAATATGGAGTAGATAAAGATTATCAGTTTGGGCTGACCGTGGTGACTCACGCCTGTAATCCTAGCACTTTGGGAGGCTGAGGTGGGCAGATCACTTGAGGTCAGGAGTTCAAGACCAGCCTGGCCAACATGGTGAAACCCCGTCTCTACTAAAAATACAAAAATTAGCCAGGTGTAGTGGTGCATGCCTGTAGTCCCAGCTACTCTACTCAGGAGGCTGAGCCAGGAGAATTGCTTGAACCCAGGAGGTGGAGGTTGCAGTGAGCCGAGATCACGCCACTGCACTCCAGCCTGGGTGATAGAGCCAGACTCCACTTCAAAAAAAAAAAAAAAAAAAAAAAGATTATCAGTTTGATAAGGTGCCAATGATTAGCCTGCTCAGGACACCACCTGTCTCAGGTCAGCCCTGGCATTCCTATAAGAAGGAATTCTACTCAAATAATTTCGTAACACACAAGTATTTACAATTCCCGTTTAACAACAACAACAAAAACCTCAAGCTTCCTAACCTAAGCAATAGAAGTTGTTAGAACAACTTAACATTTGAGGAGTCACCAGTTCATTTCATAACATAAGAGCAATTTTTCCTTCCCTAGAATCTGCAAGCTAAAAGACTTTTCTACAAATGAGACTGTATCTGTGAAAATGCTGTGTGCAAATCCCCTCAACATGGCAGACCCTCCTGAAAAGGGTGTCAGTCAGTCCCAAATCCATACCTTGAGCTGGCTTCTTTGGGCTGAGCCGAACCTCCAGTTTATAATAAGACCTGAGAGGACCTGGCTGAATAGGCCTCTCCCTTGGGAGAAGCAGGGCTGGATCAAAGTCTTTCGGGACAATTATTTGACTATGTACTGCCTGGATTTTCTTAAATGTGTATTGTACAAGATTACTCAACCTCTATTATCATCGTTATTTTCCAAAAGTGACCTTTATAAATTAGAACCTGTAGAATTAATCATAAATCCCCTATTAGTCAACTGTTTTTAACTTTTATTCCCACAATCCTTCCATATGAGATATCACTGAGTAATAAAATCAGGTATTTTTAATCGGCTATCTCTACTTTCTCTGAGAGAAATGATAAAAATGATGAAATGGTCCACAGAGAAGCTCGAAAGGAAAGACAAATTCAGCTATGCCTATTATAAATAGCTCTGAAACTTGGGTATGAATGGTGACAAACAAAGCATATCAGAATTGAAGTGTGGCAATTATAGCATTAAATTCAATATCATTTATGAAACTTCACAGGGTTGTTTATAACATTTATGTATGCTGATCCAAGTGATGTTTCTAGCCTTAAAAAAATTAGTGCTGACCACACAGGGTTCAAGTTTGAAACACTGCATCTTTTTCAAGAAGTTGCCATTCGCTGGAAAATTGTTTCCAAACAATCACCAACAATAAGGTCATCTGATTTCATTTACTTACCTATTTATATCTGTAGGAATGCTGGGAAGTCTTAATGAACAACCTCAGAAAAATGCCACCTGGAAAAACAAATTGAACAAAGAGTTAGATTTTAAAAACACACAAACACAAAGAAGACTTAGCATGCAATTTTATATCTCATTAAAATATCTGACGTTTCAAATATTGGTCCCCAGGCAGCACACAGTTCAACTTGCATTAGAACACGGCCACTCCCCACCAGGAACACCGACACACGAACACAGGGTCCAAACCACTGATGAACCAGAAAAAGTAAAAGGCCAGGGGGGAATGTCCAGCCTGTGAACATGTACCTAATCACATTCTTTCCTTTCCCCTCACAAGGGGACCAACTTAAAAATACAACTTGTGTCCTGGAGGACACTTTATGAATGACCATAAAAAGGCTCAAAAATCCAGAAACAAATTAAGAAATAAAATACAAAATTGTGACTGAAGAAACTATCCTAGCAGCACTTTATATCCTTTTCAGTTACGCTGGTTAATGTTCTAAAGCTAAATTCACAAAGATGTCAAGACTGGGAAAGTGGAAAAAGGGCCATTTTTAGAAAAACCCTAACATAGTAAAAAGAAAAGTTGAAAAGTAAGAACGTATTTAACAATTAGTTTATTTAGAAATCAAGGATTCCTTTTGGAGGTCTCAAAGTCTTTACAGAACCTTTAGAAAATTATAAGCCTACTAATACATTCACAAAACAGACAATCCTCAAATATCTCTTCAGCATTGCTTTGAAATATTAAACATAAATGGAACAAATTTCTAACATAAAATGTCACAATTGCCATTTGTTGAAAATCTATCATGTACCTGGGACTGTCATAGGAACATATTACAACCTTTCTACACAAAGATACCCATTAACAGATGGGGAAACTGATGTTAAAGAAGTAAAGAACCTTCCTCAATACCACAGGATCCAGGGTTTCCAAACACGCCTTTTTCCTCCTATCAGATAATCTTGCTCTTAAAAGAATCTCTTCCACTCTACAAAGCCTATTCATCACCTCCCCAGATAGAAACCACATATTCCTTAATGCAAACTCTAAAAGAAATTGGCTAGGAGATGACCAGCCAATTAGCTTTTTCTTTTTGCACAATTAAAAGTAATTTCTTCATTTAAAAATGATAAGGCTTACGTTATTTAGGACTACAAGGTAACATTGTATATGAGTAAATATTTAGGAAAAAAGCATTTTGAGTTCATGAGATATTAAAAATTTAATTGGGGTGTATAAATATGTATAATTCCGCATAAGGTAAACTAAGCAGAAAACATTCAGCAGCCTCAATTCCACTGATAAGCAAGAAAACAAGAAGTCCACATGCTTATTTTCTATAATCAAATTTTCAAATACAGCCATGGGCTAACAATCAAAATCTGTAATATCAAGCTATGAATGTCTACACTTACATGTAGGTAAGTAGCTTAATAACAGCAGCACCAGTGTTAATCCAAAGTGTACCTGAGGTTGAAAAGCCAACGGTGGCACAAAGGCTCCTCTATCTAAATATGTCATTTTAGTTTAGTAATAAACTTGAAGATACTGGACAACAGTCATTGGGTTTCACTTTTAATAAAAATATACAAAAGAATTCTGAATTCATAAAGTCCTTTGTTATAATAGTTAAGGAAACGATGACTTTTTTTTTTTTTTTTTTTTGAGACAGAGTCTCCCTCTGTCACCCAGGAAGTACAATGGCGCAATCTCGGCTCACTGCAACCTCCACCTCCTGGGTTCAAGCACTTCTCCTGCCTCAGCCTCTCGAGTAGCTGGGATTACAGGCATGTGCCACCACCCCCGGCTAATTTTTGTATTTTTAGTAGAGACGGGGTTTCAGCATGTTGGCCAGGCTGGTCTTGAACTCCTGACCTCAAGTGATCCACGCACGCCGGCCTCCCAAAGTGCTGGGATTACAAGTGTGAGCCACTGCGCCCGGCGGAACGATGACTTTTTAAAAATGGTTCTTTGTTAACTTAATTACTTGCTAAATTCTAAACATTTCCCACAATTTTATTTTACCCTTTAGGGGAAGTCATGATCAGTATTTTTATCTGGAAATGACTTCTGTGAAATATGCCACTAGGGTTATTATGAATGGGTCTGTTATAAGTGGAGTTCTTGATCAACATTTCCTTATTTCCAAAAGCTAAATGAGTCACAACAAAATGAGTCACTTTGACCTTGGTACTGTTCAAAATTCAAAGATAACATTTTTTAAAATCTCCTTTTTTTTACATATAAACCAAGCAAAGCTCTGGACAGTTAAGACAGTCAAGACCCTAACAGTAACAGAAAAGGCAGAATTGTATCCCAGTTCCCACCTAAAGCTTTCCAAATTCACACTGACAGTAAAAAGCATTTTCTAGAATCAATTAATTTGACCCAAAGCTTTGAAGATAAAAGGCATTTAGGAATAGGTTCTTAGTATCATGATTAAGCTTTTCTGACAAAGAAGTAATATCTTGTGAAACCACCAAAGTAATCAGGAAGATAAAAACATGACAGTTCTGTTCTGGGTTTGGTTAGTTTACAGGGTGTGATTTTCATTTTTTTTTAATATGCTATTTCAAAAATACAGTATACTAAAAATATTCTAAGTCACAGAGACTTCAAACATTCACCTAAAAAGTTAATATATCAGGACTGTCAGGCATTGTTCTATGTATTAGAACAGTGTCTTTATTTTTAGTTTTCATCTTGGCATCTGTTTTTTAGAAACATTGGTCTGTTATTACTTAAAGTTTATGAAGTAACGAGACCAATGTTTCTGAAAACCAATTTTTGTGAATTAACTCATTTGCTTTCACAAAACCCCTGAAGTAGCTACCAGTATTATCCCGTTTTAAAGATGAGGAAGCAAGCAAAAAGAAACTTAACCTTAACCAAAAGTTACATGGCTTGCAAGAGGTGGTGTTAATATTCAAATCCATATACATGATCACATTTTATCCTAACAACTATATAATGCAAGCAGGAGAGAAAATTTTGGCCTCATTTTAACTATGAGGGAAACAAATTCCTGAGGAAGAAGGGCTGGCTTCCTCAAAGGCACGCAGCTAGTCAGGGGTCAAAACTGCTAGGGGCACCTACTGCTAAGGCTGTACTGCTTTTTCATTTGCTAATTTTTGTCTTGGATTCTATAAATCAACGTGCAAAACTCAGTGTAAAGAGTGTGGGTCGTCTGATCACTGAGAAGACACTTCAGGATCCTCTCATGGGATGTGCTGACGATAAGAACATCAATTAGAGCACATACAAAGGTATTCTCACACTGCCAGGTCACCTTTTTTTCATTTTCCTAAATGCAAATATGGGTTTTTATTCACTTATTGGTTGTTAAACACATGGGTTCATGTAAATATTGGTCTTTATCTGTATATATGTATATTATTAGTCTGCTTGGCCACTTACAGTCCAATCAAAGTAGGCACTGTTTATTCCAACAAACATTCTAAATAAAATTAAAACTACTGTGTTTTTGTATATTAAGGAGTTAAAAAGTCTTCACTTCCCATTCATCTCCATTTGGGCTGCATGCCCTTCTGTTACACTTCCGGATGTCAGGAGAAACAATAGCTGCCTTTAGTGCCACACAGAGAACACGGCCCCCACGTGATGGGCACCAGCACTTATTTATTGAATTGAATTGCCAAAAACAGGAAGCAGAGTTGTAAGACCCCTTTCTCAGTTACACATTGCTAAGACGTGAAGTGCACTGATTTGAATTGCTTCATGTTACTCTGTAAAACTAGAACAAAGGAGTGAAAATTACCTTGGAAATGACAGGGGTGAATTTCAGCTGAATGAAGAAAGAACTTTGTAATAAACAGAGTTGCCCTGAGATGGTCCAGGTTGCCTCTGGGGTGGGTTAAGAAACAGCAGATCAGGACCACAGAGGCCACAGAGGGGGAAAGTCTCAGCAATTGTCCTCTCACAATCCTTCCCTGAGACCTGAGGTCTATGCCCATCCACGGCAAGAATGGGAGCTTCATGGCAGAGCACTGTGTATCACAGGACACTCTGCAATTCATTTTCTCATTTTATAGGCACTATTACTAAAAGGGGGCTGGAGTGTGGGTGGGGAGAGACATCTTTACTATCCCCATTTTATAAACCAGGAATTTGAGCCATTTAAGCTAAATCACACCATTAGTAAATGCTAGAATACTGGCTTGAATCTAGGACTTCTGATCCCCCAGGCAGGCCAGTGTATTTCCAGCTAGGCAATACTGCAACAACCAACATAAGATGCCCGCCACCATCATTCTTATTAAGTATCATCTCCCCATATTAAGAACAGGGGCAAGGATGGGCCCCAAAGACTTGAAGCACCGAGACAAATACCAAAGCAAGATTAGCTAAAACAAAAATACAGTAAGAGCTCTGCTACTCTCACAAAACCATCCCTTCTACCTGACTAGGAAGAGCTCATTATATTTTCAGTAGACACACTCTCTAAGGCTCTATTTACATGAGTCAACTAAAGCAATAATTGTCCAAATCCTACTTTACTGTGCCCTACTGATACAACAAATGCTCGGGGAAGTCTGTCCACATTTTAAGGGGAGTCTGTGGCCGCATACTATGCACAAAGAGCACTCCCCATTTCTGCAGCCAAAGCATTAATCGTTGCTCCAGAACTAGGCTGGTGGTAACTTTTTGTTAAAGCCTGAAATGCATTCTCTGACAACAGGTCCAGGACAACCTCACAATTGTGTCTGACAACGGGAGTTTAACAGAACTGGGTCAGCCACTGAAGGATTGCTGAACCTTGCAAGATTTTCAAGGAAAGACATGAGAGTGTCGAGTTTCATGAACCATCTACCAAGCACAGAGAGTGGCAGCTTGCCAAAGGCTGGACTGTGTTAAACGCATGTGAGATGCTGAGAACCTGAACCCCAACAATGCCGGCCCTGCCACTCAACCACAGTGGTGAAAGACTGAGGTTCAAGTTTCCAAAGACCTCACGGACTCTAAGCCAAACGTTGCTAATCAGGAAAAGTTCCTTCTTCTCTTAAGGAAGGAGAAACTGCTTGATTCAAACATTATCCCATCAACGTGAAGCTGTTAGAGAGTATGTTTTTAAATATCTAGGTACAACAGAATAGCCTATAACATGCCAGCCACAAGTCATATTCAATTATATTGCTTTTTAACATGCCAGGTGTGCACATCAAAACACTGCTATTGTTATTCCCACAATGCTAGGACCATGTTCATTCACATAATTCTTACCTTTTGCCCAATATTTAGTTATAAATCTATGGGACAAGGTCCTTGAGAACAAAATTAATTCTAGCTTACTCCTTTCAGTATCTCTTGCACTCAACACAGGGCATGACATAGAGCAGACAATTCATAAATGTTTACTGAATAAACAAAAGGATCATTGTCCTATGAACATTCCCTACAGATAGTCTTTAGAAAAGTCAGGCTATGTAGAAGAAAGAAATACTGGGTTAACGAGAGTGGAGAAAATCATCAGGCAAACATGACAGCAGGAATTCCAGCATGAAAAGGAAGCGCAGGAGGCAAGGAGGAATCACAGGCAGCAATGGAGCACAGAGTAGCAGTGACGCTGTCCAAGGCAGGGGGGATCCTCCAGTGGGTGTGTTTCCAAAACACCAGTGTCTGGACCCACCTCTGTGAACTCCTTCTATTGTAGAATAGCCCTAGACTATGAGTGATGAAGGAGAGCGACAGGGGAGCAAGTGTGTATAGGCAATTCTGAGAAACCCTCCTCCAGATGACAATTACTCAATCGTCTTGCTTTTAACATTGAAAATATATATATATATTTTTCAATGAATATATATATTTTCAATGAATATATATATTTTTTCAATGAATATATATATTCAATTTTCAATCGAATATATATATTCAATATATATATACACACACACATATATGATCATTTTGCAAGACAGAAACTACTGTGAATAGTGTTGAGCACGAGCAATGTGCAAACCTCATCAAATATCCTACTTGTTCCAGAATAGGTTATTTAAGATCCACAGACACAGGGCATTACAGGCAGACAGGTGAGTGCAGCACACTTGGGGAACAGGCCAGGCAAACAGGTGGCCGCAGTGAATAACTTGGGCTGTAAGTGCTGACAAGCACTTTCTCTGCCTGACAGTTCTTAGTGGTCTGCATTCCAAATCTAGGCATAAGCTTTAAGTAATAACAGACCAATGTTTCTGAAAAGCAGATGCCAAGATTAAAACTAGAAGACAAGACACAGAGTAAGGGAGATGTAGGGAAGGAACACTCTCATGGAGGCATCTAGAAAGAGAAGGTGGAAAAGCCTCCGGTTCCTTCTCGCATCTTTCCTTTTCCGAAGGCAGCACTCAAAATCAGGTAAATGGAAATTGTCCTCTTAAAACACACCCGTCCCCAGCTCATCTGTCCTGAAGTTTGCTGCACACTGCCCATCACAGGTCATGGTGTTGTGCTCCTCTCCTTTTTTGGCCTGTGTGGACCCTGAACTCGATGCTGCATTCTGCAAACCTCAGATTTGAGGCCCAGGGCATCTGCCTCTGTAACTATTTTGCCTCTATATCCTTCCCAACTCCACGCGTGAAACTCTGCTGAAGACCCAACTTCAGTGTCATCTTCCAAGCAGCCTTCTCTGAACCCACCCTCAGCTCTGCCCTCTCTATGCTGCCCTTCTCTGAGCTCATGCAGCTCAGAGAGTGGTAGGGGCCACATCCACCATACTAATAATTGTTCGCCTGTCTAACTCCCTGTTTCAAGTCCATCCACTCATCTCATGACTCACATTTACAAACTGTGGCTTGAGGTGACACCCAAAAATGACCAAAACAGTTCTTGACTGGGAAGGACTAACAGAGGGTGAAGCAGGCCCCCCAAAATCACAGATATTCAAACTCATCCCTTGCTTCATTCAAATCTCCATGCAAACATTACCTCCTTCCCTGACCACCCTCACTAAAAGTGCAACACACCCCTCTGTGCCTCCAGCACTGCCTGTCCACAGCTCTCACCACTGCCTGGCACCCATCATATGGATGGATAAGGTGGATACACAGAGACAGAAATGTCTAGCTAGGTAAGTACAGAAATAGATCTCAATTTTTCAGTCAGTTGTCTATCCACTAGGATGTAAGCTCCCTGAAGACAAGGCTTTTAATCAGTTTTGGTCTGTGATATATAGATCCCTAACACCAGTACTAGTGCCTGAAAAATAACGCACTCTCTCAGTAAATATCAGTTGATGAATACACGCGTGGGCAAATGATAATGTCTTGACCAAATGCTGGGGGAAAAGGAGATCAGATGAGATAGAAAGGACATTTTGCTCTGTTGAAGCTTTTAAGGTTTGAAGTACCTCGCTGGGCAAACAGGTGGGGGGATTCCAGTAGCGCAGGCAATATAGTTTGGAAAATTGCCAACATATAGGAGGTGACTGAAGTCATAGATAAGAGTGAGATTACCCCTAGAAAAGCAGGTGAAGTAAGTAAGGAAAGAGCTGGATACTATATAGTAAAAAGAAAAAATAGCATCTACCTCAGAGGGATGTATGTATTAAAGGAGTTAGTGCATATGAAATATCTGAGCTATCTCTTCAAGGCTCAGCCAAATAATTCTACAAAGTACACCATATATATATGTATATATACATATGTATGTATGTGTATGTATATATATATATATATATATATATATATATATATATATACACTAACTAAATATATGAGGACATTGTAAGACTGCAAAAGACCACTTTCACTGACAAATGACAAGTATTTGGGCACAGCATGGACCTAAAAATTGAACATCTACACCAGGCTGTGTTTTTCTTTTGTAGGGCTAGGAGTTACTCAAGAGTTGTTCAGAGTTTAACAGATACTCTGTTTAACAGATATGGAGTTTAATAGATACTCCTGCATTATCTACAGCAGCAGTCCACAACCTTTTTGCCACCAGGGACCTGTTTCCTAGAATACAATTTTTCTATGGGCAGTGGGTAAGGGAGAGATGGTTTCGGGATGAAACTGTTCCACCTTAGATCATCAGGCATTAGATTCTCATAAGGAGCATGCAACTTAGATTCCTCGCACGCACAGTTCACAATAGGGTTTGTGCTCCTATGAGAATCTAATGCTGCTGCTGAGCTGACAGGAGGTGGAGCTCAGGCCATCATGTTCGCTCACCCGGTCCTGCTGTGCAACTTGGGTCCCAAAAAGGCTTGGGCACCCAAGACCTACAGTGTGAAATAACACTGCATTGCTTCTTATTATCTAGTGGGGAAGAGAAAACAGGCAGGAACTCAATTTCCTGGAATGGGGCATACAAGGAAAAAACTCATTTCTACAAGATCCATGAACAGAATTGTCTACCATGGTGGGTGCAAGCACTATAGTGACAGCCTTAAACCCAATCCACGAGGAGAAAAACTTCTTGGCACAGACTAAAAAGTAGTGACAAATGTGGCATTTGAGCTAAACTGAAAGGATAACTTAAATGTAAAGGTCCAATTTTAAGACAGAAAAAAATACTGGTTGGCTTAGGTGGTTAGCTTTTAAGTTTGCAACTAACTATAGTTTAGCTAAAAATAATCACCCCAAGTGAATGGCAGGGAAACAAGCGTTACTACGGCTGCCCCACTTAGAAGAGTCGGTCAGGGAAGTTGAGGCCAACACACTCAACTGCTGAAACAGCAGGGAAGGGCATGTTGGAGGTATCTCTGCAGAGGGGGTCTCTCAACAGAGGGACCTGTAAGTTTCACTGGTTAGGGCAGAGGAGGAAGTGAGCAGAGCTCCTGCACAGCCTGTCTCTGCTTTTATCTTTTTTTCCCCCATGTTAGAATTTGACTTAAAATTTTGAAGAAAGCACTCACTATTGAAACAAACACTTTGGAAGCCACTGCCCTGGACCCAAATAATTCTGGGGGAAAAATAAATCACAAGTTTTAAAATTCTAATTTTTATGTCCATTTTTAAATTGATTCAAGATTATCTTGATGGCTACCATGGGGGCAGGTTTGTGCAGAGATTAAGAAGTGTGGAAGTTTCAGTGAGATACCACCTCACACCAGTTAGAATGGCCATCATTAAAAAATCAGGAAACAACAGGTGCTGGAGAGGATGTGGAGAAATAGGAACACTTTTACACTGTTGGTGGGACTGTAAACTAGTTCAACCATTGTGGAAGTCAGTGTGGCTATTCCTCAGGGATCTAGAACTAGAAATACCATTTGACCCAGCCATCCCATTACTGGGTATATACCCAAAGGACTATAAATCATGCTGCTATAAAGACACATGCACACGTATGTTTATTGCGGCACTATTCACAATAGCAAAGAGTTGGAACCAACCCAAATGTCCAACAACGATACGCTGGATTAAGAAAATGTGGCACATATACACCATGGAATACTATGCAGCCATAAAAAATGATGAGTTCATGTCCTTTGTAGGGACATGGATGAAACTGGAAAACATCATTCTCATTAAACTATCGCAAGGACAAAAAACCAAACACCGCATGTTCTCACTCATAGGTGGGAACTGAACAATGAGAACTCATGGACACAGGAAGGGGAACATCACACTCCGGGGACTGTTGTGGGGTGGGGGGAGTGGGGAGGGACAGCATTAGGAGATACACCTAATGCTAAATGACGAGTTAATGGGTGCAGGAAATCAACATGGCACATGGATACATATGTAACAAACCTGCACATTGTGCACATGTACCCTAAAACCTAAAGTATAATAATAATAATAATAAAAAGAAGTGTGGAAGTTTTAGAATTCTGTAATGTTTGAATTTTGTATAATAGAAATGAACACTTTTCTCATCAAAAGTGCCTAACAAGATCGTTTACTTCAAACTACTTGTCTTTCCTATATTTTGTAGGAAACAAATTATAACTAAATCCAGTAGATGCAAATACCCAAAACAGAAGCAAATTTCTCTTTTAATGCCAGCTCTTCTCCCAATTCCCAAAGAGGAGGAGAGCACGCTCACGACGAGAACTATGAAGCATTATTTACATAATGTCTGTTCTAACTTAGAGGAGGAAGTTTTGTCTTCAGACTGAAGAGGCCCACTAACAGTGGGCGTGAAGATACTGGTCCGTGGGGAGTATTTCACATTTCCCTTTAGCTGTTAAAGACGTGGGGAGGGTGCCCTCTGTACACCAGGCCCAGCCCTCCGGCAGCAGGGCAAAGGCTCGGCTTGGCCCCAGGAGGAGAGGCTGAGTTGGGATATCCTTCCATGCCCTCTAACCCTTCCCTGTGACCCATGGCACACATGTGAGAGCCAGTTGGTCGGGGTTAAAAGTATAGTCTGGCCAGAGGGCCCGGCCCAGCTAACTGGCCCACATAGCAACTGAACCCTGACCCCGGCTTCACCATCTCCATTCTCTAACCAAATGTGTTAATTGGCTGCAGATTCTTGAACTATGTCTCAGATGCATTTCCCAACTAACAATGACAAAAAAGTGATGGGACATAATTTTGTCTAGTAAGCGAAAACGGTTTTAACTAAACCACTGCTGATCAGCAAATTCAACAATCAGTGGTAAACAACCACCTACAATTGATTGAAGTCCTTTTCCCCACAAGATTCTTCTGTGCTAACGGGTTGCAGATGCCTCGCTGAAACCTTCAGAAACACTGTCCTCAGAGGCAATTCTGCTGATGCATGTTTTGGTTCCTGAGCTTTCACTTACATGAAGTGAAGGCTATTCATGCTAAAGCAGGGTGATTCTTCCTCTCTCCAGAACTGTTCTTGCTGTGCATCACCGAACACCTCACCACCTCAGTCTCTCTGCGTGACTCAGAACTGCTGGCTGTCAGGGCAGGAAGGACCTCAGAGAGACTCTGGCCCAAAGTCATCATTTCATAAAACAATCCAGAGACAAAGTGACAAACGGTCTTGGTGGCAGAGCTAGGGACCGCTAAACAGACACTGCCTCCTAATCCTGTGTTCTTGCCAGTGGATTCTAGAACAGGCTGCTCAGAATCTGCTGTGCCTCAGGGACCAAGTGGCAAGAGGGAGGCTGCAGGCAACCCCCCCAGGGCAGTAGCTCTTGATCTGTTTCCTATATTAGGGCTAAACACAAGATTTCATTTGAAAGAAGGGGCTCCGCTGTAAATAAACAAACACCTTGAAAACCACTACATGGAGGACCGGGCACGGTGGCCCTCCCATGTAATCCCAGCACTTTGGGAGGCCGAGGCGGGCGGATCACAAGGTCAGGAGATCAAGACCATCCTGGCTAATATGGTGAAACCCTGTCTCTACTAAAAATACAAAAAATTAGCCGAGTGTAGTGGCACGTGCCTGTTGTCCCAGCTACTCGGGAGGCTGAGGCAGGAGAATCGCTTGAACCTCGGAGGCGGAAGTTGCAGTGAGCCAAGATTGCGCCACTACACTCCAGCCTGGTGACAGAGCGAGACTCCGTCACAAAAAAAAGAAAAAAAGAAAACCACCACATGACAAAACTAACTCCACAAAATGTTAAAAGAGAGAAATAACTAAAAACATAGGTTTTATTTTAATGAATGTGTCTTTTTTTAATGGAACAAGCAAAGAAAACAGCACTAAAACACAATGCTATAGCTTAGAGTTCTCTCCTTTATTCTTCCCAGACCAGGAAAATAGCACACATGCTACAAAAGACAAAGAGAAAAAAACAAAGGGAAGATAGTGTAATTTAGTTTCTAGGTCTCTGGAAAAGTCTTCATCCTGCACAGACTGGACAATTTCAATAAGTGGAGTTGCAGAGGACATTTAATCTTCTAATTTAAATTTGTAAAACTTTCTTTTTGGAGACAGGGTCTTGCTCTGTCGCCCATGCTGCAGGGCAGTGGCCTGGTGCAATCTTACAGGCATGAGCCACCGTGCCCAGCCAAAATATGTTAAGATAAATCTTTACTCAAAAAAGAATGAAAGAAATTAGAGTCTTCATAAATTGCCCATGAAAAAGTAAATAAATACGTAAAGGTAAGTCCCCCAATTTTACCTTTTGCTCTCCTGTCCGCTGAGCACCTTTAACACCCTTAAATTTCCCCCATTCCTAAAAAAACAAGTCCTCCGCACAGGTGCTCACGAACCATGAGCTGTGTCTCTTTAAGGGCAGTGGAGGGAGGGAAACTGGTTTGCCACTATGTGCTAGGCGTCTGAACTGGATGCAATTTGCAGAAGAGAGGGCTCCAGGGACACTGGAAATTCAACAAGTCACCAAGAACTATGTTCACTGTGGTTTGACATTCCACAAATAACCTTTTCTTTGATTTTTCAATTCTTTGTCATTCTAGGCTCCTACTGGAGCCAGATGAATTTAAAATCTTACTTCTGACAATCTTTTTTTGTTTGTTTGTTTCTTAACTTTTACTTTAGGTTCAGGGGTACGTAGGCAGATTTGTTATATAGATACCAACAGTCTTCTTAACTTTTTAAAGTGAAATAGCTTCCAGTGACATTGAACCAAGCAATCTTTTAGCATTTTATAGATCATTTAAAGCCAGCAAACTTGATCATTGGCAATGCAATAGTTCTTTACAGGAAGCACCCACAAGCTAAGTGCAGTTCTTTAGAGATTTTGTTAATATGTTCAGTCCAGTCAACTCTGTCTATGCCTAGTGTCCTCTCAGTGCCATCCTCTGAAAAGATCAAATGTTTTCTAAAAGGATAACCCCTCTTACTTCCTCCCTCCCACTCATTCCTAAATTTCCACAAGCAACAATGTCATACAATGCAAATGAGAGACGCAGGCCTTCCAGGCATAGGGAAGTCAAAACATTTTAAGAAGTCACAGGATAAGGTAACAAAGGACTGATCATCTTGATGCCCTAACTGTATACGAATATCAACATGAGTTGTTTCATAAACTTGGAACACTGCAAGAGGCCATCTTAGCCTCCAGACTTACCTAAGTGACCTAATTTTTATGTTCTACTTCTGAGGATCTCCAGGACCGAAATTCCACAATCTCCCATTGGTATCTTGACTTGTGATTTAATTTCCTTCAGAGTCAAAGGGGGCTGTTTCTCTCAACATTTTTTTTAAGTTAAATAAGAGCTCAACTCATATAAAAGGTGTCATTTAAACGCTGAAACTGGCAACTGGAACAACACAAAAGTGAACAACCAAGAACTAGGCTATCTGCCGTACACGGGTCCATTTGCCTGGCTCACTACAGACATTCATACTGCACTCTCCCCAAGCTGAGTCCATTCAAGACTCAAGCTCACAGCCTTAAGAAATGACTCCACAGCTCCTAAAAGGAGAGTAGCTTACATGCAATGAAGAAATATTTCCTAGTCACTGGGGAAAATCTTTCCCAGGCCTTCCACACTTTCTAAATGAGAAAAAGACAATTTTGTTTTTCTGATGTCCTTTGAGCTTTTTTTTTTAGACTCCCCTAAGCAATATCATATTCAGTTTTCTTAAATTTTTCTTAAAAGTGAACTTTCCACTGAGCTACACTCCTTGAAACAAGTCTTCCAGAGATTTTTGCCCTTGGCCTCCTGGAATTTTTCAATGAAACTCGAAAGAGATGTTTACCTGACCCCAAATGTTATCCTAATGAAAACTCTGTTTTTAATTCTTTGAACTCTTCTCTTTCTCTTTCCTTGTCATGCCCTCTGGGAAAGAAAGACAAGTACAGATGTTGGCTTGATCTCAACTGGCAAACACCAGGATAAATGAGTTCTAATTATTTCTTAGGAACTTGGACAGAATCACAAAGGTATTAATTATGCTCCCTCTTCTGGCATGGTCCTCTGTACTTCACTTGCTTAGAGGATCAATGTAAAGAGAGGAAATGCCAGCACATTATCCTTTTGACAAAAACAAGATGCTCATCACAGGAAGAATAAAAGGAGTATTACAGGATTTTCAAAAGCAATGAGGGAGCTGAAAGAACTATAACCTCAGGGGCAGGGAAAAGGAGGAGTGAGAACCATTTTTTGCCAATTAAAGAATCTAAATGAGGCTGGGTCCAGGCTCTCTCTCGCAGGGGGATTTTGGGGAGTTTTGGAACTGGGAAACTACGGTTCTGGTACAGAGGTTTTGGCAATTCCATTTCAAATAATCATATTTACCCCTGTTTAGGAAGGGCGTAGGCTGTTTCTCTTGCATATGTGCACGCGCGCGCGCGCGCGCACACACACACACACACACACACACACACACAGAGCCAGGGCTTCTTATCTCAAGAGAGCCTCTGCCTAGAGACATGTACTTTACCAATAAATCAATGGGTGAAATGAATGACTTTACTTCGCTGTCAGTTTTCTCTGGGAAATGTCTTCCAGGAATCATCTATGTACAAGGTTTTTGACACCATTCCACTCTGCTCCATCTCTAACTCTAGGTTCTCAGTAGAATGCTTGTTCCCAGCTACCTGTCCTGTAACAAAGTACAATGGTCACGTGATCTATCAACAACGTAGGTGAGCAACGTGGGGGCTCAGAGACGCCAGCCAAGTCTTGCTCCCTGCTCCTAGAAGTTACAATCCAGTGGCAGAGAGTGCATCTATTCACCAAGAGCTGTGGTTGAAGCAGGCCCTTCTGGGTAGGTACATTCGGTCTAACAGGGATTATTAACTTGAACCCAATACGAAGGGGTAGGTTATTTCCTCCACCTTTTAGAATCTGACTCTGCAAAAGAAACAGATAAAAATTGTCCAGGCAAATGGACCCGTGTACGGCAGATAGCCTAGTTCTTGGTTGTTCACTTTTGTGTTGTTCCAGTTGCCAGTTTCAGCATTTAAATGACACCTTTTATATGAGTTGAGCTCTTACTTAACTTAAAAAAAATGTTGAGAGAAACAGCCCCCTTTGACTCTGAAGAAAATTAAATCACAAGTCAAGGGCAAAATTAAATCACAAGTGAGGGCAAAAAAACCCTCACATGACCTATAATAAGGTGACCCAAGTTTAGTGATTTTGCTATTGTTAAAGTCTGGCCATTTCTCTATACTGGGAGTGGAGAGGGAGGGGGAGCAGGAGAGGGTGGAGGAGGAAGAGGAGGAGGAAGAGGATTTTCTGTTACTGCTAAGATTCTTAGTGCTCTCAAGGTTTTAGCTGAGAGCACTAAACCTCCTCCTCCTCCTCCTCATCATCATCATCACCATCATCATGTATTGACTGAGCCCTGGCTATATGCCAGGCACTGTGCTAGGCAATAGCATTTGTCTTCATGGAAAACTCACGACAATTTTATGAGATAGGCTATTAACCCCATTTTACAGATGGGGAGACTGGGTTGGGGTTGGGGTTGGGGTTGGGGTTGGGGATGGGGATGGGATGCATAAAGGAGCCTGCCCAAGGTCCTGCCACTAACAAGCAACAGAAGCCGTTCATGTACTACCTTCCAGTGGCCTAAAAGGTCATGGAACATCAGAGCTTAATGTGGAAGGAGTAATAAGGTCATTTTTTAAATACATGGTTCACCTCTCTAAAGGGCTTGAGGATGAGGAATAGCACCAACCCTGAAGTTCAAATTCTTGGGTTTAAGTAGCAGCTTCATCATGCGCCATTTGGAAATGTAATGAACTAATCACGAGACACTGCTTAGCAGAGCCCAGCTCCCAGGGGTGGTAGCTGTTCACTTTCCTCTCTCTTCCCTCAGGCAAGTTACTCAAACCTCAAAGAACTTTTTTCCTCATCTCAAACACGGGAGTCAACAACATGCACCTCACCAGGCAGCAGTGAGGATTACGTGAGATGATTTCACAGTGATCAAACAGGACACACGTACTGACTGTTGCCATTCTTTCATGCTATCCCATTTGATTTTCATGTTGTGTCATTTGCAGAGGAATGCTATCCCATCTGGCTTTCCAGAAGACTGGGTAGAATATAGGAACAGTCATGTCCTCATTTCATAACTGCAGTAAGTGAAGCCCAGGCGCACTGAGTCATCACACAGCTGGTATACCACAGGCCCCTTATCCTCGGCTTCCTCTGCCCTTTGTCTCAGGCACACAAAACCTCAACACTCTCAGGCAACAGAGTCTGTAACGAAGACCACCACTTGGCATGGTTTCAGTGTCCTGACAGTGATTCTGCGCGAGGTTGGCACACACTCCTGCTCCACCCACTCGGGAAGGAGATTCCACATTCAAATAAAACAACAGCAAAAACTTCCAGGTTTTTATAGGAGAAAAAAAAAGTCAATCCCTAAATTATGCCCCACTATTCAACTTTGGCTCCTTTGTTTATTAATATAGTATAAGTTATATTTTCTAGCAATTATTATTTGAAAAGTTCTAGAAAGGAGCATTTCCACACAACAAAAACTAGAATATTCTTTTTATATATACCAACACTTGGAATAGTCTTTTTAATTCTTTTTGCTGCCTAATGAATACTTATTGGATTTTTAAACTCAGTAAGCTACTTCTTTATTTGAGGTGTGGAGAAACTCAGTAGCTGCTGCTTCAGTAACATGCAACTGTTAAATTATTACAACTACTTCTATCCCTTCCATTTTTTTCCTTCATTACTAGTAATAAAATGAAGGTATTTCTTATAGTCAGTCATCTGAAGTCCTTACCATATGAATTGTAAAAAAACAGATACCAAACAAGGGAAGTCTAAATACCTTGAACTTCACTAGCAATATTAAATTAAGTTAAAATGTCTGTTGCAAAGCCAATTAAAGTTGGTCCCAAAGACTCACATTTTCCACAGTCTGCTGGCGTGGTTGATGCTTGTTGGCAAAGATGCCGAATAGAATCTTCTTACTAAACAGGACAAATGATGACAATGGTAGACACTGCAGGCTAACCATTATGGAAGAATTTCACCACTTTAAAGGGTCTGCAGGCCAAGAAGAAATGATACAGCAGAAAAAGACCACCAGAAAATGCTGACATCTCTGATCCCTGCTTTTTGACTCTGCATCCCACACCTCCTGGACAAAGTGGGAGACTTAGGCTTGAATCCTAAATACTCTATGCCCACGTGTAAGCCATTATGGATAACTGTGCTTGAAATTTAATTCCACATCTGCTCTTCTGCAGCCTTTGGAAATCTTATGAATTTCTCTGACAATTGTTTGCAAAGGCCATAATCACAGGCATCTGTAACTGGATCCCCAGCTACAGGACAAAACACCACATAATCCTAAGAGGCTTTCAGTCGAATCTTACTTGGTTTCTTGTGTCTTTTGCTGTCTTTAAAATTGCACTAAGCCTTCAATTTACAGAGAGCGCCGATTAGCATTGGTCTGAAGGTGGCCCAAGCCCTCTGTATCGTCCCCACCACACAGCCAGTGCAAATCCTTATCGTCTCCCTTCTGGCTGTGGCCTCCCTGGCCCACCTTCAGAAACAAGCCTTATGGCTTTGGGAGAGGCAATCTGAGCTAAGGGCAAGTGAGGTCCCAGGGCCAGTTCATGTTCTCTGCCCCTCCCTCTGGTGTCCAGAATCGCAGGAGACATGAGGATGTACCCTGGTTCCAAGTGGCCAAGAAAATAGATGCATTGGTACCTTTCCAATTCTTTCACTTGAGTCACTCAGAAGCTGGATCTATCTTTTCTAATTCTAGCTGGCCAGTAGCCTGACATGAGACCTTAAGCAACAAAACTAACTTCCTGTGTCTGTTCCATATTGTTTTTTAATTTGTTTAAGAGAAAGCATCTTGCTCTGTGGCCTAGGCTGGAGTGCAGTGGTGCAATCATAGCTCACTGCTCCCTGGAACTCCTGGGCTCAAGTGATCTTCCTGCCTCAGCCTCCCGAGTGGTTAGGAATACAGGTGCATGACACAGCACCCAGCTTGTATTTTTAAAAATTTAACAGCAACCATTTCTTTAAAAAAATTCCTGAACTCTTCTATCTTTCATTCTATAAACACTCACAAGAGTCAAGTGGAAAAAGTTCTTGTACCAACAAGGCCACATACTGATTTGGTAACCTTGGGCAAATAACACCTCCATCTGGGTACCTTAGTTTTCTAATCTAATGTCTAGCCATCTCCTATTTTTTTTAATGAGAAACAAAGGTAACAATGTACACAGAAGTGTTCTTCAAAGGATGAAGCCCTGTAAATATCTAAGATATCATTACTGCTGTTATCCTCTTCAAAAGCTCCATGATGATGTTTAAGAGCTCTGGGGCCAGCCAGGCAGGGTTGATAAAAGTTACTTAACCTCTCTAGCCTCAATTTTCTCATCTGCGAAGTGGAGATAAAATAACAGTCCCTGACACTGTTAGTGCGAGGAATGGTGCCTGACTCAATAAATGGTACCTAATGTTAGTTACTCTCCTTATTCATAGTGAATCCTGTGTTCTTGTTTCATCAGCCTCCTTTCAAAATAACTTACCTTTTTCAAGCCATTCTGTTTTAGTGTGCTAAGAAAAGGAGAGGGACTAATACATATTGTTACATATCTCATTTAATCCTGCCAACCATAATATGTGGCAGATTTTATTATCCCCTTTTTCCATGAAGTTCAGAAAGGTCAAGTGGCTGTCAGGCGGCAGCCAGGATTCAAAGTCAGGCCTGGATGACCCAGACTGTGCTTTCCATTGCATCCAGTTGCCATTGAGATACAAAGTGGGAGAATAATAAAGACATTTCTAAAAAAAAAAATTAGAAGTCGGCCAGGCACAGTGGCTCATACCTGTAATCCCAGCACTTTGGGAGGCCAAGGTGGGTGGATCACAAGGTCAGGAGATCGAGACCATTCTGGCTAACATGGTGAAACCCCATCTCTACTCAAAATAAAAACAAATTAGCTGGACATGGTGGTGGGCACCTGTAATCCCAGCTACTTGGGAGGCTGAGGAAGAAGAATCGCTTGAACCCAGCAGGTGGAGGTTGCAATGAGCTGAGATCGCACCACTGCACTTCAGCCTGGCGACAGAGCTAACCTCATCACACACACACACACACACAAAAATTAGAAGTCATCTAATTTATATAGGAAGTGTGATTCAAAGTCATTGCAAAAAAACAGCATTAGATTTGGTCTTAAGCTGTGAAGACAGTTCAAATGGTGCCTACTCTTGCCCTCCCTTCCCTGTCCCACCTCAACCTGCACCCACATGAATAGGTGAGCAGAGACTTCTGCTGTAGGGCCAGCCTTGTGCACTTCTCTACAGCACTCGCCACCCAGCAGCATACATGCTGGTTCGTGTCTGCCTCCTCCAGCACACCACGGGTCGGTTCCTTGAGGACGGCCACTATGTCTGGTTCACCTCATATGCCCAAGGCCTCGCCTGATGCCCAGCCCAGAGCAGGAAACAACACAGTTAACTGAATAAATGCATGAATGGTGGCCATCCAGATAGTCCCTGATGCACCAAGGATTGGTTCATTTGATAATTATTATAAGTTAGAAGGGGCCCAAAATTAAACAAAGCCCCTGCAGGTTGTCATCTCAGAATATGACCTGTGTCACATGTAAGACCATCTCTTGTAAATGGCATTTCATTAGTCTATGTAATTAGACATACATATAACTAAAATATATTTATATCATTATGAAACTTGCCTGCTACGAAATGCTCTTGCATCATTATACAAACACCCGCACTTTCACACACGTGGCTCTACTAGAGCTAGTTCCTTATGATAGCTCTTTTTTATCACTTTTGGTCCAGGAAGAACTAGCCAGGAACAGCAACAACAACAACAACAAAAAAACAGGCAACAGTGTTAGAGGTATGTTGTAATGAAAAGCTACTTTTAGGTCATTATCTTTCCGCCTTGACAAGTATCTGGCAAGAGAGCAGACACAAACATAAGCAAAATGAAATCAAGGTCTTTATACTGTACCTAGAACTTTAAAGTCACTTTACCTTGCCTCTTCATTTTTTCTAACTATATTGAAATCATTTTTCCTTCTGATTTCACATTTTTTTAACAACTAATAAATACTATAAGTAAAGTTTCTATCAAAGACAGTGTGGTGGGATGTTATTCAATTTTTTTTTTTTCCAGTTTAGAACTGGGTCTTCCTCCTGAGAAGAATCACAGAGGCATACAATTCTCTCTTAAGTGTAAAATTGTTGGACAATTTATTTTTTGAAACATCTATGTTTACTCTTGGATTTAATAAAAGTCAATATACTCTTGTTACAAAGGGCCTTTTACCCAGAATACATTTATATTTCACTAAATAGTCATACAAAACCTAGAAATAGTTATATCATCCATGCTGGAACATTTAGTCTTACCAAAATAATGTAGAACAGTGTAAAGTCATAATACCTCTCTAGAAGATGTTCTCTAAATGGATAATGCAGATCATATCTTTTGTTACCACTGGTTTACAGCTAAGAACGTTTCCTAGTCTCTCAAAGGCCTCCGATTCTATTTAGGGATTTTTGGTCCTTTATACCTGCGGGTTTGTGACATTTCTGAGAAAATCAAACTGTTTACCAGTAAAAATTAGACAAATATTTCTCAACCAAATATTTCTATTTTTTTGCCATAAAAAATTAGCCAAATATTTAACCTAGTGACACAATGAATGCACTAATTTGTGGTGGAAGAGGGAAATCTGACTTCCTACTTTTGTAAAATCTCCTCAGGCTTAGTCCCTATCTATACAGAAAGAAACTCCCAGGAAGTAAAACACTCATGACTTGGTGTGTACATGTAAGTTTACAGAAAAAAATGAAGATGAGGGCCTAACCCCCTAATGACCAATGTTTGTTCCCATGACCAAACAACAAATGAAATTCAACGAACGGGTGAAGCAGTTGACCTCAAGTGCCCTGCAACATTTTTCCCTTTGCAGCTTTTGAAACAATTTGGTTTCTGTATCTTTATTAGGACATTTTCCTCATCAAATTAATGAGTCACTAAACAAAAGGCTTACTAAAATGTTTACCTCTGAGAATAAACTATCTGGTAAGACTCCAGGAGAAAAGAAAAGTCATAACTTGCCATTGCTTTTCAATGAAATCATCTGGGAAAAGCAAGGCAGAAAGTGGGGGCAAGAAGAGAGGATGACAACATAAAATTCAAAGCAAATCCCGAGGCCGACTCCGAGAAAATGTTTGCGATCCTTTGTGTCCTGTAATCCTTGACATTGTCGCCTCTACCCTCGTGTTCCACCTTTATGGAACACTTTCTTTCTGACAATTATTAAATAAGACATTCTTGTGGAATACTTAGCTTTGTTAAAACCAACTCTTGTACAAGGGAAAGGAGGGGAGGAGAAGCCAGAAGACCTGTGCTGTCGGGGCCGCAGAAACAGAAAGGAAGCTTGCTAGTTGAGGCAGCAAGAGGAAATACAAGGCACATTTAGAACATGGATAAGAAAAAAAATAAAGGGCAACACGTATAATCACCAGGTTTTCTTATAGTTCTTTCTGGGCACATACAACTGGCATGAACATGTGGTCGACAGGTCTGAGAACTGATTCCTAGAGACTGAGAGCTGGCGCAGAAGGGCTGGGAAGGGGGCACTATCTGCTCCATCTAGAGAGTGTCTGAAAGACGCGGTTCCCTTCAACTCATTTTTATTTGATGGTCTTCTCACAGTGCTCAAGAGCACACAGTCTTCAATTAACAGGCAGTACAGTAGTCTTTTAACAAGCAACATGGACCTACAATGAGGGGTCAAAGAGAAGTCAAATGCGTGGCAACAGAATTCCAGCCAGGAAATTCTGGAAGACTCCAGAAGTACTCAGACATGGCAAGGCATTCTCTCCCAAACGCTCAGGAAGGACAGAGAGCACCTCCCTCAAAGGAGTGCGGGATGGATGCCTCAGATTTCAGAGGCAGCCTCTGCAGATCCACAGCAAATGCTACTGAGGGGATTCTTTCCTCTAGAAGACACTCTAAGAGTAACAAAAAGTCAGAGCTAATTTGGGCTTGTCTCCTGTGTGGTTTCTAGTTCTCAGTGTAAACTGCATAAATTCTCTACCCGGTGCGGGAAGCAGGGTGCTTTTTCCTTTTCTCTCCACCAAAGTTTCACGATTATGTATGAGACTGGCCCTTCTTGAGCATCTTTTGCTTTCTTCACTTCCACTTTCATCAAGTTCTGCCTGATTACTCTTCAACTTGGTGAAAAATTCAGATACACACACACACACAGACACACACACACACACACACACACACACACTCAGCTGAATTACTCCTGGCCATCCAGGTTGTTCTTTCTGAATTTTAAAAATGATTCAGAATGGGGAGTTATTGTTTCTTGGGTACAGAGTTTCAGTTTTGCAAGATAAAAGAGTTCTGGAGATGGTGGTGATGGTTGCACAACAGTGTGAAAACATTCAATACTATAAACTGTATGCTTAAAATGTACATTTTATGTGTATTTTATCACAATTAAAAACAAAAGCCAACAGGTGTTCCCATGCCTGGTTTTGGCAACCCGTGCATAATCTCTGTCCCTGGTGTCTGGTTGGACGCAGTCACTACACGGCAGTTCTGGGACACTAACGGGTGCTGACATTCACAGGGGGGCGAACGAGATGCCAGCTGCTGCCCACAGTGAGTGCTTTTCCTGGGGAGTAGGCACAGTATCTGCATCAGGGAAGCCTGATTCACTTCTCATCCCCGTGGGAATAGGGAGAAAGAGTTCACAGCCCTGAAGTAAGACATCTAGGTTCTTGGAATTAAGGAAAAGAAGAGCTAAAGTCAAGAATGCAAGGTCCTGAGATCCCTGGTGACATCTTTCCACCTCTTGTTTTACGATTCAGGAAGACAGCCTGGGGACTTAAAGGCCCCAGCTGTCTCTCCCGGGCACCTCTCCCTTCATACTCCAAAAACAGTATCATTTTCATGACAAAAAGCTCTTTTAAAAAATGCTCCATAAGGTCCTCACAGACCTGGTCCCTGTCTCCAGAAGGTCACGGTTTATGATATACCATTGTGACCACACTAGTTGAAACATATGGGTAACAGGTGAGCGTACTAAATCAATATTTGAATAAGCAATGACGTATTTATAGTACATCTGGTAGTGGTCAAGCACACACTCTTTGGGAGAAGAGGCAACCTGAGAAGTAACCAGACCAGAGACTGGAAGGACCAAGTGTGTGTGGAAGAACCTGAGAGCTGCATACACAGCCTAGAAGAGCAAGGCTGGACCAATTGTCTATGAAGGCCTCACTCACAAACTAGAGGGCATGATTGTCCCCAGTCCTTCCCTACTCTGAAACCTATCCACAAGCTGACCCAGGGCACCCTGCTTGATGAGGCAAGAAGGAGGGGGGACGGAGAGGATATCTCATTCCTATTCGTCTTCAAGGTAACACACACAAAAATAGCAAACTCTTGCGTAGTGCTTATTATGAACAACTCTTCCAATAACTCATAGATAGGAACTCATTTAAGCCTCACAAGCCCAGGTACTATTTTATCCACTGACAGAGAAAGCAAGATAGAAAAAGGTTAAGGAGCTTGCCCAAGGTTTCAGAGCTAGTTAAGTATGGGGGCCAGACAGTTATCCTGGCTCTTAGCCTTCATGCAATCCTGCTTCTCTGAAACAATGGCTATCTGTGTGACACTAGACAAGAAGAGAGGCTTAAAGACATTCGGCCCTTTGTAGCATGTTAACTCTGCTCCCCTATTTTTAGGGGGAGAGGCAGCATAGCTTTGTATGGATGTCCTCCGACTCAACTTGGGCAGGATGTCAGCTAACTGTGTGGCCTTGGACACATTAATTAACTATTAGCTATTCACTGCATCTGTAATATATGCTGTCTAATGTATCCGTAAGGGTTAAATCAGGTTTCTAGCACATACATTACTAGATAGAAGCTATTATTCACCAGGTGAAAGCTCTAAAAACAAGCAGCTGACACACAGCCACCATCTAACAAATTAATCCAAATCCTGTAATAAAGTAATAGTGGCTATAAGCTTAAACTGGCACGCAGCAGTCAGTTCATAGCCAGAGCCCTACAAATCATGAACAGTTCCTTCACTACACTGTTCGGGTAGGGATTCTATAATTTTTCCTAAGTGTTCCCCTGGGATAAGAACCAAGACACAAGAAAGAGAAAAGGGACAAACTTACAAGTTAGCAGAATGTTTTACTTAAAAACACAGTGCAAAAGTTGAAGATAAAAAGAACTTGACATTTTATAATAGTCTTTGTTTGATTCTAGAAAGCCAAACAGTCCCTAATTACTAAATCACATATAGAATGGACATAGCCGCCAACGACCAAAGAAAGAATATAAATTGCATGTCACATCTCAACTTCAGAGAGAAACCATCTGATGTGGCTAGCCTTCTGAGCGGGTGCTAGCACTGTGTTCTTTCCTTGCTCTTCGAATAGAGTCTGGGGACCAGCCTGGCTGGCCTAGCTATCTCTCAGGGACCAGATAGCAAACTTTGTACCCAGCATGTTTTGAACTCACACTCAAGAATGTAAAAATAATCAGCAATGCCATCTAAACATGCACTGATGAACAGGTTTTCAGACTGCTTCAAACCAGGAACTAAGGTAAAATAACAAGTTAGGCCATGTGCAGACATCCTGCCTCCAGTCAGGACGCGGGGATTCTCCTTCCTGGAGACAGACTATATTTTTACAACAGGCTTTTCTATTTTCCTTACCGATTGCTTCAACTATAACAGCACAAACCAAACATCTGAAATAATGAGTCACCTACTGGCTTGAATCCGAAGCACCAGGTCAAATGCAGTTTAAGCCACGTCAGTGCTTAAAGACAACCCTCATGTGGTGAGTGGACAGATTTCTGCCACCAGAAATCTATAAGCCCTTTCCACCTAGGTGAACAACGTCTCAGTGTGGGAGGCAAGACAAGTGTTTCTAGCTGTTCAGGACCATACTAGGAGAATCTTCTTTCTTCCTTTCTTTTTTTTAGACAGGGTCTCACTCTGTCACCCAAGGTAAGTGCAGCAGCGTGACCACTGCTTACTGCAGCCTTGAACTCCTGGGGTCAAGCAATTCTCCTGCCTCAATCTCCGGAAGAGCTGGGACTACAGGCTTAAGCCACCACACCTGGCTAATTTTTTTAAATTTTTTTTTGTAAAGACAGAGTCTCACTATGTTGACCAGGCTGGTCTTGAACTCCTGGCCTCAAGCAATCCTCCTGCCTTTGCCTCCCAAAGTGCTGAAATTACAGGTGTGAGCCACTGCAGCACCCAGCTGTTCCTTCTTTCTTAAATTGCCTCTCTTTGGAGGGGATTCCTGATGAGGAAAAAACAAAAAAGAAACTCAAAAACTTACAGCATTTTTTCCTATAAGCATTCTGGTAAAGGGGAGTCCAAGAGAAAGGAGGTTTAAATGAACAATGATGGTGTTAAGAAACATTACAAATATTATTTGTGGATTTAAGTTAAATTTGTTCTTGATTCTAGGAAATATGAAAGTCAAAACATTCTTTCATCAGTTAAAAAAAGCAGCCCTCTCTGCAGCTGTTCTAGACTGAAGATGACAAAGTTTATAATAAATTCTAAACAACCCTCATGACATCTAACTTAAACATTTATTTTCCTCCTTCACAATATCATTATAATGTCCACAATTAAAGCCAGACAAATATTGGAAATTGAATTGAAAAGATATACAGTTACAAGAACTTCTCAAGAAAGATGCAAGGAGAAAGGGGTCCTCATCCCAAAAGACTGGACTTGCAGGAAACACAAGCTCACATCATCCTACAGAAGGTAAGCAGCTGTCTAGCGGACAACCTCTCTGATAAAAGAGTAAAGCATGCAGGCATGAATGAATCAATGAACATTTGAATGAAATCGCCCTGGGATCACAAAGTTCCAAGAATATTTTTCATGAGTCTCACAGTGCCCAGCTTTCCTTTAACATAAGTCTGTCTTACCTTTTCTAAGACATACCTGATGTGATAAAGAGAAACCTAGTAAAAATGATTGCCCTTCCTTGGCAATCTTTGTGACTCTTACCTGTTCATTCCAACTCTGCTTATGGATAAAAGTGTCATGTGCCTGTCTGAAATTGTCTCCTACAGCCATGTCTGAATTATCCAAAAGTCAGGACACGTCCCCGCCATGGTCCCAGAACCCAGCTAGGAACCCAGAAAAGGAATCTACCAAGAAAATGCTGCCCAAAGCCCAGCAAGCCACATTCTGATGCTGGTAGGTTGTCAGTTACAAGCAAACATCCAGAAAAAACAAATTCTTCCTTTGATAATAATATTGACAGTTTCTTCTGCTCCCAAATTTTTGCCTTCTTCCCATTAAACCACAAAAATTAAGTGACTCTAGGTTGCCCATGTTGCACAGTCTATACATTCATATGAAACAAAAATTTAAACTCATAAAAAGAAATTCAATTACTGTCTATTGACTAAACTGCAAAGTAATATTTAACACACCAAACAATAATTTTGTAAGCAAAGCGAATTGCTAAACCTGGTTCTCAGCCATTGGTTCCATATCACAATCACCTGTGGGACTCAGGAAAATCACTGAAGATCAGCACCACCCTAGGAGAGTAAGGTCTGGTGGGGATGGGGTGCAGTGGAAACAGCTCAGGAGTGAGGCGCCAAGAGAGCAGCAGTCTAATCCCAGCTAGACTTTGCACTTCCTGTGTGGCCACTGGGACATCACATCTCTTCCCTGTGTTTCCTCACAGGGAGCTCTAAAATGGGGGCATTGTATGAAAAGATAATCTAAGTCTCTTCCAGTTTTTTTCAATTTTCTCCCAACCCCAGAGTTTTTTTCCACTTAGGAAACTAACACAAGTTTTTCTAATTTTTCCCAAGCCTAGTGTTTTTTCCACTTAGGAAACTTAAAGATCTCTTTGTGTGGGACAGAAGCAAGAAAAAATAAAGACAAATATACCAAAGTGTGTCTCAGAGCAGAATGATTCAACATGACGTAAGAGTTTGTGTGGGAGAGTGGTGAACTGACGTGGCAGATTACGGAAGACTGTGAACAACAAGCTTGGAAAGTCAGGAAACTCTAAGACCCAATTCTTCAATTCTTCCTTCTTTGTTTTTCTTTTTAAGGTATAGAACAAAAGAAAAGTTGGGAGGAAAGAGAAATGAAGTAACAAATAAGTCAGTAGTATTCAATGAACACTTATCAAATGTGCACGATGGTATGTCACAGGAATAAGAAAGAATTTAAGTGAAGAACAACATGGTTCCTGAACTCAAGCTATTTGTGACACAATTCAGTGCATCATATGCACTGAATTAGTATCTTCATATGCATTGGTATCACTGGGCAAGCTTGTTAGAAAATACAGACACCTGGGTTCCACACCCCTCTTCCCAAACATTATAAATCCATTTCCAGGATGCAGAGCCAGAAATGTTTTTGTTGCTCACCAAAACTTGACAACCACAAGCTAAATAACAATGGAATCCAACTTTTGAATAATGCGGTTAATACAAAGACCCCTTAAGGCAACACTGACTTATAGATAGCAAATACAGGTTAAGGCCCGGGTTCTCACCCCACGTGTCAAGATGATCCGGAGAGCCACAGCAAACTCACAGGAGCATGAAGGGATACTACAATTTTTTAAGGAAAGCATGGTGAAGTGTGGGAATTATACAAACTACTAGTTCAGTTAATTCACGAAATGCATTCATTCCTTTTGATGACATCATCTCTTTGTGAAACTGGTTTTTGCAATTACTATGATAATAAGCCAAGCACATTTGAACATCAATGCGAAACAGGAAACCAAGGTGGGAATGTCAAATCTGATTCCGAGGCTTGCGAAGCCAAGAGGTATCCAACAAAGAAACACAGCTCACTAGTAAATGAAGGTGGTTATTCAAGAACAAAGTAAGTTCTAAAATTTTATAAAAAGAAAAGCATATTTTCTTTCAGTTTATACATACTACCTTTTCAACTGGCCATTAAGTTGTTAGAACAGAAGTACCTATTAGGTTGTTTGTATGTAACTCTTAAACAAAACTGTTAAGTACTTACTTTGAAAAAATTAACTAGACACTTAGAGGACCAAGAACAGAGAAAGTCTGGGATCTTCTGGGTCAAGACAACCTTACAATGGGATTCTTTTTATAGCATAAAAACTTAATTCACTCTGACAAAATAGATCTCATGTTTCCTTCTGATAGAGAAAGCACTCTAGAGGCATTCCAGAATACTGTTTTTCAAAGTAGTCTCAAATGAAAACAATGATAATCATGAATATGTCTATCCACTGATTGGTCAATAACTGCATGAATTATTTTCTTCCATGTTATATTTCAAATAGCATTCCAAAGTAAAAATGTATAGCTGTATTATCTTGTTTTCATAGTAAGCATTATTACACTTGCACAACACCTTCAAATTTATTTCACAAAATTTGAACATACGGTAATTTCAGTAACAGCCTTCTTAGACAATCCAAGTCTAGTTATCCCTAGCTTTCAAGCACCAGTCACAGGAAGTGCTGCGCTCACTGAACCTGTTGGTCTGCCTAAGTCCCCAGCCAGTCCTATTCATCTCCAGCCCTTGCTTGGCTCAGCTGTACTACTGTTTTATCACACTGTGTCATTCCCCTATCCTCCCAAGTGTTATGGATAAAGTTTTATTTTCTCAATTAATGTAAATTTTACTTTGTTAGAGACGGCCATGATTACCAGAGATAAAAACTTCCCAAGACGGAAAGCGAAGGGTAAATCCTCTTTTTTGGGGGGGGGGGGGCGGGGAGGTGCGGACAGAGTTTTGCTCTTTTTGCCCAGGCTGGAGTGCAGTGGCTCAATCTCGGCTCACAGCAACCTCGGCCTCCGGGGTTCAAGCAATTCTCCTGCCTCAGCCTCTTGAGTAGCTGGGATTACAAGTGTCCGCCATCATGCCTGGCTAATTTTTAGCATTTTTTTTTTAGTAGAGACAGGGTTTCACCATGTTGGCCAGGCTGGCCTCGAACTCCTGACCTCAGGTGATCCACCCACCTTGGTCTCCCAAAGTGCTGCTGGGATTACAGGCATGAACCACCACACCCAGCCCCTACTTCCACCAGGTAGAGCTTTATTAATGGAGAGACCATCATGGCTACACAAGATCCTGCTTGCCAGTTCAACAATTAAGTGAATAACAAACATACAGGCTTGCTGCCTAGCCCATGAGATCTAGTTGCAACTTAGTACAGATAATGGCAGACAATGGGAGATAGCCTTCAGCATGTATAACTGCTTCAACCATTCCAAATGCTTCCCATCCCTTAAAATCTGAGATTTTTCAAACTATTCCCCAAATCATTGGTAGTTTCTGGAGTTCTCTTTACATAGTGCCTGAAAAGACAAATTTTTGAAGTGACTATTCAGAGTCAAATCTCTGACTACAAGAAAATTTTAAGTGATCAAGAAAATCTTGTAACTTTATAGCAACTAACCTCTCACTCAGATTAATAATGAACATGCAATATACTCTTCAGAAAGAGCTACTTCCCAAGAAAGCCGGGGAGATCAAACAACAGCTTATTCATGGCAAAAATTATTTTGAAAGACTAAAGTTGATAGCATTCCACCTACTAAGTTCCTGAATAGTTCTAAAAATTTCAGGATGAGGTTCTTCAAGATAAGCCTCTCAAGTATAAAATTTACAAATATATTCTTGTCAAGCAAGCAAACTAGATACCAATTCTAACAAAAGATCTGTTATTTCATGTTATTCTCCCCATAGATGGCCACAGCAAAGTTTCAAAGTAAGAGTTTATCAGTAAGCTCTTCAGTTTGGGGTTGCAGGTGATTAAAAAAAAAAAAAGAAAAGAAAAATTAAAATTACAGCCTGGGTCAAAAGACAATTCCTCCACTTTCTGAGTTTCAAATATCAAATCATAAAAACTTTCAGCGAGAGGCCAGGTACAGTGGCTCACACCTGTAATCCCAGCACTTTGGGAGGCTGAGGCGGGTGGATCACCTGAGGTCGGGAGTTTGAGACCAGCCTGACCAACATGGAGAAACCCTGTCTCTACTAAAAACACAAAAGTAGCCAGTCATGGTGGCACATCCCTGTAATACCAGCTACTCAGGAGGTTGAGGCAGGAGAATCACTTGAACCCGGGAGATGGAGGCCGCGGTGAGCCAAGATCATGCCATTGCACTCCAGCCTGGGCAACAAGAGCAAAACTCCGTCTCAAAATAAATAAATAAAGCTTTCAGAGAAATAAATGACAAGCAGACAATATACTTACGTCCTCAGAGAGCTATTACTAACAAAATAGTATGAAGGAAGTTGGTAACTAAAGTCAAAGGTTCTGGCTGAGAAAACACTTTCCACAATGGAACATAAATAGCAGATGACCAGGACAATGTTTTATTTTGCCCTGTGTCTGAACTCAAATTAGCCGTTTAAAAAAAAGTTAACTGAAACTCCAAAAACACTAGAAAGTAAAAGAAAATCAGATTTAAATCTGCCCAACACTTGACCGGCATGTGTGCCATTTGCTCCAACCCCACATCAGAATGACCCTGCAGGCCCTGGGGGTACTCAAGTCCAAAAGATCAAGTAACAACAGGCAGGGAAGCCTCAGAGGAAAAACTGTGAAAACACAATCAAGTAGAACAATTCCTACCATTTAGCCTAGTGACGAAAGGAGAAATGAGGTGTCATTGAGGGTGATAAATATTTGGACCCTTGACTTCTCTGTGAGGATAAAGTAACAGAACAAACGTCTTTTCTCAAAGGAATGATTTGGTTTGCCTTGAGATTTACTAAGCTGAGATGATTCAGCCATGTTCACAGTTGAGAAGGCAGGTCCCAGAGCAGACAGTACCAAGAATGTACAGACATGGCCCACTCACTGAATTCCTCTGTCCAGGGGAAATTCTCCTAGCAATGTGAATTATTCTCATGTTTGTGTGTAATTAATATTGACGGTGAAGGGTCCCTGTAAGTTAGGCAGCCTCCCCCAAAAGGAGCTGTTTATTCTTTAAGAACAAACTAATAACGAGTAAATCTAATAAGACTATAAACCATGTCTGTGTAGCAAATTTATACCACCAGTGAATTCAACAGCACTAGAAGGGAAAGAAATCATTCCAGCTTCTCATGCACAGTCTCTAGGGTGGGCTGCACACAGGATAAAATCCTCGACGTTGGCTGCATTCTCATTAGGCCATCTGCAAACGTGCTGGAGAAAGAAGAGAAGCCAGAGGACTTGGAGGGTGGAGAGGCTGGGGGGAATGCTCCTGCTCTAACTTTCAGTCTCTTCATGGGAAAGTCATTTCCCTCAGAGCCTGTGTTCATCCTGCACTGGAAACACAGCTGTGGTCACCACATCCCTAGTTAAACACTGCTCCACAATCATAAATATTGCTGCTGTCAGTACATAGGAGTCAATCGGTGTGGGGAAGTTTCCCTTAAAATAAAAAAATTAAAGACTTTTTAAAAACTGTATTAATGTGGAAAAAAATACGCAGACACAACTTTAGACTTCTCCCTACTCCTCTCAAAAAAACTCATGAAATATGGTACTACTTTGAAAAGAAGTTCCACTGAAATTTCCAGAAAAGGCAGAGTATACTTATCTGATGTACACTCTGGAGAGAGAATGACAAATCATTAACTTGAAAGTGTACACAAGGTTAAAGGAGATGATGATGGCAATGAAGAAGGGAAAAAAGAAAAAAAAATAAGGCCCAATGACGTTGACAACTTCTTTGACTTTTTGAAACTAGCTGTTTGTAAAGTAGAAAGATTTCTGTTAATGTCACAGAAACGTGAAAGATGCAATATTTGCAAAACCGAAACAACTTAAAATTCTTATCCACCAGCTCCACTAAAGGCATTTTATTAAGCTAAGGAATACAGGATTGAAAGAAACAT
Source organism: Symphalangus syndactylus (assembly GCF_028878055.3). Classification (NCBI taxonomy): domain Eukaryota; kingdom Metazoa; phylum Chordata; class Mammalia; order Primates; family Hylobatidae; genus Symphalangus; species Symphalangus syndactylus. The sequence goes on from NC_072433.2 coordinate 66,135,957, forward strand.
ATCCTTCTCAAATTCTCCATTCTTTCACCCAAACAAAAAAGTATGGCACCAGAGAAGAATGGTATAAGTTTTTCACATAGACATGATTGGTTTAGATTTAGTCTTCATTTCTTTGTTCTTTAAGAACAAATGGGAGTGGCGACTCACAAGGACCCTTCACCATCAATATCAATTCATATAGAAATCTGAGAACTTATCCTGGGCAGGTAAGTTCTGGAATTCAGTGAACACACCCAACAGGACACCTAGAGCCCAAGGCCTTGGGGGAACAACCTGCCAATGCTGCCTGCAACCCAACCCAGAGGTCTACACCACTTGCCCTGGTCAGAACCAATCATGGCAGCTCTCATTTACTGAGCCTTATGAGCCAGGCCCATGCAATTAATCACTTCATAGCAATTATCTTATTTAGACCTTACTACCACCCACAATGAGGTAGGGTTTTGGTTTGTTTTGTTTCGTTTCGTTTTGTTTGAGACAGAGTCTTGCTCTGTCACCAGGCTAGAATGCAGTGGCACAATCTCAGCTCACTGCAACCTCCGCCTCCTGGGTTCAAGCCATTCTCCTGCCTCAGCCTCCTGAGTAGCTGGGACTACAGGCGCACGCCACCACACCCAGCTAATTTTTGTATTTTTTTTAGCTGTGACGGGGTTTCACCATGTTGGCCAGGATGGTCTCGATCTGTTGACCTCATGATCCACCTGCCTTGGCCTCCCAAAGTGCAGGGATTACAGGCATAAGCCACCGTACCCAGCCGAGGTAGGTATTATATGCATTTTAGCAAGATGGAAACTGAGGCTTGGCAGGGTTAAGTAACTGACTTGGATGTCACAACCTGTGCTCTTAACCACTACATTGAATTTTCTCATTAATTGATTAGCCTACAGCAAGCAAAGTCTCAATTCAGATATCTGAAAACTATTATCCCCCATCAGTAAAAAGGGTTTAAACCTCCAAGTCGATTCTTTTTCCTTCCACTTGTTTTCTTCTTTCTCATTATATGCCCTCAGAGGGCTCTTGAAACAAATGGGAAGTAGCAATATGGAATAAGAGCTACAAATGAGTCCATGCCCTTTACCAGAAACTTCTCTTTGGAGAAATATATCCACAGGAATGGACCCCAAGAGAGGGGGAAAAGCAATCTACTTAAAGATGTTTGCTGGCCGGGCATGGTGGCCCATGCCTATATTCCCAGCACTTGGAGAGGCTGAGATGAGAGGATGGCTTGAGCCCAAGAGTTCAAGACCAGCTTGGGAAACAAAGCAAGACCCTATTCTACTAAAAAAAATTTTTTCAGTTAAAAAATTAAAAAAAAAAAACCACAGATGTTTGCAGCATTATTTATGCCAGCTTCAAACTGGAAAGACCTCGAATACCCTAATTTGGGGTTAGCTAAGTACACTATGACACATATAATGATGAAATACTAAATGAGCTATTCAAAATGAAGCAGAATGTGGGCCAGGTGCAGTGGCTCACATCTGTAATCCCAACATTTTGGGAGGCTGAGGCGGAAGGATTGCTTGAAGCCAGGAGTTTGAGGCCAGCCTGGGCAACATGGCAAGACCCTATCTCTAAAAAATTACTTAATTTAAAATGAGTAGAATGCAGTTAGAGCAGATACATGGAATGTAAAATTATAATAACACTAAATATTTTACAGCAATACTATATACCCACCACTTAAAACCATAAAATGGTCTCATATAGATATAATATCAGAAACAAAGTCAGGCCGGGCATGGTGGCTCATGCCTGTAATCCCAGCACTTTGGGAGGCCGAGGCAGGCGGATCACCTGAGGTCAGAAGTTCGACACCAGCCTGGCCAACATGGCGAAACCCCATCTCTACTAAAAATACAAAAATTGGCTGGGTGTGCTGGCGGGCGCCTGTAATCCCACCTACTCGGGAGGCTGAGGCAGAAGAATGGCTTGAACCCGGGAGGCGGAGGTTGCAGCGAGCTGAGATCATGCCACTGCACTCCTGCACTCCAGCCTGGGCGACAGAGCAAGACCCCGTCTCAAAAAAAATAAATAAATAAGAAGACCCAAAATCAGAAATGTAAATGAGAATTCAATCTGCTATAGTCTCTTTTTTTCTAGTTGTGAAACTAATAAGCCCAAACTGTATGAAAAGTTCGGAGAATAATAATAGATTCCTATGTGATCCAAGAAACTTGTATTCATGACAACACTACATGCGCACCCTGATAACTGAAATTCATTTTCTTAATTTTTGTTATTACTGTACCTGTCTGCACTGTAGCTTCTTGAAGGCTGGCTTTAAAATAAAGTTGACAGTATCTCTGGGGAAAGTAACAAGGTACAAAGTTCTACATCAGTGCTGCTCAGAAAACATTCCTTTAATCCTTTTGTTTATTCTATTCCCTGCATTTATGAACTCTCTAAATCCCTTCTACTTAAACCACAGCACTAAAGCACTAGGATTAAAGACGTGGTGAATTTTCTAACAGAATGTACTTAACTTTATGTCTGGGCAATGTGTTTGCACAGTCTCACACTTTAGTGATTTGCTGAATGAACCTGTACAACATAATGTGCCTGAAAAACTCATCTTTCAAAATTTGTTTTATCAGAAAATATGACAGGAGATTTCCATTACTTCCCATAAGAAAAGGCTGTCCACCCCCACTGCAGACTGAGTGTGTGTTACTGGGCTTCGAAAGCCAAGTGCAGAAGCCATGGCTTGGCTTGGGTTTTCATTATATTTCGAACATTATTAAGGAGGCCATTTTAATGAAAAGTGTTACAATTAATTGTTACCCCCTTTGAGTGGCTAAAATCAGACATTCTGTAGGACACCAAGGCAATCAACGCAACTTCAAAAGCTGGTGGGCATCAGGATCAAGACCAGCACTGATGCACTGCCTGGACGCTGAGCAGGGTGACTTGTGTCTGGGAAATGCATGGCCCTGACAGGGGCATCAGGGGATCTGTTCCATTGGTGACTCCTCTGTGCCACCATAGGCTGACAATCACCCCTTCCAGCCTCTTTCAAAATACACATTAGGATTTTTAGGGTCTTTTATGTCATTATTACCGACCCCATGACCATGTTACCACCTTGAACCGGATAGAATGTACACAGGTCACCTTACAACATAGGCTTCTAAGATAAGTGAAGTCAAAGAAAAGGCAGTACCTTTACGTTTCTACCTTAAAGCGTCAATTTTAATCAAATAATTCTTACTGAGCCACTTTCTCCTTTGGTCTATCACAAAATTTCACTCAAGCATGAAGACACAACAACCTACAGATTATTTTTGGATTAATCATCTCTCCATCTTAAAATTCCCCAGAATTTAATATAATCCAAAGATGAATCATCTCTTCATAGTACTGTCCGCAGACAATATTAATCATCTTACATTTACAGTCTGGTGTGAGGTTCTTCCAAAGCTTTCACACATGCTATTTAACCCTTACAATCCCCATATAAAGTGAAATTGCTTTCGTCAGCCACACTCAATAACACATTTTACAAAATTAACTTCTCTAATATGAGGACTGATGAAACAATAACAAAATTAAACAGGTGTCACCTACAAAAATTCTGTGCTTCTATGCAGAGCTCAATTTGATTCAACTGATAGTCACCAAGTGCCCACTCTGCCTTAGGCAAAGTGCTCCTGGGTCAGGTTTCTTGAGGGGAACAAAACAAAATAACCTTATGCCAGTCCCTAAACATTTGTATTTTAAAAACTGGTCCATGAAATCCAGAAGTCTAGGGCCTCCTTATTTGAAATTTTTTATTGCACCTTTACTCTCCCAATGCCTAAGCGACCATCTGGTTTCAGATGAGCATCTCTAGAAGCAGCCTGACATTTTTATGCCACCAGGGATTAGGCAGTGAGTTACTGTGCTCAGTGCTATTTAATGTACAAGACAGAAATTTATTAAATGGCAATGAAGTAGTAATTACTAAACAGTTCCCTAGTGGCTCAAAAAGTCAGTAATTAAATACCACTTAAGACTGAGAGTTATTAAAAGTCACTAATGGAACAGTTCATTAAACAGTACCTTAGTGTCCTCAAAGGGTCATTTCCATACAACTCTCCATGATCAAACAGTCTCTGGGGGCTGTTTGCCGGGGGTGGGGGAAATGTGAATTATCACATAGTAGCCAACTCCAGCCAGAAACCCTGGCATTTGGCTGGACAGCTGAGCAAGAATGTATTTGTTTTCTTTTTTTGACAGTCTTGCTCTGTCACCCAGGCTGGAGTGCAATGGCGTGATCTTGGTTCACTGCAACCTCCACCTCCCGGGTTCAAGCGATTCTCCTGCCTCAGCCTCCCAAGTAGCTGGGATTACAGGCACTCGCCACCACCTCCGGCTGATTTTTGTATTTTTAGTAGAGACGGGGTTTCACCACGTTGGCCAGGCTGGTCTTGAACTCCTGACCTCAAGTGATCCACCCCCCCCTTGGCCTCCCAAAGTGCTGGGATTACAGGCAGGAGCCACCACACCAAGCCAATGTAGTGTATCTTCTACCATAGGTTTGTATTTCGCCATTCTGACATGAATAAAAGACATTTAAAAATAAGTTATGATCTAATTACAAATTTGCCATATTTCCTCTGAGAACCTCCTCCTGTCTTTTTTGTGCATCTTAATTACCCCCATCCAGTTGGTTCCCACTTCTCATTCCTGTTTTATCCTAGACTAGCCTCTTCACTAGGTGGCTCTTCCCTGTAGTTACTGACCCCAGTCTTTCCGGTCAAAATTCAACATGAAAAGTCCATCTCCTCTAGAAGGCTTTACTGATAAGACAAGACACTGAAAAATCTTCCAAATATGCCTTCAATTTCCAAGTAAGTTTACAAAGAAAAGTGGTAGGTTTTTTTTTCCCTAGGCCGAAGGTACCTATGCATCTTGCTTGTTGTTGCAACAGTCTGAACAGGCAAAGTCTATCTTTGGTAGATCTATGTAATGCCCAAAGGGAGCACAAAGTGAATGTTAAATATGAAATCACTCTAGGCAGTAAAAGAACACACACTAAAAAGCTTTTTTAAGAAGATATGTGATATCCTTACCATTAGATGAACTCAAGAAAGTGTAAAAGAAAGATAAGCAATTGAACAATGAACTGGTAAAAAGTTTCAGGTGACACCAGGGGATGGACAAATGAGATCAAGGAGATAAAGTTCAAAGAGATGGAACAACAGGTCATTAATCACATGGATCTGGGAAAACTCTCACAGACTGAAAGGAGCAGAGAAAACATTCCAAAAGGAACCAGAGATGGTCATGAAAGCAGTGCTTCCTTAGCAGGAATGCCAGAATACTCACCTGAAGATTATACCTTCAAATAAGAATTATTTTTAAAAATGCCTATCAAATTACAAAACAGTATTTGCTACTTTTACTGACAAAAGCTCTCTTTAGCAAAGTTTTAGGAGCAACATGAAAATATGGAACATAACAGATTGCCCAAAATGGAGACTAACAAAGGGCACTGTATTACTTACACAACCTCCATGTGACAATTATTTAAAATACAAGTCAAGCAAAGACATAACTGCATTCTAGAGTAATATATGGGAAAATACAATCGGGCTATACAGTTTTGGTTTTTAACTACTGAAGCTACAACATTTATCATTAAACTTCTCCCTAATTAGTGATCTAAATTCTATTTGCAAAAAAAAAAGTGCCTAAAAACTCTCAGATATTTAGTGACTTAAAATACATTAGAGAATAGCATTAAAGTCAGCAAGAGACTTTCCTTCTTTATGGGATAATAAAAAATGGCATGACCTTTCTGCAAGCATTTGTCAACCTGCTTGAATATCCAAAATGTTTATACTCTGACTCAGGAGTTTTAATCCACTTACTATCATGTAATTAGACAAGTGTAGTACAAAGATGTTTAATGGAGCGTTATTCACAACTGGAAAAAAATCCATCTGTAAGAGATTGTGGTCAGGTACTATAATCCCAACACTTTGAGAGGCCAAGGTGGGCAGATCACCAGAGGTCAGGAGTTCTAGACCAGCCTGCCCAACATGGTGAAACCCTGTCTCTACTAAAAATACAAAAGCTAGCTGGGTGTGGTGGCACAGGCCTGTAATCCCAGCTATTCGGGAAGCTGAGGCAGGAGAATCACTGGAACCCGGGAGGCGGACATTGCGGTGAGCCAAGATTGAGCCACTGCACTTTAGCCTGGGAAACAGAGCAGGACTCGGTCTCAAAAAAAAAAAAAAAAAAAAAAAGAGAGAGAGAGAGTTTGCTTAAGTAAATTACAGCACATCTATACAATGGAATATTCTTCAGATATTAAAAATGAGGTTATCTCTAAACTTATGACACACAAAGATTACCACAATCCATTGTGAAGAAAATAAAAGTGTTTTCTGATATGATCTCATATCTGAGGTTCTGAGGGTGTATATGTGCCTGATGATCATCAAAATATGGGCAACAACAATTTCTAGAAAATGGGTATTTTACATGGTTTGCAATTTACTTGTACTTTTACCTATTGTTTGAATTTTCTACAATAAGCACTTTCTCTTTTGGACAGAAAAGAAATCAGAAAATTAAGCTCCCTTTATTTTGAAGGAAAAAAAGTCATTGGTGTACCTAAAAAAAAAAATACTTTTTGTGGAGAGAATAATAGCCATCCTTTATTTATAAGATGAAAATTCTCTGTCATACATCAGAAGCTCCGAATGGAAACAGCCTGACCTTCAGGCTGCTGAAACTCCTGCCCTGGACAGCAGCTCCCAGCATTAATGGGAATCACCTACCTAAACCTGCCAGGGGATCAGAGTCACCTACCTAGCCTGCCAGGGGACCAGAGTCACTTACCTAGCCTGCCAGGAGATGAGCTGGGCATAGCTAGCTCCAGTCTGACCCCACTCAAGTCACCCCACCCCAGGCACACCACCAGCCTCCCAGTCAGCAATGCCAACACCCACGCCACACTGTAGGAAAAGAGCCCTTGGGTGGACTCTGGGCCCCACCAAGGGCAGGCAGAAATGCAGGGTCCTCATTCAGGAACCGCCAGCTAGACCTTCTGCATTCAGCACATGTTCCTGTCTGAGAAGGAAAGGGCTACTAAACGGAAACATCTTCACGAAAAGGGTCTGGGAGAATAGAAAAGATTCGGATGCCTTGGGCTTGTTCCACTTTTCCATAGATGGAGCCACTGGGCCCCGAGGAGAGACTCAGTCCATGGAGATGAGTAAGCCAAATACTGGCAAGATTCCACTCGGGAGCCAAGGGCCTGCTGGGGACCGGAACTGTGGTGTGCACGGGAGGATGGCATGGTGAGCAGGAGAGGCCAGAAGGCCCTCTTCATGGGCTTCAAAAACCCAGGACACCAGCACATACGCTATGAAGCAAAAAGCCTATGAATCCAAACTCCAGGGAAAAGTGTGCCATCAGTAGTCCCGCTGGTACAGATTCTCCTCAAAATCCAGCCTCTAACAATGAAAGCAGCTAAGAAGAGTGGCACTAGCTGTTGCTGTCCCCTCTCCCTCCCACACTTGGTCCCTCCCTCCCACACCCTCCACCTTCCTCTCCTGTGCGTTACTGAATCATTATTAATCCATTTGAAAAATGGCCACATGCATGGGCTGAACCAACATTCTGACACATGTGGCAAAGAGGAGATGTCATTAGACCACAACAAAAAAAAGGAGCATTGCACGAGCATTAACAGAACACTTAAGTGTCCTCCTCAAAGAGCCACAGGCACAGGGAGTGGTGCAGCTCTGATTTAGTTAGGCTTTCACTGCTTTGTTACTGAGAAGGGGAAAAAAAAGTTCATTAATTGCTATAAGCAGACAGACGAAGGAGGTATAAATTCTTCTTCTAAGACAATAGTCTTTAAAACCAAACAAAACATGATCAGTGTCCACTAAGCAAGGGTTAAGAGTCCTTGCCCTGCTGTGGGAGAGCTGACAGCAGGCTGAGCTCAGTGCAGCACGCGTCCCCAGGCAGAGCACAGGCCACTGTGAACTGTGGCTCAACTGCAGGGCCAGTCCAGGGCAGGGCGAGACCAGTGTGGGCTGAGGGGCAGGAGAAAGGCTCTCAAAGGAGAACTCCGCCTGGGCTTTGAACTCTGTCCATTCTCAGCTTCTGCACTCCAACAGGGCTCAGTGTCACCTTCTGACCCTGGCCTATGAGGTTTCTGGGCTCCCTGCTCAGTAATTCACATTCCAGAGCTTAAGGAGAGGATGCTGAGCTCAGCCCCCGGCCCCAGGAAGTCCCGCCAGAATCCCGGGGAAAAAGACTGGGAAGTCCCGCTGGAGAAGCCTGAGGGCTGAGGATCAGAAAGGCTTCAGGGCTGGGGCAGAAGGAGCCCAGAGGCAATTACTAAGGGGGATGGTGAAGCAGGCAGGACCAGATGACACCAGCCTAGGGGGTCTGGGAGGAATGTGGATTTTATCATACCTGTGACAGGAGAAGACTGAAGATTTTAAGCAACGGAGTGAAAGTGGTCTAATTTGCCACCTAATTTACATTTGTAAGAATTCTGAAAGCTGCTGTGTGTATTGCAGATCATGTAGGAGCACAAACTTTTTCTACCGAAAATCTGTCGTTAAAACTCAGAATATACTGAGGCCACAAAGGGAGAAGTCTTTCTAATTCCATTTTCCCACATGTGATACAGACAAGTTCTGAGAATGCATGCACACATGGTAGGAGCTTCATGAGTTAAAAACCCACAGTGCATTTTAAGACAGTCCTTTCTAGAGAGTGTATTTCTCTCCAAAACAACAAAACAACTATTTTTATTTATTTGTGTTTCTTCTCCCAAAAGACAAAACAAAAGAGAACAGGAAGACAGAAACAAAATATTACTTTATAGAAAAGGACTATGACATTCCATTACAAATTAATTTGGTTAGCTGTTGGCTGACAATGGAGCATTTTTCCTACTATCTACTTACTATTCAGACTCTGACTTTGTGAAAACACTTCTCCCATCTGATTAAAGAGGTTTTTTTAATCTAGTTGAAAATTTTAATGAAAATATAAAAATCATCCTGATCTTTGCATAAATTTCCCTTTAAAAATTAAAAATAGGAAAATAGCCATTAAAACAAATCAGTAGTAGCAGAGTAGGATTTGCATCTTTCAGAACTGGAATACCATTGTATAGTCATTCCTCTAGAACTCTGAAAATACGACTACTATTTATCCACAGGCTTCCCTAGGCACTTAAAGTGCTTTACAAATATCATCCTCATAATAACCCCATAAAGAGAGGAGAGTTTGCTATAAAAGTTCATTGGGCATGAAAACTTGGCGCAGTTATTCAACAGCTTGATCCAAAAGCAATTATTAAAACTAATTTTTAACAGCAACAAAAATAATTTGGCTGAAAGAGTAAACTAATAAGCAGTCAACTACCTACCCATGGCACACTTCCTCTACATAAAGGCTGCCTTTCCTTGCCCCAGTCCCCAGAATCACTTCTATGAAACTGGCTCCAGTAAACAGCGACCACCCAGAGGCCTGGTGCCAGGGGCAGTCTTCAAAGAGCTGGACTCCCTTTTACAGCAGCACTTAATCCTGCATTTAAAGTGTCCTTAAGGCTGGCACCAAATTAGCTGGGGAGATAGTGATTTCCTAATTAATTAAGGCTGAGCCAAGCTTCATAATACATTAATGATGGTCCTCTAATAGTTTAAAGGCAGAGATTCATCCAGCCTCACCTCCCCACCCAGCTCTTCCATGTGCACAGCTGGTGATCTTGAAGTTCTCCTGGTAGACAAAGCACCAAGAAGATGGGTGGTTCCATGGAGCAGGCAGCTGTACACAGAAGCTAGTGCAAAGAATGCCAATGAGCCCTTTTCCAGGTGCCTCCTGAGGGGCAGGGGCAAAGCCAAGGCCAAGGCCACAGAATATACTGCTTAGAGGTCAACTTCCCTTATCAGCTTTCTACCTCTGTTGTGGGCTTGCTTCTCTCTTAAGACATAGGTAAGTTTCTTGGATGAGAAACAAACGCAGCTGGTTCTATAAGACCACGGCAAACTTGGAACATGCATTCATTTTTCTTGGTTCTTAAATCCAGACTTATCCCATGTACCTTAGAGGCAACCAGAAGTGATCAGGCAAGGAGACCGTCCCAGCCTTTTCACAGCATGGTATGGTGAGAAAAGGATTCACATCCCTGCTTTGCCACCGACTAGTAGAGTGCATTATTAACACAAGTCACTTTGCATCATTTACACAAGTCACTTATACTGAGCTTCTATTGCCTCATCTGTAAAACAGGTCTAATACCCCATAAGGTGGTTGTGAAGATTAAATGTATTAATGAATGGGCAGTGTCTGGAATAAAATAGATGCTAATTATCACTCTCTCCCGTTTGCATGAGGTCGACCTCCTCCTATTATCTGTGACTTCCACTGTTTATTACTCTCAGGTTCAAATTTTTAAATCCATTCGAAATGGACTATCCATGTCTATTTCACACTAAAAGAAAAGCCAGCCAGGATGATGATTTAAAACAGGCTTTCAATCAAGCAGAGCTGCAGTCCAAAATCCAACTCTACCACTTATTTGGTTGTACGATCTTAGTAAAGTTGTTGAACTTCTGACTCAGATTCATCAGGTACAAAAAGGGAGAAGGGGGTTAATATCTCCAACAAAGGACTGATTATATGAAGGATAATGGGAGGAATAAATAGCTGTCTCTGTAAGAGAGCCCTGGTCAACATTCTCCCTGGGGCTTAGGACACCCTAAGCAAATGCCACTTCATCATAATACTGTCTTGTCTTGGTCACCAGAGTACCCTACAGCAGCTGATGAACAGGCCCCTAGAAATAATGCCTGCTCACTGATGTTAAATTTGGCGCCAATGCTATGAGAAACATGAGTTAATGAAAGGGTTTAGCTCCAAGTTTTAAAAAGCTTCATGGGTGAAATATGGCTAGACAGTCTTGGCCCCGAATCTGATGTGGTCACCCTCAGTGTCCAGGGGCAGCCTGGCCTGATATGCCTGGGCATTTATAGCTGGCCCCTTAGCAAGCAAGGTCCAACAGACAAATGCTACTAGAACAACTCTATCCACCTTCTCTGGCTTGGGAGTCTCCTTTTATTTCCACTAGGTCCCCAGAGGGTGGGAGATGGCAAGAAAGCTTGTTCTTTACCCGTACAATGAGTCTCTGGGTAAAGCTCACTCATTTTAAGAAAAAATACTCTACTTCTAAGCTCCACCTCTGGAATTAGAAAAGCAGTGTTAAATCAAACTGATACAAGTGGTTCTCACAGGTATCTGGCACATAAACCTACTGTTTCTATTACTACATGCCAGACTCTACCCGTTTTATTGTTAAGTCTTTAGGAAACATTCTAAAATCATTTTGTTACATTTGAACTTAAACTTATGGTGGAACCCATATTGACTCTGCAAATATAAAAATATGAGCATCAATACAGCTCATGTTTAGAAAAAGAAAAAGGGACTAAAAAATTAGAAATAGCAAGTGACTTTGGACCCTTTCAAATTATATTTTATCAAAAAGAAGTAACTACTGAACACTTCGAACATGGCAGGTTCTGTTATAACCCATTTGATCTTCACAAAAACCTATGAGGTACTACTGGCTCCAATTTACAGATGAGGAACTGAAGCAAAGAAACTTCAAGTAACTTCCCAAAGATCACCTAGCTGGTAATCGTTAGGGCTGATTCCAAACCCAGGCAGTCCGGCTCCAAAGCCAGGGCTTTTTACTACTCTACAAGCTTGTTTTATCTTAGCCACATTTTAAAATCAAGGTTCAAGACTCTCTCCACCATAAACTGCAGAAGAGACTTTGACTTCCACCTACAATGGGGGCAGTATTAACATTTCAGGAGTGATGCCTGTACAAGCATTTAGCATTCCTGGTCTCTATTCCCTGACAGCCTTTGGGCAAACCAATCCCCCTCCCATAGCCAAAAAGCCTCTGGTGTGTGGAGTGGGGGGAAGTGAGAGAGGAGATGGGAGAAGGGAGAGGCCTGTCCCAGTTGAGAACCACCATGGTAAACAGAAGACGAAATCAAAAGGCAGCAAGAAAATTTATGCAAGAAATACCTGTTAGCAAGCAAAGGAAGATGAAAAAAAGGAAGCAGAGACACAGGGAAGATACATAACAGCATGACAGATTTCTTCCCTCTCCCTACGTCAAACCACATAATCTTAAACTGGTAATTAGACTAAAAAAATCCAAATTTCTAAAAAGTCATCAGGGCTCAATAGCTAACAGAAAACTGTTTTCTAAAAACAAATCCATATATGGTAGGCATTCTTCATCTGCTCTTTCATAAACTCTAAGCACAAGATTTCAAATTAACTTATGACCTGCCAGGCATCTACAAACCTAGCCTCTTGATAGAAGCATCGTGAGAAGCCCTTTCCCTTATTCAGCCTAATCTAAAAGAACTCAGATTGTCCCAAAATACAAAATAAAATTTGATTCAAAACCTCATGCCAGGACTAGTAAGGACCTATACCATCATAAGGGAGCCACTCATTTGTCTCCATAAGTATAAATGACTAAGAAGGTCAAACTGATGGATACACAAAAAATACAACACCCACACTCCTTCCTCAGCCTGTCCTCTCTTCTCAACCATCTGATAGGGCAATGTTCTGGAAAGCAGTCACAGGTGACTCACCCAGATGACTCCACAGCAGAGAGGTTACCTTTGCAAAGCTGGTGCTAGGTAGGTTCTTAAGACCAGGAATGCTTACCTAACAGTTGCACTCTCTTCTGCAACTTGCTCACCCACACTCCTCCCTCTTGTCCTCCTTCCGTCTGCCCTTTGTTCTTCTCCTCCCCATCCTCCCATTCCCTTGGCAATCCAACCTCTTTTCCCAGGTTTTTGTTGTTGTTGTTGTTTTGGGTTTTTTTTTTTTTTTTGAGACGGAGTCTCACTCTGTCACCCAGGCTGAAGTGCAGTGGCTCGATCTCGGCTCACTGCAAGCTCCGCCTTCCGGGTTCACGCCATTCTCCTCCCTCAGCCTCCCAAGTAGCTGAGACTACAGGTGCCTGCCACCTCGCCCGGCTAATTTTTTTGTATTTTTAGTAGAGACGGGGTTTCACCGTGTTAGCCAGGATGATCTCAATCTGCTGACCTCGTGATCCACCCACCTGGGTCTCCCTCCCAAAGTGCTGGGATTACAGGCATGAACCACCACGTCCAGCCTCTTCCCAGGTTTTCTTTTTGACCACCCCGACTATGAATTGCTTCTGAAGACATTTTACATAAAAGTCACGAAAGAGGTTACAGTAAGAACTCCAAGGCAGTCATATCCAGATTTCAGAACACTATGCCAATAAATGCTCATCTCCCCTAATCCTTGTTCAGTGTGCTGATGTATCCCAGAGGAGAAGGAAAAGGACGCTAGAAGGGATTTAGGAAGTCTAAGGACATGCGATTGTCACTGGCAGTCCTTCAGAGCCTTTACTAGGACAGAACTATTGCTCTCCTTGCAACACCTCAGTCAACAGTTCCTGATATGAGTCTGACTCTTCTCACCGACCCCAGCATTAACAGTGACATGCTGATGTCCACAGCCTTGACAACCTGGACTGGTATGCATTTCGGCAGAGATCTGCAAAAAGACAGCTTACCCAGCCCACCTGCCCTAATTAAGGAGAAAGATCACTGCATATGGATTGTTAATTCTGACTTTCTTGAAGCAAACCCTAGCTTCTGGAAGAACTCATTAGGTAGGCCTCAAAATCTGAAGTGTCACAAGTCCCTTTTAATGACAGTAATTATGCCACTTCTAGAGTTTCTTTTTTCTTTTTTCTTTTTTTTTTTTGAGATGGAGTTTTACTGTTGTTGCCCAGGCTGTAGTGCAATGGCTCAATCTCCGCTCACTGCAACCTCCGCCTCCCAGGTTCAGGCGATTCTCCTGCCTCAGCCTCCTGAGTAGCTGAGATTACAGGTGTGTGTCACCACGCCCAGATATTTTTTTGTATTTTTAGTAGAGACGGGGTTTCATCATGTTGGCCAGGCTGGTCTCAAACTCCTGACCTTAGGTGATCCACCCGCCTCGGACTCCCAAAGTGCAGGGATTACAGACGTGAGCCACCATGCCCAGCCTAGAGTTCCTTAAAAGGAACAGGAACTCCACACTTATGTGAAAGCTATTCATTTTCTCTAAGAAAGAGGTAAGTTTGAATAATTATTTATTCTTCCACTGTCACCAGCTCAGCCTAATGGATAGTTGGTTCTACCTGCTTGTAGGCACACAGACATCCATCTGTGCACCCATGGGTGCAATTTTTCAACCTACACTTTAACACTGTTCACCTCCAGGAGACACACTTTTTAGGGTGCTTCCCTAAAAGGTGCTTCCATCCCCAGGGCTGGATTTAGGACAAGCCAATCTCATCTTGAAAGAATAACTGCAAAGCTCTTTCAGTTTATACAGACTTGGAGTTTAGAAATAGGCCATGAGCCCCACTATCACCAAAAAAAAATCTGAACTGACAAGGCCAAGATTTGTGTCAATAGACCAATCACTTTTTTTTTTGAGGCAAGGTCTGGCTGTCACCCAGGTTGGAGTGCAGTGGTGCAATCTCAGCTTACTGCAACCTCTGCCTCCTGGGCTCAAATGACCCCCCCACCTCAGTCTCCCAAGTAGCTGGGACTAGAAGTGTGTGCCACTACACCCAGCTAATTTTTGTATTTTTTTGTTATTAATGGGGTTTCTCCATGTTGCCCAGGCTGGTCTAAAACTCCAGGCCTCAAGGAATTCACTCACCTTGGCCTTCCAAAGTGCTGGGATTACAGGAGTGAGCCACAGGTGCTGGCCCCAATCACTTTTCTTTATAGGGCTTTGGCCTTTAGAACTTTCTAGAAGATATTTCAATGAGGCTGCTCTCCCTTGAGGAGCAAATCTAATGCTTTCATCATCTCCAACTCATCCTTTAGAGTTTACACTCGCTATGCCTCGGAGTTTTTATTTTTTAAATTTATTCAATCATAGAAAGGCAACAATGATCTACGAATGATGATCTACAATGATCAACAAGGACCTCAAACAGAGATTATCTAAGGGAGCAACAGATTGAAAAGCACCTCCCATCAGTCTCACGCCAAGGCAGTGGTTCTCAACCCAGACAATTCTGCCCTCTTCCACGCCTCCAGAGCACATTTATTTGGTAAGGTCTAGAGACACTTTTCATGGTCATGAATGGGGAAGCAAGGTTCTACTGGCATCTAGTCAGCAGAGGCCAGGGATGCCGCTAAGCATCCACTATAGGGAGCACAGGACAGCAGAGCACCCACAACGCCACATGATCAGCGCAGAACGCTACCAGCACCGAGGCTGAGAAACCTGCACTGGGGCACCTGCTCTAATGGAGCCGACTGCCAAGCAGCTCCACATTATTCTCAACGTGATTTCTCTCTATTTTTGGACCATGTGTGTACAGTTTAATTTTTATGAGTTAAATGCACATATGCCGTGGCTCCAATGAAATATCTCATTTTTAAAGAGTTCTCCTACTAAAAGAAAACCATCATTCTCAAACTTCTTTTTTTTGGAGATGGAGTCTCTCTCTGTCACCCAGGCTGGAGTGTAGTGGCTCGATCTCGGCTCACTGCAACCTCTGCCTCTCAGGTAAGACCATCATTATCATTATGACACCATCCTTTAACTGAATCCTTAGGAGTCACTTTTAATTTAGAATCCCGAATCTCATCAATCATAATAAAAACAAACAAACAGAAAACAAACCTTAAAGGATTCAGTATTCAGTGGCTCCCATATGCTCTGGTCTTCCGTTTCTTAAGATAATGAGCTGAAATGTTTATGCACGGATGCAGGCAAACCCCAAGTTAGAGAGTAACAGCCGCTCTTTCAGTGCTGTCGTCTGGCAGTGGGAGAACAGCAGCAGCGATGACACAGACAGGGTGTAATCCGAGCAAACACACCCTAGACCTCTCCACCCATTCTTAAGTCAGCACAGATGTCTGCCTGCATCTTGCTAGAGTTACTTTCTTCCTTGCAGTAATACTCTCTCACACACACCCTGCTCTGTTTGTGGCAATCATGCTTTGGTTAACACTTACAAATGAAAAGCTGTCAAGCTACCAGACAGAAAACACCATTTAGAAACTGTTAGGTTCACCTTTGGAAAACTCCTGATAGTCATTTTTATTGGGTCTCTTCCACCACAAATTTATAAAGCTATTTCCCATTTCTAAACATTAATTGCTACTTTCCTCTTAAAACGTGGTTTCAATGACACCAATACATGGCACGTAAAACCACAATTCCCTCAGTGAAATAAATTACTACATTGCTGGGTTGGTGCAAACTGCAGTGCAGAACTGTTAGCAGGTCAGGCCTGTTAGTGGTATGTGATACGTTGCTATTCTCTCAGGACAAACATAAATACGTTTTACATAATTTTTTGGCTTTGCCTTCCCTTTTCCCCCTAAGCTGTTGGTCCAGGAAGTAGAATCTAACTGCCCCACAAAGCAGCTGGCCATCAAGAATGGCCCTCACTGGTCAGTGTTCCTCCCGAGAAACACATACTCTCTAAGAAATCTGACCACAGGGCTCATTTAATTTTTTAAATGACTATTAATTTTAACTCATCTCAAAATACACACTCTAGAAGTCCCTTGATTCTAAAAGCATAGGAAGCCCCGTTAAATGCCAGTTTCCAGCACCTGTCTGCATGGAGAAGAATAAACATGACACAGGAGCTCCAGGACACTGAGGAGCAGGCTTCGAAAGTGACAGGGTGGCACCAGCACTTACATGTACTACATGCCTAAAACAACATCAGCTACCTAAACGCTCTGAGCACCTTGGCTGAGGGGCAACAATTAGGGAGAAACTTTCAGAAGGCACTGGATTACTCAAAGCAGACTTCCTCCTATTACAATAGCAGCGACAATGACTACTTACTAAATTCCAAGTGTGCCTTACAAAGGTTCCCTCATTTAATCCTCCCAGCAATTTTATGAAGTAGGCATGATTATCCCCATCTTACAGATGAGAAGACTAAGCCCTGGAGAGAAGAGTAATTTGCCTGAGGTCATACAGCCTGGGAATGGGGAGCAGGGCCTGGACCCTGAGCCTGCCTGACTCTTAAGGCTAGGTCTTCCCACCACACGCCACACATTCTGCCCAGAGTTCAGTCCTTCCTCACTGTGGCAAAATGCGGCTGGGAAGGGCTGTCTCCCTAGCATTCTCTTCCTCCAAGGAACCTAACAAGTCTCAAGTCTCTCTAATGTTTCTTAACTGGTAAAATATTTAAAGGGGCTGCATTATCACCAAACAAAATCTAACCCTGTGAATTTAATCATTAACGTTTTTAGGCTACAGAAAATGCATGCTCTTTAGATTCAGGGTGAGCTGGGCTGCTTGTGAGGTACAACTGGGATCCAGAAAAGACCAGAAGACACAGACTGAGACACCACTGAGGCCTGCCTAGCTGGAGGAAGAACTTGGAGACCCTTACAGGGTCAGGCCTTGTAAAGAAGGGGGAAGAAACTGGGGTGATGATTGGGGATCATATCCAGGCTGTGGGAAAAGAGCATGTGTAATAGGGGAGGAAATCATCTAGAGGAAAATAGAGAAGATACAAATGGAAGAAAAGATGGGACACATCAAGACTTCTCTGACTTGCTTTGTAAAAAATGGAAGCAAATTCTTACAAAATAACCACAAACTTTGATTCTTATACTTCCACTCCATATGAAACCGTACTTAAGTGATTTAGACCTTATTCAGGGAGTCATTAATAAATGCATGTATACTATTTGACTTTGCAGGAAGAAAACCAGGAATATGAACCAATCATCTTGCTTATTAACATTAATTTTTATAGCGGATTGGAATCTTATGAATACAGAACTCCATCACATTATTAACATTAATTTTACAGCAAGTTGAAACCCCATGAATATAGAATTCCATCATGTTTCAGCATTTAATTTTGTAAACATGAAGACTATTGTATAAATCTCCATTAACTTTCTTTCTGCCACTGTGGTTATAGACCCCCATAGATTGCTTTAAAAAGAGAAAGAGAAAGAAAGAGAGAGAGAACTATTGCATTGAAACTATGTCACACGCAGTAAGTATATAAATAAGCAAAAGGTGTGCCTTCATCCACAGGCAATGCTGAAACTCTTGCACTAAAGGGTGTGCATTCTTAAATACCCTCCATAAAAGCTTAAGGCTCACAGCTGGGGAAGGTGGGCACTCCCACCTCACTTTTGTTTATACTTTCAAGAATCCTGAAGAGAATAATCAAGTTTTCCCCACATGTAAATGAATGAGTGAAACTAGATTTTCCAAATAAGCCATTTTCTATTAACACATATGTATTCTTAATTTGTTTCTAATTTGCATGGCTTTGCACACAGTATATTTTGGGTTCAAGCAAATATTTACCAGTTGCTCCAAAGCACTACGCTAGCACCACACAACAGGACAAGCTCATAGATAACTACATCAGTGCCAAAGAACAGCCCCCATTAGAAGTTCAAACACCAGACTATAAGGACACTACCACAAAATCACTTCCTAAAGGCCTGGTTTTCCCCAGAATAACAAAGTAGCGATTAATGCCACTGTGCAAGATGAAATACACTCTTTTCATTCAAGCTCTAATAGCCTAGACAACAGTCATCCTTCTTGCTGCTTTGGCAACTGGCTCAACTCACCTCTGGCCTGCAAAGAGCCTGCCAGCTTTAGATCAGTAAGTCCTGTGATCTTTAATACAGAACAGAAGCCACAACCCAACTGATTCTTTCTGTAGTCATCAATCAGGGTTTGACTCCAGCTTGTCTCTTGACCCACCGGGAGATGGGTTGTCTGCTACACATCCCCTGGAGAGAAATGAGAAGGGTTGTATAAAGCAGGCACCGGCAGAAGTCAGGGAAACCAGTGAAAGGGCTTTCCAGGAGGAACTGTGTTCTCTGTCCCAGAGGAGGCACACGAATTCCACCCGAAAATGGTCAGCTGTCAAGGATTCCAGAGGAAGCACTCTCTCCCCTAGATAGCAGGCCAAGTGGTAAAGCCTGAAGGTCAATTTCAAGAGACACATCCCCAGCCAGGCTGGGAGGAGGGCCCAGAGTGGGCGGATGAAACCTAGCAAGCAGCAAGCAATAGTCTCCGCAAATCAGAGTTTGCGAATTTAAATAACATTTCTTGATTTTACAAATTCTCGTTGGCAACTTTTAATCTTGAATTAATCTGCTATAACTATTCTAAATTTTAAAACTCCCTTGTAATTGTAAATCTCTTATTTGTGAATTAACCAAGAAGTTAAATAAGAGAGATAAACAAACAGCAATGCTTTGAGTTACCAGCCTAGAAGTGGCTGTGTGGCTTACCACCCTGGTTTTCTTTTCTTTTTTTTTGTTCTTTTTGAGATGGAGCCTCGCTCTTGTCACCCAGGCTGGAGTACAGTGGTGCAATCTCGGCCCACTGCAACCTCGTCTCCCGGGTTCAAGCGACTCTCCTGCCTCAGCCTCCCAAGTAGCTGGGATTACAGGTGCCTGCCACCATGCCCAGCTAATTATTGTATTTTTAGTAGAGATGGGGTTTCACCATGCTGGCCAGGACCACCCTGGTTTTCTAAGTGCAGCCCACTGTAAGACCTGGTTTCCTTGGCTGGGGCCCATGGCAACAGAGTTGCAATTCTCCAAATGGAGTTGGACAGTGGCAGAGACCCCGCGTGCAGGACTTCATCCTACTCCTGTTGCTACAGTGATCAAACATGACCTTCCAGTCACACCTGCAGCATTCTATACATACACACACACACCCCTCTACAAACAGAGGGTAAGTCTGATGAGCTCCAAGTCACACATCCCTCTGAAAAGGCGGGGACTGGGCTGCAAAAGGAGAGTAGGCTCCTAGCTGCCGGTAAGGAAAGGGGCAACTTTAAGCCTATTTTTTCCATAGTCATCTTGATTCTTCTGGGGAAGCTAAGCTATTGGGGCCATCGCCCAACTTCAGAGGGCGCCGCTCACACAGAATCCAATGTGAAAGGAGCCCCATCTGCTGAGCAAAGTGGCAGTCCTGCCTCCTACCCACCCCCAAACCTGAGCAAGCCTGTCTTCACCACCAAATTTAAGGAGCCAGTTTGATTTTGCTACATCTCCATTTTCTAACCTATATATAATCTCAAGATAGCCTGAACTACATACAAGTTATTTGGCAACACTTCTACAGACTTTTCTGCCTACAAATATCTCAGAGAGAGCACTGAATTAGGAGTCGGAAGTCGTATCTTCATTTATGTCATTCATTCACCAAACAAATGCATGTTAAGCACCTAATACAATGCAGGCACCAAAGGTATGAAGGTGAACAAACAAGACAGACAAGGGCCCCTGGCCTCACGGGGCTTTAACCAAGTTATTCAGTGTCCTAAACTGAAATTAAGGGGCTTAGACAAGAAGCTCTGTGAAGTCTCTCCCAGCTTTCCTATTCTCCACTCTCTGCATTGGTGCCAAGAGGGGACTGAAGCATTCTGGAATGTTCTGCCTCCCTGAACAGATGCTATTTTAACTCCACATACATATAGACATATAGCTCAGGTTGCGGCCATGTGACTTCTCTCCATTCTGCCAACCGTAAACTACACATTTTCATCCCAGAGTTATTAAACTAACCGGTGCCCTAGTCCAGAAGGCCCACTGGCATGCACATCTCAGGCTCCATGGCACAGGGACCCTCATAGCCCCATTCCTTCCAATGAGGAAATCTGCTTCCTTCAGATCCAAACTAAAGAAAAACAGGAGCAGGGCTGCCAAGCCTTCCTCACATGCTGCCTGGGTTTGTTTATTTCTTCTTCATCAACTCACATCATTTCTGACACTGCACTTCAACATCCTGAACACAGCCAGGGAAAAAAGCTTTTAAGAGGCACTGAAGTGCAGCCAACTTCTGATTAGCCACAGTCCTGAAGGAAAGGAGCAGCACGTGGCCAAAGCAAGAGGACTCTTGCATCCGCGTAGAGAGGGGCGAAGACTCACGTACAGGATATGGAGAAGCCTTAAGGGATCAAGCGCACCTTCCTCCCTCTCCACGCCCCACCCTCGGCAATTCCCTTCAGACATTTCAGGAGAACCCCTGGCTGGAGTCTTGCCTTCTGGGAGTTCCTGAGGGCACTGCATCCACCAGAAAGGGAGGTGTCCACAGTCTCCATCATCAACTGGCAGGGGAAAATACCAGCTCCTGAATCAATGGGGGGAACAGATTTGTATAAGCACGATATGAACCTAAGCTATGATTAAATGTACTTAACAGTGGGTAGGGTCTTCATGAACACATCTCAAGAGAAGTTTTTTTTTCTTCAGAGCTAAGTTGAAATGCAGTAAGCAGGTCTGGCGTGGTGGTTCACGCCTGTAATCCCAGCACTTTGGAGGCCAAGGCAGAAAGATCACCCAAGGTCAGGAGTTCGAGACCACCCTGGCCAACATGGTGAAACCCCATCTCTACTAAAATACAAAAATTGGCTGGGCATGGTGGTACGCGCCTGTAAACCCAGCGATTCAGGCGGCCGAGGCAAGAGAACTGCTTGAACCCGGGAGGCAGAGGTTGCAGTGAGCCGAGATCGCACCACTGTACTCCAGCCTGCACAACGAGAGCGAAACTCCATCTCAAAAAACAAAAGAACAACAACAAAAAACAAATATAGTAAGCAGAAATGTATGCAGTAGAGAGGGAGAAGCTGAGGACAAGAAAGCCATCAGACATGAGACAGTAAGGGTGTGAATGAAGACAGATGTGGGAAAGGCTGGGCCCCAGAAATAAGCCAGCAAGACTCCTGACGAGGCAGTGGATGCCTTGTCCTTTCGGATGATATGCACAGGCCCTCGAAGTTAACGAGCATCTGCCTAGGACTGTGTCAGACACTCCAAAATCCCTTCCTATCCTCCCCTCTCCAGCCTCCTTCACTTTCCCTGTCTCCCCTGGTCACTTTGCTTCCCTCCCCACAGAAAGAAACCAAGCTGCTTTTGGGGAATGGTGCCAGCTGGTGGCTAGTACAAAGAACTGTTTCTCACCACTACTTCTCTCTCCTTTCTCTTAAAGAAACCTTTATTGCTCTCCTCCCCATCCTTTTTCCTCTGTTTCTACTAATTTTGATCACAGAAAGCTTAATTTCAAAGTTAGAATTCAGATTCCCCACTTCCCTACAAGGAGACCTCGGGCAAGTCACAGGACCTCTCTTTGCCTCACTCCCTCTCTGCAAACATGAAAAGAAATACCTGCCTACTCAGCAGGGCATTTATGAAGGCCTGGATAGGTACTTCCACTCCGAACAGAACTGCATTCACCTGACAGAAGGCACAGCTCTCACTGACTCTCCGCTAACTCTACCACGTGCTTTGACACTCGGAATAATGCTCAACTCAAAGGAATTTGTCCGATGACCACTATGCTGCAAATAAAACAAGTCAACAGCACAGGACCCACAAGCCTTCCTCAGAAGCAAAAGACAAAGTCCCAACTCTGCAGGAGCTCATTTCTCTGGCGGATTTCTTCATTTTCAGACGGAATGCCATGTTCCTGAGTAGCTGGCCGAGTCCTACATCAGGACTTGTAGCCACTAACCTCTCACTGTGGCAGGAGACACCATCTGTTCCTGACCACAGTGATCTGAAGGGTTACTGTGCCTCCCGGCCCCTCCCTTGGCACGCTGGAAATCAAGCTCTTGTTTTACCAGGAGAGACCTGGACAGACCCTGTGTGGCTCTGCTGATCCCAAAATGCCATCTTGCTGTGATAAAGATCTCAAAAGGGCTAATGAAATTATCTGCCTTTTATTCTCTGCCTTTTATTCCTCAGTAACAACCACAAAATTAGATAAAATGACCCCCTGCTCCTCTAATTTAAGGCCTACTTTATTACCTTCTACCTCGGTTCTCTCTCTTTTAAACGGATATGAGACCCTGAAGACCCATAGGCCAATGGGATTAGTAATTGCTGGCTTCTTCCTCCTGGCCTATTCTCCAGAGAGAATGTCTCCTTCCCCCAGGGTGGGGTCACAATCAGTTCAATCTTCATGCTTCAGAGACATCCCCTTTGAACAAGATCAGATGTTTCCCCACCCCTTCCTGGTGCTCCGCTCAAAGGAGCAGCAGCCCCTTCTCACTCAGAGTATTGGCGTCAACTCAGCCAGAAAGGCAATGGCAAAAAGGAGGAGGTCAGCATGGTTAATTGTCCACCAGGCTAAAACACAGGCCCACTCAAACCAGCACCTTGGGAGGGCTGGTCACCCCCATAAAATGTTAAATGCACTTTGAACCCAGGAACAAGTAGAATGAGAACTATTTTCCCCAGCCTGCTGGGCTGCAAGGAGAGCTTCAGCTGTTTGTTTTCTTTTTCAAATTGTGGCCATAAAGGGAAGAAGGACTTCTCTGCAGTCATGTCAAGCAAGTAGATAAAATGCAGGCGAGGTGAGCCCTGAAGCTTGGCCACTAGGAAATAAAGTCAGGAAAGATAAGCATCAATGGAGGAGATCTGAAGGGAGCCAACCAAGATTTCCCCAGATTTGAGGAAGAAACCTGAGAAAACAGGATTTCAAAGCCTTAGACATTGCTCAATATAAGAATGATTTACAGGGAAAAGGGGGAAGGGAATCATATAGGACACAGAATATTTACTCTTTAACATTAAAAAAGATGGATGAGGACTTTTTTTCAGTCTTTCGCCTATTTAGAAATGCTACTCTATTAACTACTTATCCAAAGGACTTCCTTCTAAAAAAGGCCCCTAGTGTTAAAAAGATGCTAAGGAACAGGAAACAGTCATTTCTTAACTGAAAGGGGACATGATAGTGATAAAACAATACCTCCAATCTTTTTGTAAGGGAAAAAGTCTAAGATATTCCATTTAAAATCAACTTTTCCTGGAAACGAGTACCTGCACGTTTTCCTGAAATCAACAAAACCTCTACAGTAGGTAAGAAAAACTGGTCACTCAAACACAGCCGACAAGCTACCTGGTCCAAGTAAATGGTGGTTCCTAAATTATGCATTGATTGTGCTCTGGAAATGGAATGGAGCAAACTCTTCCCAGAGATGTCAATATATGCATGCAGCTTTGCAATGAAACTTGAAAGGCTGTTTTAGAGACTTTGCTTCCTCTTTAAGGAACTACAGCTAAAGATAAAGGCTTCACCTGGAAAAAAAAAATCAACAAAGGCTGAGGAAGGATGTGCCATGTATTAATCTTTGTACTAATACCTGGTTCCCAGGCATTTCAACAATAAAAGAAACTGTGATGCAGAGCCCAGTATGCTAACGGCACTCGAGTCCCAGATCAGGAGACAAGCTGCTGTGTCTGCTAGTTGCCTTTGCTCTGATTTCTCCCAAATGTCAACCCTGGACACAAGGGGCCCATGTTGGACAGTGTCTTTGGATCAAGGCCAATCTACAAAAGCAGCTGTATTAAAAATATACACACACCCTGACATACAAATTCAACTGATAAGGCGCTAGCAGTCCCATCTTCAGAAATAGTAAACATTTCACCGAATGAAAACACAGTACCTTATTAACAAGTCCAAAACACATATGACAAGTTCAGAAGCTTTAAGGAGATTCAGGAACTAAACCACTTCTTGGACTACTTGGGGTAGTCAAGATTCAACTAGCGACCTCTGTGAAGTGATCTTGAACACACACCTGGTGAGCCCCTACATGGAGCCGGGCGGCTCAAGAACTTGAGAGTTTGACCTACTTTATCATGGTTGCTGCTTTTCCTAACGTGATCAGAGCTGCATTGTAAAACAAGAGGGGCTCTGAGGATCAGATATCTCCTAGAAGCTTGGTAAACTGCAGCTCATTATGAAGTGGCCAGCACTCTCCCTGCGTGGGGCAGTGTGGAGACCAGACTCCCAGCAAATGCCCTGCGGCAGCTTCTTCAGGGATGGTGTGACACAAACATTCAGTAACATCTCAAGTTCCAAAGACTGCTAAAACCCATGCAATTTTAACATCTGGGCTTTTTCTTTTCAATGTATTTTCTTAGCTTGTTTTTCAAGTATGATAGACAAACTGATTGCACGGAGACTAGGCATTCTTGGGCAAAGCTGAAATCCTCCTTCTATCCAAGCCCTGGGAAACTTTAAGACCATGAAAAGGATCAGCTGGGAGTCAAGGTTCCTTTACTGCCTCGTCTTTCATTCAATTCTCCTTCAGGAAGCTGTACAGCTGGGACTCAGCACCGCACAGAAGAAACCATGGGGAAGTGACTACTTTTACGTGGCACATACTGTCCGGGAACCTCTACTAGGTTGTGGAAAGCACACACAGAAACCAGAAGACAACTTCTTTTGCTTTAGTGCTGCAAACACCCAGGATGGCAACTGGAAGGCTGAACAATGTGTAGTGTTAATGCAAAAGCAGAACAAGGCTGGGGCAAAACCTCAAGACCACATTCTCCTAGTGATAGTAGTCTTTGGCTAGATTTAAGTGCCACCCCAGGCATCAGAGAATTCAGCCACCCAGCAGCTCCTGAAAGGACTCAACTCTCATTTTGGCTCCAACATTCAGGTGATCCACTGCCATGAGGGTTTCTACTCCCAACACATGGGATAATGCAAGATTAACTCAAACCAATCCGGGTACCTCTCAAAGCACCTAACTTACTAAGAAGAGTAAGGAAAACTCAAGTGCACTGATTTAAAAGTGTCGTATCAAAATTATTTAAACCTAAACTGTGTTTTAAAACAAATGCTCAAGCCACTGAGACATATTTTAATCTCCTTCAGGTTGCCCATTGGGAAAGTCTACTGTTTGTTCTCTATTGCCTTTACGTTTAGATAATGTTCAATCCTACGGTGGTCTGCATGCCAATGGCAGGGTTGCCTGGGGCTTCCAGGGTCTAGTTGAAAACTCTGTGTCTCTCCAAGAGCAGCCAAGGGGTCTGGCTGCTCATGGCCACAGGTTGCCATTTAGTGCACTACTGCTCTGTGACCTAGCATAACTTACGCTACTTGGGACGAACATTCTTCCATTTATTGAAAATCTGTTCCATGCCAGAAACCATGCTAGGTGGGAGATGGTACCAAAAGGAACTCACAGACAAGAGGAAAAAGATGTGCACAAACAATTAAGTAAAGCTCACCGTGACAAGTCCAATGTGTTGTGTGAGCACAGAGAAGTGGCCATTCATTTTGCTAGGAAGCAAAGAAAGGTTACACTCTGAAAAGCCTCTCATTCAGACAGTTGATAAAACAGGTGAAATTTCGGGCCAGGTGTGGTGGGTTATGCCTGTAATCCCAGCACTTTGGGAGGCCAAGGCAGGCAGATCACTTGAGGTCAGGAGTTCAAGACCAGCTTGGCCAACATGGCGAAACCTTGTCTCTACTAAAAATACAAAAATTAGCTGTGTGTGGTGGCACGTGCCTGTAGTCCCAGCTACTTGGGAGGCTGAGGCAGGAGAATGGCTTGATCCTGGGAGATGGAGGTTGCAGTGAGCCAAGATCATGCCACTGCACTCCAGCCTGGCCTACGGAGCAAGACTCTATCTCAAAAAAAAAAAGAAAAAAGAAAAAAAGAAATTTGGGCTGGATCTTAAAGGAGGAAAAGGAATTCTAAAGCAGCGACCTAAACGGAAGAGAAAAGGGTGTTGAAACAAAGGAAAGAGGGCTGAGTAATGAGAAAGCCAGCCATGCCCAGGAGCGAGCCAGCAAGGTAAACATCTTTACCAGGCCACTCACAACAGCCACAGGGACCAATTTACACCTTTCTTAGAGAAGATGCTGCCCCACATTTAAGGATTTTCTTTCTATTGAATGAGAACATCGGGTGGTTATCAGAGTGCATTGTCATATCTAGGTATAGGGACAACCCACCTGGCTGTGAGCAGTCCCAGGTCCCTCACTTGCATGAGGTGCTTCTTAACAAAATGCAGAAACCATAGGCCAGCTGTCAACTCAAGAGTCTGCTTCCCAACTCACCTGAAAAACAATTGGAAAAAGTCATTTTTATTATTAACGGGAGTAGCCAGTCTTTTGATGGTTCCAACAGAAACCTGCAGTCTATGGCTAAGCTCTTTGGTCTCAGAGCAGAAACAAGGCTAGTGTTACCTGGCCAAGGGGCTGGATCAAACAGACCTAGGTGACAATGCTAGTTTTACAACTCAGTGACAGGGTAACTGCAGCCAGGTAGCTAACCTACCTGTGCTTCAGTTTCCTCCCCTACAGTACCTATCTCAGAATGATTAGGAAGGTCTTCTATATGCCAGGTACCTTCTATATGCCTGGAAATGCCTGCATAAACATGTGATGGGTTCCCTGCCCTCTGGGAGCTTACAGTCCACAAAGAGAAATAAATAGGTCGCATTCACGACTGTGATGCAACTGATAGGAGCTGAAGGGAGGAAAATACAAGGGTATATATGAGCCTTTGCAGAGGCACCAGCTGATTTCAGAGGCACCAAAGGAAGCTCCTCAGAGCAAGCGAGGGCTAAAATAAGGAGGTGGCCAAACTAGAGGGCAAGCCAAGAGCATGCCAGGCAAAAGGAACAGCAAGACGGGGGGTCCTGGAAGCAAGAACACAGTTCACAAAAGAAAGAAGTTGGTGCCCACTGAAGCATTTCACGTCACAAGATGCCTTCTTGCAGCTGCTTTGGGAGAGTTCGGACTTTACCTTAAGGCTAATGCAAGCTCTGACATAGGAGAGGAGACTGGGATGGTTCAGACAGCTTTCAGCAACACCAGAGAGGAAGGAGGCAACGACACCCCATCTTAGCTGCCCCAAATGCCACATCCTGGTCTGTCGTGAGAGGACAGAAAGACAACCCTCATGGTCAGAAGTGAAGCTGAGCTCCCTCCAGCATCTCCAGTGAACCACTGCTTCTGAAGCCCAGGTCCCTCCAGCACGAGGTGGTTCCTGCCAGGCAGACACCAGCTCAGTGCCACTGCCTCAGGGGCAGAATCTGCCTGCCTCAACACACCCCCACCAAATGCCTGGGTGGCACCGTGTGGTGCAGCAGCATCACCTGGGAACGTGTCAGAAACACAAAGTCTCCACCATCCCAGACCTAGTGACTCAGAATCTCTGGGGTGGGACCCACATTCACTGTTTTCACAAATCCTCTGGGTGACGGTGATGATTGCTAAGGGCAAGTCCTGGGGGACAGAGTACAGAGCAAAGCTGGCCCAGCCTGCTAACCCAACAGCGACTCTGTGCTCAAGGCCTCACACTCCATAGTGCTTTGAAGCCCATTTCTGTTGTAAAAAATACACAAAGCTGGTTTTTACGCATGGCACCATTCCTAGTCCTGTGGACCAGTGGGGTAGGGGACTGAGCCACCTTCAGGGTAGGGAGGTGGAGGTGGGAGTGCAGGCAAGGCCCTTCCTCTTCTCCCGGGCCCTCATCTGTTTCAGGACAGGCAAAGGGAACTCGAGCTTCAAGGAAAGAGAACTCATGCTTCTCCTTTTAGACATTTCTTCTCCCACCTAGATACAGAATCTGACCACTCCATAAATGAAACTGTGAGGTCGCCCTGGAAGGCTCCATGTGGTTTTATTAGAGGGTCAAGTTTCTTCCTGGAGAGTGAAATGAACTCTGTGGTTACAAAGACACCAAGGCCCAGGAGCCATAAAGTAATTCAGGATTCAGAAGAGCCCAGTTTATCTGCCTCTTTCTTTGAATATCTATCTTCTCCTTACAAAAATAAAAAAGATTACCCCTCCCCCCTAAAAAAGCATATTTCTGTAAACAGCAGGCAAGTTCTCACATTCTTGTTTATGTTTTTATAGCTCTTGCTTTCTTTACAAAAAGGGATGGGGGGCGGGGGTGGAGGCCAAAGCATCAAAATAGCACTCAGGTCATGAGGGGAGATGATGCTCCACTCAGCTCCCAGGGCCTGCCCCCAACACCAATGCCACCGTGAGGGTGGCTGTGCTGCAGGAACTCACAGGAAGTCATGCGTGGCATGGAGGCAGTGAGGACACTGTATTCTCAGCGCACCTCAAGTAGTGCTGCAGAAACCCCAACTGCCTCCCTACGTTCGGGCAGCACCCTGTGTTTGCATGCTGCAGCCCTCTGGCCTCCCCACCTGCCCCTGTGCCTATGGTCCCACGCCTCCAAAGGCCTTCCACGGCCAAACACACTGCCACACCTGCTAGCCCTCAACGATCATGGCTCTTCCACCTGTCTCTCCCCACTAGACTGTGAGCTTTCCAAGGGGTGTAATAAGCATGTGTTGAATAAATGACTGAATACACAGCCATATGGACTCACCTGGAATAAGAATTTCAGGCCTGGATTCCATCCCCTCACCCTTTCCAGTCCAAAGAGGCAAAATGATTTCCCCAAGGCTGCAGAGCAAGCTAACAGCACAGGAAGGTCAGGCAGGCAGAACAGACAGTTCTTATCAATTTCTGCCTTTCACAGACTGTGTTCTCGTCTTTCCTGAGTACCATGCCCCCTTGAGGGCAAAGACATTTTATTTGTGATAAGAATGGATTCATTTTTTGTGTGTTTCATTTCAAGAACATGGCGGAACATCTTATGAATCTTAGAATGTGGGGCACTAAGCCCAATCTAGGGACAGAGCACTGACGCCAGGGGAAGAAGAGTCAGGGAATGGCTGTGAGCTGTGGAGTGAGTCAGTTCTTCATAGATATTCCCAGAGTTCTGGTCCCTCGGGAGTGCTTCTGTGCAAGTCTTCTGTCGGTTCTGGTTTACTCCGGCAGCAGAGACAAGAGAATCTCCCAACCCATCCCCACTATGTTCTCAAAACATACTCCACCACTTACACAAGCTTTGGCTTTGGCAGCAGAATGCCCAAGTTCAGTTTCTTTTTGCCAGCCAGAGGCTGATGTAATGATTCTTTGCAGATACGACAAAGAAAGCATGCACAAATGCACATTACCTAGGTGGCATGCAATCTCAGGAGACTCAA
Source organism: Symphalangus syndactylus (assembly GCF_028878055.3). Classification (NCBI taxonomy): domain Eukaryota; kingdom Metazoa; phylum Chordata; class Mammalia; order Primates; family Hylobatidae; genus Symphalangus; species Symphalangus syndactylus. The sequence continues at coordinate 66,165,836 of NC_072433.2, forward strand.
GCCCTTCTCTTCAAGTCCCCTGGGAAAGACGCCCCAACACTCCCACCGCCCCCTCTTCCCCCGGGGAAAAGGGAAGGTTTCTGCTGCTGGCCAAGCTCACCTGCTAAGCAGGTATAGAAAATGGATCGTTTTCCAAGTCTTGGATTTAGCTGCTCTCTCAAAACCAAACTGACTTTAAAAAACAAAACCGGCTGGGCACAGTGGCTTATGCCTGTAATCCCAGCACTTTGGGAGGCCCAGGCGGGCGGATCACGAGGTCAGGAGATCGAGACCATCCTGGCTAACACGGTGAAACCCCGTCTCTACTAGAAAATACAAAACATTAGCTGGGTGTGGTGGTGGGCACCTGTAGTCCCAGCTACTTGGGAGGCTGAGGCAGGAGAATAGTGGGAACCTGGGAGGCGGAGCTTGCAGTGAGCCGAGATCGCGCCACTGCACTCCAGCCTGGGTGACAGAGTGAGACTCCGTCTCAAAAAAAAAAAAAAAAAAACACCAACCAACCAACCAAAACAATCCTAGGTACAATTATGGTGTTTAGTCTTAGTTTTCATATATAGATCACCTGGCTTTTCATTACAACTAGTATGTGAAATGGCCACATTAGAAGTATGCCAAATGCATCGTAAATTATATTAAAGTTTCCATCACACACACACACACACACACACACACACACACCCCAATTAAATGAATGAGAATAAGTTCTGCCTAGTGCCCTCCCAGGCACCCTGTGCTCTTCTTGAGCTGCCTGGACACCTGGTGCCTGAGGCTGCCGTCTGTGGCCCTGCATCCTGCTCTGCCCTCCTTGAAGAGTGCCCCACACTCCACCCTATCAAAGTCCACTCCCTGTATACTCTGATCCCGAGAAGCATTCTATTAAGTTATTCCTGTTAACGTATAAATCACAAACGCATTGCCTGTCCTCTGTGTGCTTAGACGTCTAATAAGAGGCTTAAAGGGAAACACTTCACCCTATTTCTCTAACGGTAGAATTGTAAGCACAACAGTAAGTGAATTCCACCTTTTGGTTAAGGAGCTCCTTCTATATCCATCTGATCCCTCCACACTGACCATTTCCTACTTCATTGGTTTCATAAGCTGACTTTGCCCCTAAGGTAAGGCTGAGATGGACCCTGCATCTTTAGGAATAGAGGTTAATTTTCATACAATTGTGGAAGGGCAAACTCCTTAACCTTCCAATTCACCTGGATCAGAACCAAGCTGGTCTGTGGAGGATGGGGCCCCTTCTTCATCCATTTCTGGTCATCCATTACTTAACAATGCTCATTATCTCCAGTGTCTGAAACAAAGTAGGAAAGAGTGGGAAAATCACTATCAAGACATTCTGAAAGACTTCTCTACAGAGGCCCAAAGCTTATATAGTCCAGTATCTTGAGCACTTAATAATCAGTGTCTGTAAAACCTTCCTAAAAATAAAGGCTTCACAGAACTGACTTCTTACACCATTAACAAAGGCCTCTCTGATTTGGCTCCATCCAAGATAAGAGCCTCTCTGTAAGAGCAAAAGCATGTGTTAAGATAAAACGTGAAGTGGATCCAATGGGACAGAAGACAGCCCTTCACAAGCAAGTATCTAAGAGGCCAAGAAATAAACAGGCAAGGGTGTCCCTCAGACATGGCCAATATCACAAGCTCAGACAGACAGGTTTCTAAACTGATGCTTCTCTAAATTGATTTTTCTAGAGCCTTCCTGATCATAAGAACCACCTAGAAGCTTTGTTTAAAAGATACAGATTCCCAGGACCCACTCCAGACCTATGAAGCCAAAACCTCAGGTAGGGTCTGGTCACATATGTCTAGGCAGCACCTTAGCAGAGTGTCGGGCAAGTTTCAGAAATAATGCTCCCAATGAAACAATAGGCAACCTTTTAAAAGCTTTGTAATCACATAACCTTGAAGTTACAGGGTATGTGGGAAAATGCAGGTTTAATGGAAGGAAGTTAGAGCCTTCTTAATCTAGTTAAACTTATGGAATATGACCAACATGTAATGAGGAAATCATTTTAACTAACTTGGGGAGGGGGGAGGCCTTCCCTTATAGCTTTACCATACCTCAACTGGAAGAGCTCATAACCTCCCAGCCCTAAAGGATTAAGGGCATCCCTGCACAGTGGCTCCCAACAGCTATTAAAGGCCCAAATGGAAGTGCCAGGGCTGAGGGCTCACAGTCTCATCCTGATAGAGGCCAGCCCTAAGTAGCAGGCGACCAACTTCAAGTCAGACCTCACAGGCCCTCCTAGCATGCACAGTTCAGCCCTGACAGGTCTCAGCCACCAGCTGCCTTTTCCATAGTCTCTTTCATGCTGCAGTTTAATGTGAGGCCTTGCTATTCAAAGTGAGCTCCACGGGAGTAGCAGGGGCAGCATCACAGAGAGAGCTTGTTAGAGATGCAGAATCCTAGGCCCTACCCAGCCCTGCTGTATCACAGTCTGTGTTTTAACAGGATTCCAGCCAATTCTTGGGCACAGCCAAGCTTCAGAAGCCCTCCTGAAGGGGTAGGGACTTCTACCCACAACTCCGGAACATCAGCCTCCCCACTCAGGCACCAGCCTCTCAGAGGCCTTCCTCCCTCACACTCTTCACTCAAGTCTTGTCAGTGCTGGTTTGTCTTGGGGCCAAATCACCATCAGCAGGACCCAATGAATAGCTGACAACCCAAAGCCCAGTTTTGAGGAAGTTAAAAGGAGGCAGTAAGGGCCGGGCGCAGTGGCTCATGCCTGTAATCCCAGCACTTTGGGAGGCTGAGGCGGGTGGATCACGAGGTCAGGAGATCGAGACCATCCTGGCTAACACGATGAAACCCCATCTCTACTCAAAATACAAAAAAATTAGCCGGGCATGGTGGCAGGTGCCTGTAGTCCCAGCTATTCAGGAGGCTGAGGCAGGAGAATGGCGTGAACCAGGGAGGCGGAGCTTGCAGTGAGCCGAGATGGCGCCACTGCACTCCAGCCTGGGCGACAGAGCGAGACTCCGTCTCAAATAATAATAATAATAATAAATAATAAATTTAAAAATGTAAAAAAGGAGGCAGTAAGTTCTGATTGTGTCTCACATTCTCATCTGGCTCTAACATCTGCCTCCCTTCCAGGGCAGGACTACAGACCTCGTGATCGTAAATCAGCAGAGACAATCCAAAGTCAAACAATACCATGGAATGCTGGCTCTTTGGTTCCAGCACAATGTTAATGAGGTCGAGGTCACGGGTATGATTAGCTTCCTCTGTATCTTGGCACAGACTCCAACCCTCTGCCCTCCGGCCGCCTGCAAAGGCTGACGCACCCTTGGTTACTAAGAGGACTGGAGGAGAATGACAAGGGGAGGCTAAGAGAGCAGCACCAGTTAATGACTCAAAGAACCTGAGTGGCTGACGGGCTGCATGTATCAAAGAACGACTTGTGGCCCAGAGGGAAGGCTGACAAGACAGATGACTGGATCAGAATTCACAACTATCTGGACAGGCCAAACATGCCAGAACTGAGAAAGCTGAAATTTCACAAGAAGAAACGAAAGTCTCATGATCAAGCTTTCAAAAATCAAATATATACATCTGAAACTAGAGGAAATCTAATTGGATGGCAGTTATTGAGTGTTTTAAATTTTTTAAAACATTCAAGTTTTGTTGACCAATATGGATATTAAGAAAGCTAGAAGCCTCTTAGGACCAGAAGTCTAGTTTCCAGACCAAAAGGAGCAGTGGTTCTTCCCTAACACGGCTGGTCAGACTATCCTAAAAGGCCCCCCGGCCACCTATCCACACAGGTGTATACACAAACTCTCACACATTCCCACCACCACCATTTGGGTTCTTATTATTCAGTGTGGCCTCTTCACCCATACTGTTCCTGGCTACAGCCCTTTTTGGCTTGGTAACAATGTAAACATTTCACACATCAGCTTAGTTCCCTCTCATGCTGCCCTTTCTTTACAATACACTTAAGCACAAGCTGGAAAAAAAAAAAATGCATAAATAGTCAAGACAACCTAAGCACACCCACTTACCAAAAGGATTCAGATCAAAAATGACTTACAGTCACCAGTTTAAGCCGGCACACTATGCTGCGAATTACAGCATGAATCCATGCAGAGTCAGTAATTAAGTCAGTAATTATGAGTTTCCACTGCAGAAGGACCCTGAAAGGCCCACTATAAGAAGGGGCAAATGAAAGAGTATCTGTTTAGACATACCTCTCTAGAATGTAGAATCATCTTCTAAGAACAGACAGTTGGCCATTTTAAAAAAGAAAACAAATGTGATTTTAGATTGTTTTTAAAGTTGTGAGCCATGTTTTTCTTACGTGTCTATTTAATATACAAGTGTTAGTCATTTACAAATACAAAAACACTGCTTACTGGTAAGTTTGTAATTCCCAGACTATCCAGTCTGAATTATTTTTAATTCAGAAAATGTGTTCTCTATGAGCAAGAGAAAGTTAATTTTTTAAGAAGTTATTTTGCCCTTAATAAGCGTGTGCCATGCACCACTTGTCTGAAGATTGAATGAGGCTCCTGTGAATGCAATTACAGCCTTCCTTAAACAACTGGCTAAATGCCTTAAAACTAGAAAACATGTGAAATTCAGCCCAATTGCAGCCTGCCCCAGGAGAAAGGAAGCTTGAACTCCAGGTGCCCCGACAACACAGCACAGTGTGGAAAGAAAGAAAATGCTGAACAATAGAATCAGGAGAGGAAAAAGAGTCCCTCTTAATTTTCCGGGCATGTGGGGAGCTTGTTGCTAAAGAAATATTTAAGATCTCACTGCTGGTTAAGGTTCAACTGAACGGTGAAATTAAAAAAAAAATCTAACACGCCAGTACAGCACTTATTTAATCCAGCATTTCTTATCAATCAGGTTTCAGTAGTACTTCTTATCAATACAACAGAAACACCTCTCAAATCACACTTAAAATGTTTATGAAAACATACCAAACATACCCACTATAAGGGGTGGGGTCTTCCCTATCATTCAGAGGAAGCTGCCCCATTCTGGATTTGGGTCGCAACCCCCAGTCCTAGTTACATTCCTGCAGCCTTCCAGTATTTATAACTATATCAACAATGAGTAGGAATGTCAGTTCTGTTTAAAGACAGGAACTGCCTTACAAAAGATGCACCATGGATGTAAAGTGATGTATGATGCTGTGACCAAAACCACTGATCTAGTTTTGTACAAAAACCAAAATACTTCCTTCCCCAGCTCTTTAATTCTCATTTCAAAAAGTAATATGCTACTTGTAGAAAATCTGAGAAACAGAAAAATAAAGAAAAAAAAATTAGTCACTCATAGCCCCATTAAGATAACCAGTTAAAATTTTAGTCTCTGTCCTTCCAACCCTGTTAAGCAGGCAAGGATGAGGTGAGGTGTTATTGCTGGTTACACAGACTAACAATGATTAATCATCCCCACTGGACTTACCCTAAATCCACAGCAGTAAGAGGAGTAACGGTTGTGCCTGCAATTCAACAAGCATTCACTGGGGCCTGCTTGGCACACACTCATTTATGCCACAAATGAATGAAATGCAAATTAACACCAGTAGCCCTTGAGGGCCATTTGGTAACCTCAAAAAAGAAGGTAGATAAACCTCATCCCTGGTGGACATGAAAACAAGAGTTTGTTCTCCTAGTACGGAGAGTAGGAGAGCCTGGCCACCCTCTCTAAGGCAGGGAAGGAAATGTTTCAGAGGAAGGGTGTGCAGAGCAGTTGGAGATGAAGACCTGGGAACTGCACATGTGTGCAGCTGCCCATTAGCAATGCATGGGTTCCTGGGAATCTGTGTGCTTTTAGGACCAGAGAGATTCAGCCCACAAGGGAAATGTTCTTAGTCCCACAAACAGGGAGAGCTTTAAAACTGTCAGAACACCCTAGTTTCCATCAACCTGGGCTACTCATCGTCCACCTAATACCCTTGTGTAGTCAAAGGCCAGACAACCTGGTTACGTCTAATTGAACCATGCTCTGTGCTTAAGGCACAAGGAAAGAATTGTTTCTACTGCTGATGTCACCTCAGCGTTAAACATTGTTCATTATTAACCAGCTGAAATATTCTTCTTTCAAATACTATAACTGGGTGCAGGTTTCCTCGCTTATTTTTTTTAATGTGAAGAGTTGTAAAAGTTAGTTTAACTGAACTTCCAAAGTTCACCCCCAAGTAAATACCTTGGAAGTCTTATTTAAGTTTGACAAAAATATTTGTAAAATCGTCTCCATAAAACCACTTAATCATTATAATGTGTTATTAAATCAAAGGCAGAACAAACCCAGAAGAAAAATCCAAATACACTGAGGTTCTCCTTTCTGGACCTGCCAAGTGTCAAAATCAAAGTTGGGTGTTTCTCCTGACCTAGCTGATTAAAGTTTAGGAAAATGTGCAGATAACACACCTTTTTAACTATATTCAATATTTTGTAGACATACACAAAACTAGTTTACATTCTCAGCAAGTGAAGTTTATCTTACATTTTCTTAAATATATTTATTGTATTTAAGAAAATGGGCCGGGCACGGTGGCTCACGCTTGTAATCCCAGCACTTTGGGAGGCCGAGGCGGGCGGATCACGAGGTCAGGAGATCAAGACCATGGTGAAACCCCGTCTCTACTAAAAATACAAAAAAAAATTAGCCGGGCGTGGTGGCGGGCGCCTGTAGTCCCAGCTACTCGGAGAGGCTGAGGCAGGAGAATGGCGTGAACCCGGGAGGCGGAGCTTGCAGTGGGCCGAGACTGCGCCACTGCACTCCTACCTGGGCGACAGAGCGAGGCTCCATCTCAAAAAAAAAAAAAAAAGAAAAAGAAAATGTACCGTATACACACACACACATATATATGCTCAAGCTGCTATAATAAAATACCACAGATTGGGTAGCTTAAATGACAAACGTTTATTTCTCACAGTTCTGAAGGCTGGGAAGTCCAAGATTAAGGTGCCAGGAGATTTGGTTCCTGATGAGGGCCCTCTTCCTGGCTTGCAGACAGACAGTCGCCTTTTTGCTGCATCCTCACACACTGGAGAGTGAGCTCTGGTCTCTCTTCCTTTTCTCATAATGGCTGTGGTCTCTCTTCCTTTCCTCATAATGACACTGATCTTATTATGGAGGTCCCACCCTCAGTATCTCATCTAAGCCTAATTACCTCCCAAAGGTCCTACCTCCAAATACCATCACATAGGGGGTTAGCGCTTCAACATATACATGAATCTGGGGGTCACAAATATTCAGTCCTTAACAGACATGTGTGAGGTATCAATTTTATCAGTTACACATCCTAGCTATCAAACACATTCGCGACCATTCCATGTACATTCCTCTTAACTATCTCAGTTTAAAATAACAACAAGCAGAACTCACCAAGTCTGCAAAATAACACCAGTACAAGCCTGGTCATTTGAGGCTAAAGTCAAGGGCTTGATGGACAATCGAGCCAGTCAGGCCTGGTAAAGGGATGAAAGAGAAAATTTCACTTACAAGGACACAAATTACTCTTGCACCTAGCATCAGTTAGTAAACCTTGACACGCCAAGCAAGAGAGGGAGGCCTCCCTACAAACACTTGCTACTACCGTAAAAAGAACTCCCTCTATCATCTCTAGCTCCAGACCTCACCTCCTGCCTCTAAATCCAACTTTTTGCTGGACATCTCTTCTTGGAAGGCTTGTAGTTCAGTTTTGGATTCAACTGAACTCATTACTCCTTGCCATCTCTCTCCAAACTGAGGTTCCCACAACTGCTTACCTCAATGAAAGGTGCCATGACCCATAACAGTCAAAGTGCACTCCCTCTCCTAGGGGACCACCCCAGGAGATGAACAGGAAGTGGGATCAATATCTGCAGGCCTCTCTTCTCTCCACCACCCAGTCCTGCCAGGATTTCTGCACTCTGGTACTAGCCTCCCAGCTCACCTTGTTCCCTGCCCTCCTTGTTACCTAGCCCACCTTATGGCCATGGAGCTCTTTCTAAAGTGCAATATGATCGCAGCATTCACCTGCTACAAATGCTCCAGCCTTCACACAGCTTTTGAGATGAAATACAGACTCCCTTAGCTCAGTGCCCAAGACCCCAAACCCTCAGGTACTTCCCAGCACAACCTTGACTCTAGTCCAACAACTACTGTCAGCACCCTGGCTGCACTATACCTTTCCAAGCCTTCTAGACTCCAAACTTACGTGTTATCTCATCATGTATTACTGCAATTTTTAAAGTAATGAAAAAAAAAAGAAAAAACAAAACCTTGAAGGTATATGATGAACCAAGTATTCACTCTTCTTTCCTCTTTCAGCCACATCTTCTACACCAAGAGAGAATCAAGTATTTCAAATGCCAGCTAAGACTCTTCTCTGGACACAATCTGGCTTTTATAAGTCGATGGTCAGATCCTACCTTTGACTCCTTCTTTGCCTTTCTAAGGCTGACATGTCTCACGTGCAGGAAAAATTGCTGGTTTTTTTTTTAATAAAAAAGATTGTATTTACTTAGAAGCATTCATTATGTCAACAAAACAGCCACAACTCTTTTTTTTTGCAATTACAGAATAGTATTCAGTTAGCAGAACATTCACATAAGCTGCATCAGAGACAACTGAAGATGAAAACACTACCAACACCATATATTAACTAATCTGTGCTGTGCACCACCGAGAGCCTGCTTTAAATTTACATGCCAGTTTACAAGCCCCATACTGTATCAGGAAAGGTTAGTGGCTACTGAAAATATCACCAGGGTCGGGCATGGTGGCTCACGCCTGTAATCTCAGCACTTTGGGAGGCCAAGGCAGGCAGATCCCTTGAGGTCAGGAGTTCCAAGACCAGCCTGGCCAACATGGTGAAACCCCATCTCTACTAAAAATACAAAAAATTAGCCAGACGTGGTGGCATGCGCCTGCAGTCCCAGCTACTCAGGAGGCTGAGATGGGAGAATCGCTTGAACCTGGGAAGACAAGGTTGCAGTGAGCTGAGATCATGCCATTGCACTCCAGCCTGGGTGAAAGAGGGAGACTTCGTCTCAAAAGGAAAAGAAAAGAAAATACCACCAGCACAGGGTATCTAAAGATAACATTTGGTAGCATGTTAACTATACAAAAAAAGACAATGTACAATTTCAAAACAAGTGTTACAAAGTCTTTCAATTTCTTTAAAAGAAGTGAAATGTATACAAGGAGTTGAAATGCTTTATAGATAAGAAAAAAAAAACTGTGCTAGAACCAACTTATTCATCATCATCATCTTCATCTTCCTCCTCTTCCTTCTTTTTCTTGCTTTTTTCAGCCTTGACAACTCGCTTTTTTGCTGCATCAGGCTTTCCTTTAGCTCACTATGCAGCAATATCTTTTTCATGTTTTTCCTTCAGCTTCACAGCCTTCTTCTCATAAGGCTGCTTATCATCTGAGGCAGTGCCCTTCCACATCTCTCCCAATTTCTTTACAGCTCACCAATGGTAGGCCAGGATGTTCTCCTTTGATTTTTGGGCGACACTCATAATAGAACAAGAAAAAGGCCATAGGAGGCCTCTTGGGTACATTGGGATCCTCGAACTTCTTTTTTTGTCTCTCATTTAGGAGGGATATAGGTTTTCATTTCTCTTTCATAACGGGTCTTGTCCACCTTTGCCATGTCTTCAAATCTCCCTTTCTCTTTAGCAGACATGCTCTTGCACCTCTGTGAGCATTTCTTAGAAAACTCTTGAGGAGTTGACTGAGCATCTGGGTGCTTCTTCTTGTGCTCCTCCCAACAAGTGTGGACAAAGAATACATATCACATTTTACCTCTCAGCTTCCTTGGATCTCCTTTGCCCATGTTTAGTTCTTTTTTTCCCCAGTGAGCCACAGAGTCGCCCAGTGCCCGTCTGGCTCTCACTTGCCCCAGCGCTGTCTCTATGGTGCTCAGTACACTGCAAACTGTTTGTTTTCATTGCATGCGAAACAATTTGATTCACTGGCCAGTAGTTGTGCTCAGCCACTAAAACTGAATACTTTCATAAAGTATAGAAACAAATAGGCCTCCCCTTCTCCCTTTGGAAGACCCACAGGACTAGCCGTACGCTGCCACCACCCCCAGCCCCAGGCAGATCACTTCCCTCTGACCAGGCTGGAGAGTGGAAGGCAAGGACACCCAACATGCCGCGTACCAGTACAGCTCTTCTGAATCAAAAAGGGAGCTTCCACGGTCTATGGAAGTCCTTTGAAAACAGAGGTGTATGGGTTTTTTTTTTTTCTTCTAACGTGTACTCTGTAAGAGGAGAGGCCTGCTTTTGGTTCTTGCTGTGTTACCAGAGCCCAGAACAGAGCGTGGCCCAAGGAAGTGGCTCCCTAGGTATTTGCTGAATGACTGGATGAATGAAGGAACAAACAGGCACTCTCCCTAAATTAGCAGAGTTCCTCTTCTCAAGAAGTACTATTGTGCTAAGAAGAGTCTTGCTCTGTCACCCAGGCTGGAGTGCAATGGCGCCGTCTCAGCTCACTGTAACCTCCGCCACCCGGGTTCAAGCGATTCTCCTGCCTCAGCCTCCCAAGTAGCTGGGACTACAGATGCATGCCACAACACCTGGCTAATTTTTGTCTTTTTAGTAGAGACAGGCTTTCGCTATGTTGGCCAGGCTGGTCTCGAACCCCTGACCTTGTGATCCACCCACCTCAGCCTCCCAACGTGCTGGGATTACAGGTGTGAGCCACTGTGGGCCCAGCCCCCAAGACATATATTAAAGCTTTGTGGAGTAAATTCTAGAGATTAGCTATTTGCTTCTTGTTTGTATCTAAGAGCAGTAAGCATTGGGTAAAATGTTGCTTTAAAGAGTCCCAAGAGAGGCACTTATCATGTTCATTACTATAGTTTTCTTTCTACCTCAAATAAAATTTGGATATTCACTTTGGTGGGACCTAATACCTGAAGCTGCCATTGCAACGGGACATGTAGCCTGGAATTGCAAGCCACATCTGGGTTCCACCTCTAGACCCAAATAGTGCCTGCACTACAAACTCCCTGGAAATGGAGGCCCAGAAAAGGCCAACCAGAAGGAGCAAAAAGGATGCAGCTTGCAAGTTCCAGAAAGATCAGTGTTTTTGAGTGTAGGCTGGCAGGGCATGGGTCCAGCCTCAACTCAGAGCCACTCACTCTAAAACCAGGTATCTCTGCATTCTAGCTGTTTAACAGGCACCACTTTTTCCTAGGGATTTGGAATACCTGATAATCATCAGTAACACTTTCTGAGCACTTAGCGTGAGGAACCATCCTAAGTCCTGTACAAGAGCAATCAGTTAATCTTCAAGGGAATTATCCGAGCTGAATTACTATCATCACCATTTTATAGACACAGAAACAGAGAAATAACATGCCCAAGGTTTAGGTGCATCTGGGCGCCCAACAGCCCAAATTTGCATCTCCTATATTTGGGTTTACCACTTCATCAATTCTTTGCAGTAAAGAAGCTGAGAAGCTGTATACAGTGTTCATTAAAAAGAAATATGTAGTTTTTTATATATTGTTTTTCTATCATTTCCTACTATGGACTTTTCCTCCCTGCCCAAACACTGGGTGCCATCAACACGGAGCCCATGCATATGGTGAACAGCATACATTACTTCTTCCAGAAGGCACGGCTTTGTTCTCATCTACAAAGATCCTTCTTCCTACCTATAGACAAATGACTGGTTCACATATCATGACTCAATTTACATTAAACAATGTTCATTTGCAGTGTAATTATTCTTCCTAATTAGGCTACTCTGAAGACAAATGACTGCCCCTCCCCATCCCCCTCTCCTACAACACACAATGTCTTTTTCTTGATATAAAATGTTTGCTGCACCCTTTGCAAACCACAAGAAGCCACAGTCTGCTCTCCATGTGACCACTTAGAGAAAAATACTATTGTAAGATAGTGTTTTATCTGGTATTACTTCAAAATCAGAATCAGATTTCTAACAGATCAATAAGCTTATCACAGTGTGACAGCAAAAAGAAATGAGACTCTTGGATTTTATTTATCTTTCCTATCTTAAAAACATTTCCTCTTCCCGCGAACATGTGTTCTCTATCTCTTAAATTTAAAAAGGAGTAGTTTCTAAAAGAGAACCAGTAGGAAAGAATCAGGAATACCAGCAAAAGTCAACATCAAAGAAGATAGTATCTGATCTTCTCTTAAACCTGGCAGGAGTGGAGCTCTCTGGCCAAGGGGTAAGGCAAAAGCAATGTGCAGGTTATAAATGTCCCTTCAAGCTCAGTTACTCCGTTTACCTCTCTGGGGTGAGCCTCTAACAGCTCTGGCTCGCCCGAATCTTTCCTCCCTGGGCTGCAGCACACACTTTCCATAGCGGCCGCGTTGCGATTTCAAAGAGTTCTCCTTTCCACGTAGGTCACCCACCGATGGTAATCTACATGCACAAACACACTCGCACAATCACAGCAGAGAAAATGGGACATACAGGAAATGGCCCGGGTGGAGGCGAGGACAGGGGGTGGGGATAGGACTTTGTCTTTACTCTGGTGTTACTCCCATTGAAACAAGCACATGGACTTTCATGGAACTCGTGACCATCCTGAAATAACAGAAAAGTTGAACGGGATTTAAGAAAATCCTTTGATTTTCTAAGTTCGAAGAACACTGGGCTGCTGAATGGAAGGGAAAAGAAAAAAAAAACTGTGTGCCTAAAAACATCAAGAGACACATGCAGAGTCTCCCCAGTCCTTTGCCCATCCCGTGGGCTCAAGCCGCCCATCCCAGATGCGGTCTTCCCCACTCCACGCCCATCTCCTCCAGCCCGCACCCCCAAATCACTGAGCTGCCCACAAAAATGCAGTCCAGATTTGAGAAGCAGCTGACGTCTGTGGCCAGAGTGACCCACACGCCACGGACCAGGGACAGCAAGGGCGACCACGGGGCGGCCCCCAGGGAGCGCTGCCAGGCGCGCTGGAACCCGGAGCCCAGCTGCGCCTGGAACCACGCGCCGCCGTCCGAAGCCCGCCAGCGACGCCCAGAGAGCAGGGCTCGCGCCGGCTTCCCGAGGAGACACTGTTCCCAGCACAACTTTTTTCCACTTCTGCGGCCGCCGGCGGCGCTGAGCAGCAGCTGTTCCCTTCCCATTCCCAGCACCCAACGCCCATCCCGCAGCACCTCCGACCGCTCCGCGCGGTCTCCCAGGGCGCCGAAGCGAAGTTCCCGCGCCAGCCGCAGCTCAAGCAGCCCGGGCTCGGCCGGCCGCAACGGCTCCCCATGCGCCCGCGCGTGGCGCCCACCTGGCCGGGCCCACCGGCTCTCCCCTCCCGCAGCGCGCGCGCGGGCCCGACGCCTACCACTCACCCGGCCCCAGCTCGGCGTCTCCGGCTCCGAGCCCGCAGCCTTCCCCAAGCCAGGGCTTTCAGTGACGCCTCCTCGCAGCGACCTCGCTCTTGCCCCCGCTGGCCGCGCCTGGAAGGAGGAGGCGGGAGAAGAGCGGGAGGAGAGCGGGAGGAGGCGGCGGGAGCGGGGGGCGACGCAGGGGAGGGGAGAGGGTCCGCGGCGCGGGGGAGGAGGCGGCGAGGCGAGAGAGCGCCAAGCTCGGCGGCCGTCCGGGCTAGTACTCGGGGAGAGGGAGGAGGAGGAGGGGCGGGGGCAGCGAGAGAAAGAGGCGGCCGAGCCTCCCTGCCCAGGCCCCGGCCCCGGCCCCGCGCCGCTGCCCAGTCACCATCGCCGCCTCCGTCCCGCGAGCGGGCCGGGCGTCCGGGGGAGGGGTCGGGCTTGGGGCTCCCGGCGCGGCGCGCGGGGCGGGACGGGGGCGGCTGGCGGGCGGACCAGGCCCGGCCTCCGGAGGGGAGTGTCCTGCGGGTCCGGGAGGGAGTCGGCGACAGGGGATCCCCGAGAGGGGGTGCGGGGGCCAGGGAGCCTGTCCCTGAGCCCGCCGGGCGGCGGCGGCGGCGGCGTCTCCCGAGGTCCTGCGAGGTTCCTCCGGGCCGCACCGGGGAAGCTCCCGGAGCAGCTTCGAGCAGCCCTGCCGGGAGCGCCGGAGGCGGAGAGCGGCGCTGACGGAGCCGGGGGTGAGGGGCCAGGCTGCTCCGGCGGAGAGCGGGCCCCGGGGCGCTCGGAGCAGTTCCCCAGACCCGGGCCCAAGCGGAAAGAACGGCCGTCTGGTGGCCCTGGAGAGTCCGAAACTGGAGAGGGGCTAAGGGGCGCCTGGACCCCCATCCTCGCCGCCCTCTCCCGGAGAGGAGGCTCCGGACATAATAAGTTCCCGTGCCCTCTGAATATCTAGGTGTGGAAACTCAATTCCAACAGTCACAAAGATTATTCCTAATAGAATGCTTGGTGTCAGCTTCCCTGCCCTCAAAATTACGGTTTCAGGATGATTTTCGGAGGCGCTTTAGGAACAGCCTGAAAAGGCATTCTTGTCCAGAGAGGGGATGCTTTAACTCCCCACCTCCGCCCCCAGGGCTGGGAGCAAAGAACAGAGTTAAATGGCCATGAATTCAGGTGCCAGTATTGTTTGTGATTGAAGCGTTAGGACGTGGCACCTCGCTAGGCAAACCCATCTTGTATTCCACCCCCCGCCCAGTCAAATGCTCCCGTTCCCAGTTTCTCAGCCCGTTGTCTGGGACATCTCTATCCACCAGTCGCCCAGATTCAGATTAGCAGTCAATTTTGGGCCTCGCTCCTCCACTCCCGGTAGCCACTCCCATTAGTTCTTCATTTTTAATGTCTTTCCAGTTGCCATGTCCTTTCAAGCCCACTGCCGCCTTTCTGGTTCTCGCTTTCCGGCACTGGATGGCGTGAGCGGCCTCCTACCGGTTCTCTGCTGGGGTCCTCTCTACACTTGCATCCATATGCGCAGGCCTACAGGTGAATGGCTCTAGAACACCCCTCAGGCAGGCCACTTTCTGTTCTAGAAGCTTTCTGAGGCACTTTGCCAGAGAACATTCTGAATTCCTTAAAAATTCATCAATTCAAAACCATACAACAACTGCACCTCCATACGCACTCCTCAGAGCCTGGCACTCTCTTTAAATGGGGATCCTCCTCTCCCCCCGAGAAAGAGCCATGCCGCTCTTCCCAGAGCTGGAATGCTCTCTTTCATCTTCTCCCGCAGCCAAATTCCACTTATCTTCATTGAAAATGAAGTTTGCAGTACCACATTTTTGCTCTAAAATGATATATGTGCTCTTTCCATTTTGTGAAATCACACACTAGAAATAACAGGGCTTGTGGGGAAAGTAGGGTTAGAAAACGACTCAGAATGTATGTAACATTGTAACCAGAGCACTAACAGAAACTAACCATTCCAAAAAAACATACCAGCAGAGCTAATGAACTGTGTTAAATTCCTAATAAATACTATAGTACATATAAATATAGGACTTTACTTTTATAAAAAGATGAAGATAACTGTTGAAGGGGAGTTGTTTGAGGCTGCTGACTTGAGATAAACACAAAATGTACAAATAAGAGGAGAACTCTCCGTCCTGTCCCCCAACCCACATCCCACAAACCCTTCCAAGGTAGAGAGGTCAAGGCCAAATCAATCCAAGGAAAGAATGTAGGGTGAATGGGCCTACAGCACCCTGTGTTCTCTGTAACTAGATGCACCCTGCTGTGTTTTGCAGCTGCAGTTACTTGGTGATGCAGAAACATTAAAGTGCTGGGAACCCTTGAATATGAACCAACACAACTCCACCCATTTTACTAATATCTAATAACTAATGAGTTAGTTTGTGTTATCCATGCTCTCATTACAGAAACACCCTTGGTAACAGAGTACACTGTACTTAATTCTATGTTTAAAAAGTAGACTATAGGCTGGACATGGTGGCTCATGCCTGTAATCCCAGCACTTTGGGAGGCCGAGACAGGCAGATCACCTGAGGTCAGGAGTTCAAGACCAGCCTGGCCAACGTGGTAAAACACTGTCTCTACTAAAAATACGAAAATTAGACCAGGCACAGTGGCTCACACCTGTAATCCCAGCACTTTGGGAGGCCGAGGCAGGCGGGTCATGAGGTCAAGAGATCAAGACCATCCTGGCCAACATGGTAAAATCCCATCTCTACTAAAAATACAAAACTTAGCTGGGCGTAGTGATGCATACCTGTAGTCCCAGCTATTCGGGAGGCTAAGGCAGGAGAATCGCTTGAACTCAGGAGGCAAAGGTTGCAGTGAGCTGAGATCGCGCCACTGCACTACAGCCTGGCGACACAGCAAGACACCACCTCAAAAAAAAATTACAAAAATTAGCTGGGCATGGTGGTGGGCACCTGCAATCCCAGCTACTCAGGAGGCTGAGGCAGGAGAATTGCTTGAACCAGGGAGGTGGAGGTTACAGTGAGCTGAGATCATACTACTGCATTCCAGCCTGGGCGACAGAGAGAGAGTCCGGCAAAAAAAAAAAAAAAAAGAGAGACTACTTCATCCCACACATTTACTGAGCACTTACTATATGCCAGGGACTGGCTGTTCCAGGTACTGGGGATACATCAGTGAACAAAAAGAAATGCAGAAATGTCTGCCCTCATGGGTTGTGGAGACTTGAACACACATCACCAGATGGTTTGTATTATTCAGGATCTATGTTTCATATGTGTAGCTTGAATTGATGCATGTATATTTTAGTATCTTTGAACACTAGAGTTGAGCCTTACTTATGTCTTTGTATCTTCCCCAGTGTCTGACACAGTAAGTTACTGTTGAGACATGTAAATTAGGTCAATTATAGCCATTTAATACTCTGTGTTATTGAATTCACAGGAGAACTACCTGTAAAATATAAAACTAATTTTTCTCAAAACTGTGTTTGCAGCTTTTTGGGCAAAAATCAAGACATGTATCCCCAGATGGGATAACTTGGGTCTAAAGAGCAGATAAATTACACTTAATATGAAGCAAGAAGTTAGGGATGGCAAAGTAGGGAAGAATAGAGAAGGAGACAGATGCTAAAAAGTGTAGTTCATGAAGAAAGTACCTTCTAAGTTCTGTGGAAAGAAAGAGAACAGCAAGAACTTTGGGATATCGTGAATCCTGCTTTTATCATGTGCTTCAGCCACATTTTCAAGAAGCACTCGCTACAAGGCATAAGCGAAGAGGAAATTAGGAGAAATTAAAGGGTGTCTGCACATTTTGGTCAAATGACAAGGAGGCCTTGGGAGAAGATTATTGAGCCAGTTGGATAGGTCATGCAGTGAAATTACAGTGATGCCTGGCTAAAATGTATGGTATTGAACTTACTTGCCTGTGCAAATCACTCTATTCTTTGAATGTCTGAACACTGTACTCCACCTAGAATACCTTGTTTCAACACGGCTAGCAATTTTTCATATGTGAACACTTTGCATCCTATTTTTTTCTGAGTAAGAATCTGCTTGGAGTTAAATAAAATATGCATTTATAACAGGAAAGCACTGATATATTTTCATGATTGTCAGCATACTGACTATTGATTAACTTTAAGTTTGCCTATTCATCTTCATTAAACCCTACTTCCCAAATCCACCACCACCCACTTTAAGAGATTGATTGATATTTCCTTTTTCTTTCTTTCTTTCTCTCTCTTTTTTTTTTTTTTTTTTTGAGACAGAGTCTTGCTCTGTTGCCCAGGCTGGAGTGCAGTGGCATAATCTCCACCTCCCAGATTCAAGTGATTCTCCTGCCTCAGCCTCCCTAGTAGCTGGGATTACAGGCGCACACCACCATGCCCTGCTAATTTTTGTATTTTTAGTAGAGATGAGGTTTCAGCAGGCTGATCTCGAACTCCTGACCTCAA